>NC_068981.1:129088358-129146027 GCF_001194135.2 Octopus bimaculoides
ATGTCAAGTGATGTTCAACGTCAAGATAATGCTGATTTCTTTCATCGATGTGAAAGGAATTGTCGACACAGAATTTGTTCCTCCTGGTGAAACTGCTAACCAGATATTTTACTTGGCAGTTCTGAAGAGTTTGCAAGATGCAGTGAAACGAAAATGTCCCAACCTGTGGCAAAGAGGAGAGTGCCTTGATTTTTCTTCTTTTTAATTCTTCTAAAGACAGATGTTTTATTTGGGGTGGGGGAACAGTAAATGACTAAAATGTTACACATTTGCTGGGCATCATCTCACAAAAGTGTTTGTTTTTTTTGTTTATATTTCTCACCTTTGTCTATATGTTTAATTTATTCATCTATTCATCAGAGTTTTAATTCACTCAACAGAATGTGAGCAACCAATGCCTTGTGAATGAAACTGCAGACAGAAAGTGTAAGTCCATACATATATATAATAATTATGTGCATGTGTTTGTGTTTATCTTCAAACTGTCTGATCCATGCTACCATGGAAAATTGAGCATTATAACCATGATGTGTGTGTGTGTGTGCACGCGCGCACATGTAAGTCATCTACACACACACATACACACACAAACATATATCGTCAGTGAATCATATACCTGAAAAAGAAGCACACTCTAAAAGTTAGAGCAGTAATATATTTACATGAAGTTAAATATATGTCTAGTCATAGAGAGACCAATGGTTTTGCATCCATAAAGCGCTTAGCTTTATTCCTCTTTTACTTGCTGGAACACCACTTTAATTTTACTTAAACCTGGTATTTATTCAATCAGTCTCTTTTTGCCAAGTGGCTAAGTTACACACACATTCTTGGTTTGCTTAAAACACTGAGAAATTTGAAAATATGTTATCTTTTTTAAGAAGCTACTACAGTGCAAATAGAGATATAAATAGTTTTATCTCAGGAAAAATATCCTTTTGACAATGGGAAAAAGTGGACAGAATAGCCTATGGAAATTGGACCACATATGTCATATACCAGTAGACAACAGATACTGGTATACAATTATTCATACTGTAAGCCTCTTTTACATGTCTGCTGAATGCTTTTTATTTTACCAGAAATCCCTCTCTGCCTTGTGTGTACCAATTATTCAACTGACTACAGTATGCTTGTTGCCGATCTACTCCTTTACAGTATAGCACATAAACCTCTCTCTCTCTCTCTTTAATCTTGTTGAACTTTAACAATGTATTATAAAGCAATATTTTAATCTTGACCATGTTTCCCTTCAAGCCTGTTGACAGAAGACTACACATACAAGTTCCAAGCACATTTTTTCTAGTTTTTCAATTTGATTTTTCAATAAAAATTAAGTCATCCACTCTTGAATTCATTTATTATATCCTTAAAAACTAAAACAAAAAAATATGAAGGGAAAAAGAATGAAAAGAAACACCTGGTGGACACCTACTTGTATATTTAATTCCTTGCTGAGATCATTGATTAGCTTCTATACACTATTCATTCACACCAGAATGGATATATTCATAAAATTTACCAAGGTCATTAAAATGTCTAATTTTCTTCATGGCTTGGAAAATAACATTAGTACTAAAGAAATCAGTATTATGTTACAATGAAGATTTAGTGACAAGGTTTAATCTAAATCTACTGTAATCTAAAACTAAGCTTCAGATAACCAATACAGGTTTACAACATAGATAATCTGGATTATCATTAAACCTTAAAGTGAAATTAGGATATTCACAATAATGGTTTATAGGAGAACAAGCATTTTTTAAATATTGATTAAAATTATATCATTAATAAAAACTAGATTGCAAAAGGAAAATAAATTTGCAGTCATATACTCATATGCATACATGCAAACACACACCTTATATACATGCAATTAAGATTGTAATCACAATAATCATTGTCATCATTAAATGTTTTATTATATGCAGATTAGATGATTCATCTGCACATCACATAAATGTGTCGATTCGTTCTTCATATTTCAGTACTAAATGTTGCTACACTTAAAGCAAATAAAACTTGATTTAATAATGTACAACTCTCTTAGTCAACAGAAGCCATTTTTCTATTGTTATCTTCTTTTGTAGATCACAAGTACAAAAGTATTCCAGAATGTTCTGAAGAGTAATTTAAAGGCAAACACATAATCAAAACAAAAATAAAAATATTGTTTATTGTAGAAAATAATTTTCAGATTGCTAAATAACCTGAATATATATATAAAGGTTTAGGTATTTTCTCAAAGCTTTCTTTAAGGAGCAAGGAAGTTGATGGAACCACTTATGATTTTGTTTAACAAATCCCTAAAAAACTATAAAAAAGAAAGAAGGTAAGAAAAAGACAAAATAGTTATAGGTCTGTGTCACTAACTTTACAAGCTGTTGAACTCTTGTAAACAAATATTAATGAAGAAGAGGTTTCAAAGCTTTTTATAAATAATGGGCCAACAAACGAATGCCAACATGCTAGATAAATTTGCTGGAAACAAAGATGAGACAAATATATATATATAATAGCAGTAGACCTTTTGATGTTGTGTACTTTGATAATGAAAAAGAATCTGATAGTGTACCACTCCAAATGCTATTATATAAACTTAATAAACATGTGTTACATGGCAATGTTCTAGGTTGAATGGATGCCTATTTAACCAACAAAAGACAATATGTGTATTTGGTAAATAAACAGTCAAAGTGGCTTAATGTGAGAAGTGGAATGCCACAGAGATCAATCCCAGGACTAGCTCAACTCTTAGTATTTGTAAGCAGCTTCTTGAGAGATATAAAATGAATTTGTTAATTATTTGCAGATAATGAAATTTATAATAGAACTGAGAGAACAGATATTCTTCAAAATGATTTGTTGACAAATGATTTGGTCATAATTATGGAAATTTAACATAGATAAATTGAAAGCAGTAAATTTTAGTTGTGGCAATATTTAAGCAGAGCATAAGATGTTTAATATAAGAACTTAATGATTTTATGTTAAGAAAAGGATTTGTGAGTATAATAACAAGAGATATGAAATTTAGAAGCCATTTTTCAAGCACTAAGAAAGGTCAATTAAATGCTGTTTTGATTACATGTTGGGTGTCGTTCTTAATATTGTACAAATGGTTTCACATGTTGGGTATACCTGAACAGCATATGTGAGACCACAACGGAGTATGTTGTTCTGTCTCCATCTTTATAGATGTATGCTTTAGAAAAAGTTCAGAGAAGATTGAGTAAATTAATTCAAGAAATAAGAATCCTGCATTATAAAGAACAACTACAAAGACTCAATTTAACCATGCCAGAGAAGTGGAGAAAGAGGGGCAAATAAATAGAAACATAGAAAATTGGAAAATGTCATCAGATTCCAATTTCATACAGATAGGGATGGTTGACTGGTGGAACAAATTACTAAAATGGAATACTTAATTCTACTGCATTAAACCAATTAAAAAAATGCAATAAATTAAAATTCATCAATAAAATAAATTGTCCCTAGTAATGAGACAGGGTTTATAGCAGCAACAGGGCAACTTCTTTGAGAAGCAAGCCATGTGAGACATGGTTTATCATCAGGTGGACTGCACAACTAAAAAATTTTCAAGGTAATTTTTAGGTGTGCCATTTTGAAAGTCCCTAGGGCTAGTTTTCCAATGACTGGTTTAGAGGCTGACAGAAAACACAAATAGGTACATACTTAGTGAAATTTATAACAGTAAAAATCACCAGCATCATACACTATTTTTTGAGTGATGATTTGAGCATAACATTTATCAAATAAACTGTGCCCCACAATGGTTTGTTAAGTTTATCTATTTAGAGCTGGAAACAAAATACTGTAGTACTTTGTCACACAGAAAAATACTTTAAAACGGGAAATTATAATAATCAGTAATATAGCTAGCAAATTTAAATTACCACTTCAAGAAAAAAAATATTCACAAAACTACAGTGAATACTGAATAAAGTTAGTTCAACATATAATATTTGGAGAAGTCTTAGGACTTGTAGAATATCCACTAGAAGATCATGGTTCAGATAGTTAAGATAATAAAAATCAATTAATAGAACAACTAGTAGCCACAGGAATACTGCTGTCTTCTCTGAACCAAATTAGAAATGTCAATAGTCCACTTGGCTATATAAATATGCATCTTAAAATTAATTAGTGTTTTGTTTATCTTTTTTTGCTGAGATCTGAAAGTTGGAGAAAACATTGTGAATCCACTAATTGCATCTCGTTTACATTCGGACAACGTGAAGGCTGATGAGGCAAATATATTACTTACCTACAAAAGTGTCAACAAATGACGTACATATGAATGAATGCATGTCTAAACATTGCACAAAAGAAAAAAATGCATCACATAGATGGGTTATAAATTATTTCTTTTTAATTCATCAAACGAATATACAAAATATCAGAGATAAACACTGTGAAACAACAAATGTTTACATAATCCCAAAAGTCGGTTTTATGCGTATATAATAACTATAGCCAAATGTTCAGTGTTTCAGTGGGAAAATGATCTGAAACTCATACTCACGGAAAGTAAACATTGTCCGTGATCTTGATAAACAATATTCCAGCTAGTTCTTTGTTGCGTTTTACAAGTTTTTTTTTTTTTAATGTTAGTTTCTCCTTAGTTTCAGGCATTTGTTTTGAAAATGATTTCTCAAATCCACCCAAAAGAATAAGAAATTACATTTGATCTTCGCCACATTATTTCAGCTTCTTTTAAACATACTTATTTTCATAGTATTCAATAAACTGCTGTTTTGTAGCAAATGAGGTGGAATGTAGGTTATGGGATATGATTTTCCTAAACGCCCTTAACAACACATACACAAGTGAATTAGTAGACATTACAGAACTAATAGTCTGAATGTACAATTTTCAAAAATATTATTTGACGGTCCGATTCAATAAAATTTCATGCCAGTATGCTTCGTAACAGAAATACAACACAAAATTAACATGTTGATATTGAAAGTGAAAGACAGATGTTGCTGTCATAAAGACATTTATTGTGAATGGGTTGATAATAATTTCAAAGGAATTGGTGGAGTTAGAACTAAAACTACGAATATGTTGGTAGAATAGTTCGCTTTAGAGGGCATTTGGTAAAGCGGTGGATTTTTTTTTTCAGGGCCGCTTAAGAGTCACTCAGACAACAAAACATTCTACCGGAATCGAATAATGTCCGATCTATGGGCTGCTTATGTCCAAACAGACCAACCTGCAGGTGATGGAATTTACATACATGACGGAAATTTTGTTGACAATAATAATAATATTTATTCACAGTCCTTTGAATCTCTCTGTAAGATGGTTGTGGAACAATTCAACTACTTTACCCATCAATAATGAAGGAACTACGTGGAGAGAAAATGAATGGAATAGCAAATATCTACAAGTACCCTCTGCATTTTTGTAATTCTTTATGTATGTTTAATATTGTCATAATTTTGTTTCATGTTATTTTTATGAGCTTAAATTAAAATTTTGGGAAAAAAGTAATAAAAACGAAATAACTATCATTAGGATCGCCGAACAATTAAATAAATAGTCAACGGTAAAGCAAAACAAGTATAAAATGAAACATGTATAGATTAGAAATATAGGTGGAAATATTATTGAGCCCGTGAAGGACAATATAAAGATACATAAATGGATTATAAAATAAAAGGGATAATGGCAGTACGGTTTCGAGGAAAATCACTAAATTCTCTTTTGTAATTTACAAGTTTGTTGAAAGACCATACAGTCATCTGATAGAAACCTGCCAGAGTAAAGAGTCCAACAGGAAAACACTGTGTCATCGCTGTAAAACCGATCCAAGCAAACACCTCGTAGGTGTAGTTTGGGCAGCTAACGAGATGAAAGAGCCAAGTGAAAGGGTTCAGGCCCGGATAAGGTATCAACCGTCGCGTAGAATTGCGGGGCCGGAGGTTGCGTAGTGCAATATGAATAGAAAAATTACCGATTTCTGAGAGGAGGAAAAGTGCGAGACCTGCATATATTTGTTTGTTACCGAAGCCAGGTGAAGTGTACAGAGGATGATTCATATAATAAGCAATGTAAGCCGAGAAGCCCCAGTAGTACCCACAATTCTTGAAAATATTGCGAATAGGCATGGTTGCATGAGAAAATCGGTGTACAAACAGGGTCTCCAGTAGTCTTTTGCCATAATGAAAGCACCAACAACCGGCAGCGAGATCCACTACGAAGGCACGAGGTTCGTTCAAAGCATTCTGTCCATAAATAAAACTAGGACGAATATAAAAGAATGCATAAATAAAAAGAGGTCCAGCATATTCTGCGAGAAATACTGTGGTCCATCCTATTTGAGGGCCAAGGTCTTTGAAGTAAAGGACAGCTTTTTTGTTGAATCCCAAACTTGCTAGTGTTTCGTCATCTCTAAGAAGCCTGCCTCGCGCTTCTTTACGAAATGATTGTCTTTCAAATGCCAATTTCGGACTGAATTTCTTATATTCCTTTTTAACATCTTTCACTGTCGACAGAGGTTTGAGGTTACTGAAGGAAACAATACATTTCCCAGTTTTCGCACTCGCAATATCAACTTCCATAGTTATGAATATGGCAATAACAAATGTGTAGTAAAACAGTAGAATCCGAGGGAACTAGAGATGTTCAGTGTTGTTAAAAAATTATACATATAGATTTAAAAAGAATTTTTGGGCCGCAGAGAAGTAGGGAAGCGTAACGTTTTGAAGAGAATCCGTCGTCAGCGCGATAAGAAACGTCAACGAGTGTACAAGTAAATATAAATGGGATTTAGTGTGTGTACATGTGTGTATGTAAAAGAGAGAGAGAAGAAAAAGGGAAGTAGTAACAAGTGTCAGAGAGAGGTGGCAACGGCCAGACAATGAAAAGAACGTCAGCCAGATTTCATAAGCGGTGATGGGAAAAAGAGAGAGAGAGAGAGAGAAAACACATGTATACACGCAGTGAGTGAACTAACGAAAACGATACGCATTCAATCACAGTTAGACTAAGTTCCATACACACACTAGAGTGTGTGCCACCCCGGGCAGCCCTTCCGTCTGCCGCCCCTGAACCCCCACAAAAAACACATAATGCCTACAGCAATAGCCTACAACAAGATGAAAAGTGCCGCCCCTACCGTCCCCTTAACTACGCTAGTGCACACACACAATGAGATTACAGATGAGGAAATTGGCATTATCATACACACATACAAAACCCCCCCCCCTGCTTTTCAACAAAGGACTGGCCTGGGCCAAGCGCACCAATTTAAAAGACTTCTTCGACGTAGCAATGGGTGCCTTCGACAACACTGATGTGTGTGACCTCATAGGCATTTTTATTCTGAATTTACTTAATAAGAAATTCCCTTCAACTAGTTTTGGCCTCTACAGAGACAATGCTTTGGTAGCATTGGTGGGCCACATACTCGATAGGCTTAGGAAGGACCTTGAATTTCCTAGTCTTCCTGGTTACTATCGAAACCAACCAAAAGACAGATAATTTCCTTGATGTGACCTTAAAGTTAGAATCTGGTGCTTTTAAGGAGCCGAATGACAAACTGACATACATTAATATAGCTTTCTTTTCCAACCATAGTGTTTGTGAACCTTATGAAAGGGATCAGGAGAAGACTCTCCAATCTGCTTACAAGTAAAGAGGCTTTTGACCCCACGGCTCCATACCACAATGAGGACCCTGGCCGCCAGCAATTTTAAAGACAGGATTAATTACATGTGTGACCATAACCCCAACAAGAGAAAACTTAACTGGAAAGTATTGTGGTTCTCACCCCTGTTCTCCCTAAATGTAAAGGCTTGTATGGGTAAGATCTACATTAGCTTAGTGGCTATTCACTTCCCTGCATGAACAGGTTCTATAAAATATTTAATAAATACACTTTAAGTGTTTGTTTTAATTTACACCTAGTCTCTTGAAAATTTTAGGTGGTAGACCCATGTCAGACAGAGACAAGATGCTCAAGTAGAAGCAACACAACATGACCTTTCAACACAGAGCATTATCGTGTATGAGGCACAAGTGACGCCAAATGACCCCAACAGGCAGTCAAATGTGCAAGAGTATGTGGGTGTGACAGAAAGTCCAGGACATTTGTCTACATACATCCATAACAACCATAAGTCCTCCTTTAATATCCACGAGAGGTGGAATATAATAGCCCTGGCTAAGCATGCATGGTCGTTGGAGGAAAGCACTGTGGATTACAAGATCAGGTGGAAAGTGCTAAGAAGTGCAAGTCTAACTTCAACAAAAGCAGGAAGTGCAGGTTATGTCTGGCTGAGAAAAGAACTGTTTTAAAGAACTCTCTTCACCCGGACACTTATCCAAGCCTGCAAGAGTGAAGTTTTCTGCTTGTACCCACATGAAAGAATGTGATTGGTTATCAACAGGCTCCAACATGATTATAAACCTTAGGGCTCCTTCAATCAATCCTTCCACCACCACAACCTGAAGTCCGGTAAAACATGAGTTTAAACTTACCCAATCCCCTTCCTCCAACACTCCTACACATATCAGTCCCTTATCACCTACCCCCAGACCTCACTTTGTTGGCAGTTATCACTTATGCAGGTTTTGGGACAAGAGGCATAACTCTTGAAGGAATCTGATCTCTAAATGTTGTTCACTGCTTCGTTTCCTGTTTTTCACAATATTCACAAACTGGATTGCCCCTTCCTTGCATTCATACATACGTGGGGTACCCCAAAGTAACTAGAAACATTCTCTGTGGGACAAGACTGTTGTAGTTCAGGCTTCCACTGCTAGAAGTCACTTGATGTGACCCCAGGCATTGGTATGTTGACCAGCATCGTTGAGTGTAATTTTACTGTCATCTTGCTTTGCAGTGCTTCTCCCCTGTTCATCGATTTTTGCAATGGCTGAAATTAGGGATCAGCGTGCTCCAGTGAAATTCTGTTTTCTGCTTGGGAAAACACTGGCTGAAACAGTTGTCATGCTTCTAATAGCTTACAAGAATGCTGCCATGAGCAAAACACAAGTTTAAAACTTGTGTTATTTAATTGTCATTTGTTGCTTGAAGACCAACCTCGTTCAGGGCGTCCATTGACCTCCCAAATGAATGTAAACATGAAACTTCATGAATTGATCTTGGAGGACCGTCACCAAACAATTGACAAACTTGTTGATATGACTGGTGTGTCCTGGAGCTCCTGCCAACAAATTTTGAACAAGGACTTGCGAATGAAAAGAATTGCAACAAAATTTGTGTCCCATTTGCTCACGGAAGACCAAAATCAGTCATGACTGAATGTGTATTGTGAACTGTAAGAACAGCTAGAAATGTATGTACCCCTTTGTACATACATACATACATGCATGCATATGCACACACACACACACACAGGCATGGAATTTGGCCAAAATAAATGTTCATATTTGGTTATAGAACGAGGAAAGTCAGTTCCCCAAACCTGTGCATCAACGGTGTCTTTATCTCCCCCATTCCACACAAAGAATGTTACATGTACCTAGGCATAGACGAAAATGTATCATATGAAGGCACTGTGAATAAAGACAGAATGACCCAAGAATATTACACTAGACTTAGGAAAATATGGCAGTCGGAACTCTCCTCTTACAACAAAACAATATCCCACAATGCATTTGCAGTACCAATGCTGATCCCAACATTTGGGATACTTGATTGCTCTGTAGAGGAAATCCACTCCATAGATATTAAAACCCGCAAAATCCTAACAACTGGGAAGTTCCACTGAAACAGTGATGTTGACAGGCTCTACTTAAGAAGAAATGAAGGTGGTAGAGCCCTGAGATCAGTGCAGACGGCCTTCGAATGCCGTACGGTATCACTCACGCAGCACCTGCTAAACAACAGCAACAAAAATAAATATATAAATCCTGTGCTGAAAAGTGAAGTGAGCAACACTGTACGAGTTGGCAGTGAGCTCCTCAAGAAGCATTCTCTTCCTAATGATCTATACAGCCCCCAAACAGTTCGGTTCTCTTACCTCAGAGAAGACCTGGATGGAAAGCACTCAACATGCAAAAAAACAAAAAACAAAAAGAAGACTATGCATGGAAGCTTGAAGAAGACAGTAGAATTGATATGAAGTGCAGCCTCTCTTGGAGATAAGACCACTATATCACATCACACTTTGAAGGCTATGTGTTTGCAGTCCAGGAACATGAGATTACCACAAAGTATCTGGTGAACAAGAGAGACAGTAACACTCTTGTAATCCCAAGGTGCAATCACATGTGTAGGCTATGTCATGTTTCTGTGGAAGACATCAATGCATGTGATTAGCAGCTGTCCTAAAATGTCCTCATGGTACTACCTTCCTCTGCGGCACAATGTTGTTGCTAAAACAATTTACAATGCCATTGGCAAAAAAGACTGTCCTGAAATAAACTTCCTCTGTTATGGAAAATACATTCATAAACACCAGCTCAAGGAATACTGGTGGAATATTTCCATCAAAACTTCTGTCAAATGTAAACATAACATAGGACAGAGGGGCAAAGGTATGTACCATCATAGAGGTCAGCTGCCCTGCAGATATAAATATCTCTTTGAAAATCAAAGAAAATAGGATATCTATAGACAACTGCTTCGAAACCTCCAGCTTCTATATCCAGACTATGAATTCATATTCATGCCAATAATAATTGGGACTCTAGATTTAGTTAGTAAATGCTTAGAGGAGAATCTGGATAAACTGGAATTTTCAGAAAGAGAAATCGAACGGCTAATTCGTACAAGTGCAATCTGTGAGTGGAACAGCAAAAATATGCAAGACTTTTCTCAAGTTCCAAATGTGAATTTGTCTGTGTTAACTACATCCCAAAAATGGAATCTTGTATTTTTGTTGGAAACCAGCTCCCACATCAGTGGAAGATTTATAATTAAAAAATAGAAGAGACATACATACATACATATTATTTAGTTTTGTTTCTAGATTTCTCGGCAATGGAGGAAGGGCTGGTTTCTAACCTAGATCCAAAGCTCCTTCATTGGTATTTCAATAACAGCAGTAGGATATTTGTGCATTATACATGTATGTGTGTATGCATAGGTATAAAGGCACATGGCCAAGTGGTTAGGGTGTTTAGTTCATGATAATAAGGTTGTAGGTTTGATTCTCGGCCAGGTGATGTATTTTGTTATTTAGCAGGACACTCTGCTCCATGTTGCTCCAGTCTACTCAGTTGAAATGAGTATCAGCTGCTTGTGCACCTCACTCTGGCGCTTTCTTTCTCTAACTGCCATATCCTGGATGTTTTGGTTGATCAATGGTAGGAAGCCCAAGGGGGTATCTATATCTGCTCACAATTACATAGGAAACTAAAAGAATTAGGGAAAACGTAAGTACATGCAATCAACTCATATTCGCATGTAAATGACAGCTTTCTGTATACGTGTGTGTGTGTGTGTGTGTGTGTGTATGTGTGCATGCATGTGTGTGTGTGTTTGCACGCGTACACAGGTACATATGTATGTATGTATGTATGTAAGCATGCATTTGTGTTTATATAACTGTATCTATACAGTCGGAAATAAATCTCTTAATGACACTTGCATTTAAAAAAGCAATATATATTGGAACACAAACACAAACTATACAAGGAATTTTTTGTTTTTAAATCTTTCGGGCATTCAAATTAATTTCATAACAAATCATCTTCTCTGAACAACACAGATATTTTTAATAATAACTCATTCGGTCTATATCATTATACAAATAACATTATATACATACATCGCGTAATGTCACAGGTCACACTTTAGTTTCACCTTCTGCTCATAAAAACATACCGTTAATAATTCTTTTCCCTCCGACGAAAGTTCCAGCAGTATTTGAATTCAGACTGCAGATAGCCAGAGCGAACATCGCAGGGCAATCTAGCTAATGTGTTCACGCTGTGACCAATTCGTTGCACACCCCTCCAATCAATCTGTCTCTATTGCATTCTAGGAGAATAAAGTCGCAAATCATCAAATGTGCCAAATTGAATAATTTATTCGGATAAGTATAGATTACGAATCTACAAAGAAAAAAACGGGAGGAGTGATTTGTGTATCTCTCTCTCTCTTTTCCGTAATTTTTCAGCTTTGACTTTCTTTAGAATTTTTTCCTGAGATCTCTTTTTTTTTTTTAAACGTCTAAGATTATTGGCATACCTACACAATTGTGCCCCCAACCCTGACTCTGCTTTCCCATTACTTTCAGAAAAATGGGACTTTTTTTAAATGAAATTTTCTACAAATGCCTTTCAGATAGTGCAGGTTACAATTATATCGGAATTTAATGCGGAAAAAAGAAAGAAAAGAAAAGAACAAAAATTGATGGGCGAGCACACATACAGACATATCTACAAAATGCAACTGGAAATTTTGGAAGCATTATTTGATGTGCGTCGATATGTATGTGCTCTTGCTTACTTTATTTTCTTTCATATAATTGTAATTTACACCATATAATTACACGATATAATTGTAATTTACACCAGCAGAAAAGTATTGTAGATAATTTCATTAAAAAATATCCCTTTTTCTGAAAGTTATTTGGAAGCAAAGTCGGCGAGAGCACACTTTTGTAGGTATGGTAGATTAAGCTACTCCAGAACATAAATATGAGAAAGAAAGAAAGAAAAGCAAAACCTGAAAATAGACGTAAAAGCCCCTAAACTTTCTTTTCACATTTGGCGTGTAGGATACTCAAAACACAGATCCCAAGAACTCACGGTTTTTAGCGCACCGCTATTAGAGAGAGAGGGGGGAGAGAGAGAGGTGTATGTTCGTTAATAAGAACTACAAATATTAGAATTTTTCTTTTTCCACACGACAAAACTCAAGCAACTGAATCATTTATAAATACACTTGGAGGACACAGAGAAAAAAAAACTTCCGGTGAACGAAACCGTTACGAAACCGGGCACCGGAAATACGTTTCCACAGCTTTGGAAAATTATTCTTTTAATTATTATTTATATACGTGTAAATTTTTAATTTATTGCTATATTTATCTGTTTATGATTAATTTAGAAAGATTTAGTTAACAGGATTTCCTCGTCAAATTAAAAAGAAAATATACATTTAAGTTATTACAAAAAACTATTTAGAATATTGAGTGTCAAAGTATTGATGGAGACGAGATACATTCCTTCCCTTTATGTTCCTTGAACTTTTGAAACAAAGATAAATAGCTTAATGCAAATAGTTACTGTTTCTACAAAATATTTTAATCTGCTTTCTTTATACATATTTTTCATTCACACCTACTCACAAGCCAAATTTCTTCACATATAATTCACAGAACGAAGAGTAAGTGTCAAAAATATCTTTATTTAAACTTTAATTAGTTAAGCTAAATATTCAATAGTGTTTCTGACCCTCTATTATTTTTGTCCCTTCATAATCGCGTTCAGATCCACACTTAATTTCGTTAAAGACTATACCTTTTTCTAACTCAAGAGATAAATACTTTTTAAATTTATATATTTTTTTATTCTTTATATTTTTAAACCTTTCTAAGCAAAACCAAACCAGATTAGCAGGGTTCAGTTACCAACATTGTCTGACACTAATTGTTTTGTATTAAAGTACTAATTATTTCTAAGCCAATCGCTATTTTAGGCCATTCTTGCAGTACATGCCCTTACGCTTGATTCCTCTTATTTATTTACATATTACGATTTTATTAACTGAAATTCAAAGATTCGCCGTTTGCAGATTCTTCATGTCATTTTCTTTTTATGTATTTTCCCGAATTGTTTTGCTTTCATTATCACTCCCCCAGAATATGTACTAAAAGAGAAAAAAAATCGCCGTGTTATATATTAATCCTAGGTATATATTCAAATTAGAATGGTTACATTCCCAAGAGGTCATTGCTCCGGCATTAACTAATGTTACTACTTCCACTGAAGCCACTATTGTCATCAGTATCCACACGGCTTACAAATAAGGGACACATTGGATAATGTATAGTCCTTGACACCCCGTAAAACGATGAGATGGTTATGGTTGAACTGGCTTTGATTATAGATTTGCTCAATCAAGATTTACCTGGAGTTAAAGATCATCAAAAGTACTAAGCATCATTGCTACCAGCAATAACGAGATTGTATTATCATCACTAACGTTATGTCTCTTACAAAGAAGTCGTACCATGATTACAATGAAAGAAAGGTCAATGTCTGAAAGCTTTTTTATTATCAATTTTAAGTAAAGAATTGGAAGTGTACAAGTAGTTATTTCCCTTTGAATTATGCCAAAGTTGATTTTCATTAATCCAGGAATGGGAGGCGAGACATGTCGCATCGTTTTCGTTGACTGGATTTGTTGAATAAGATAATTATTAGTTCTCACTACCGGGATAGTTAGTACCCACTTTTCTACATTTATATTTATTTTTCACACACAGACCTGTATGTGTTTCTTTAAACATATACAGAACCAATAAAATCTCATGTCTTTGTAGACATCTTTAAGATTTTTAAACTGCGATAATCCTGCTGATTTAGATTTTTTTTAACCTATCTTCATTTGTAACGTTTGATGTACTTTTATCATTTAGGTCCGTTCCTTACACACACACACACACACACACACATAGAGGGTTGATCACTAAATATCCGGACTGTTGCTACAGTGTAAAGCCGCGTCGCACAGATTGACCTTGTACTCTGCTGTGCATACGCAATCAGTTTTAACGTTCTAGCTCACTTCCACTGTTTAAAGGAATGCTTAGAAGGAAGGTGTGTAGCGTTTGATCGTCGCATTGACCATGACAGAGAAAGTTGAGCAGAGAAGCTTCATCAAATTTTGCTAAAAGCTTGGCAATACCTGCACAGAGGCCTACGTAAAGTTTTCAAAAAGATTTCATCGTTTTCAGTACAATCAAGATCTTGTGCAACTGAAACCCAAATGTCCTTTTGGTCAGCTGAAAGCAGTTTTGGCACAAACTTGGCAGACACGCGTCTCATACCCAAATCTTCAGTGGTAATGGATTGAACTGAACCGTAACTAATCTGTACATCCTCTGACAACTCACGGATGCTGATTTGACAATTTCCCCTCACAGCTGCATGCACATCTGCGATGTTTTTCTCAATTCTGCTGGTTGCCGGTCTCCCAAAACGTTCGTCAATAGACATTTTTCGGCCATCTTAGAAACGTCTGAACCACTCTTACACTTGTGTGCGGCACATACACTCCTCTCCATACACTTTCTGCAACTTTGTGTAGGCCTCTAAGCAGGTATCGCCATGACAACTTTCTCTCTCGTTGTCAATGCAACAATCACACACTACACACCTTCCTTCCACTCAGTGCTGCAAACAGTGGAAGTGAGCTAGAACATTAAAACTTAGTATACATGCACAGCAGAGTTTAAGGTCAATCTGTGCCAAGTGGCTTTGCTCTGCGTGCTTTAGCTTCGTTACTATGGCAACAGAATAGATACTTGTTGATCAGGCCTTGTATAATGTAGGTATCAACAAGTTTGCATGGTTAAATGGTTCATTTCATAACCATGTTGTTTTAGGTTCCACCTTACAGTGTGGAAGCCTCAGGATGACCAATTCCTTGTGAGTAAAACTTGTAGATAGAATCCCATTGTGTGTGTGTGTATTACATATATGTCTATTACGTGTATGTCTATATATATGTACAGGGGTTGGACAAAATAATGGAAACACCTTAAAATTTCAAACAAATTTATTTTAATATGGGGTAGGACTGCCTTTGGCAGTAATTATAGCAAGAATTCTACAAGGTATGGATACGTACAAAGTTTGAATTGTTTCCAAAGGAATTTTTCTCCATTCTTCAGCTAAAACAGTCTTCTGTTCTTGTAGTGGTGTTGGTGGAGGATATCGACTCCTGACTTGTTTTTCTAAAATGTAGCATAAATGTTCAATAATATTGAGATCTGGGCACTGTGGTGGCCAAATAAGATGTTCAACTTCAGTAGAATGTTCCTTGTGCCATTCAGTAACAACTTTAGCTATGTGAATTGGTGCATTATCATCCTGAAAGATTGCGTTTACCTCTGGAAACAGTTCTGCAACCATAGGATGAATTTGATCAGATAAAATGCTTAAACAGTCTTGACTATTAATCCAAGAAATTTGGAATTGTGTAAATGTATGAATTTTAAACATACACACACACACAGAGAAAATCTGCCTTTTATAGATAAGATATATTTTATAAATTATGTTTGTGACTAGAGAATGTTGGTAAGGTTTTGTGAAGCTACAGTGAAAGTACTCTTCCACACAATCTTTATAAACACAAAACTGTAACCTGTTTAACAGAACTGCCAATATTGTTGTTTTCAGTTGAAAAAGGAGTTCCTCTTCCAACAGTTAAGCAATTTAACAAAGTTGATTAAAGATTACTATTATTACTACTACCACCACCACCACATACATCATCAATTAACATCATCATCATTAGCAAAATAAAAGGGGATTAAGGTGTATTAGCTCACATAATCTACTATATTGTTCCTTTGTAAAATATGATCTATAAAGACAAGAAAAATATTTAATAAATGATTTGTTTTAAAGCATTTTATCATCAAAGGAATTTTAGTTAACATATTTGTTGTTTTACATTAACTTCATTATTCATATCATATTTTTCTGCCTTTTCATGTCTTTCTATCCCTACCAACAACTTTAGAATAATGTTATTGTCTAATGTATATTTCAAACTACTGAATATGATACCACATTTTAACCAGCCATATCCAGCCCCAAATAATTTACCTGTTTTATATTCAAGCCAGCTAGATCCAGTTTCTCATACCTACCCTACAATGTCATTCCAAAAATAAACAATCAGATCATCAAAATCTTGGAGATAAACATTACATTTAATAGAGTAATCTGAATGCTGAATGCCTTTCAATCATCTTGTTCACTTTGTAGCTAGCTGGGTAGTTGTAATTCATACTGCAAATACTCAATTATGTAAATTACATGAATCTATGCTAATTTTTGAAAAATGGTTCAAAATAATATCAGACAACTGTGAGATTGATCTCGTTAAAGTAGTTTTAAAATGTATCATTGTATAATAAAACCTATGGAGCTAATGCAGAGGGTTTACAAGAATTTGAAAGGAATGAGTTGAGTATGATCTGTTGGATGTGTGGTGTTAACCTCTGGGAGTTGAGCACAAATGAATTGAAAAGTAACTGAGCATTTTAAAAAAGTGTTCATGTCTGCAAAAGAGATGGAAACAATAGAATGGACATACAGTGTAAACAGAGGGAACAATTCAGGTGAGAAGGTGCCATTATTTGTTAGTAGAAAATAATCCAGGGTCAAGGAAAACTTTGGAATTCATAGTTAAATTGGATCTAAGAAAGTTGGTTCCTATAGAATACATAAGATTCAGTTGCATTGATGTATGCTCTATTACATATATATCCAATAAATGCTAGCAAATCATCTAATATTGACCACTTGAGTGGAAACTAGCAAAGAAGCTTACTATTTTCAAATGAAACAAATTATATTTAAGAAAGTGATGACGAGGAGGGTGGTCAAGATGGTGGTCAAGATGCAAGAAAGAAGATTGATCTGGTACGGTTATGTAATGCATATGAATGAAAACAGGTGCATCAGGAAGTGCCAGTCTCTAATTGTGGGGGAAACATGTGGAAGGGGTAAACCCAGTAAGACATGGGACAACGTGGTGAGAAAGGATCTTTAGACATTGGGCCTCACAGAGGGGATAACAAGGGACCAAAACGACTATCTTTCATTTTGATTACATTTTACATCATTTCTAATCTATGCGCGTTTGTTTATGTTTCCGTAAAAGGGTTAGGGTTACGGTTGGGGTTAGGGACGGAATTCCCTAACCCTAACCCTAAAACCCTTTTATGGAATGATCTTGTTCAGAAATATAAACAAATGCACATGGATTAGAAATGACGTAAAATGTAATCAAAACAAAAGATCGCCCAGGCATGTCCCCTGCATCCCTCTTCAGCTGAGTGATCCTAATCTTGTAGGTTTGTGGGTGCTGGTGCCACATAAAAAGCACCCATGCCAGTACACTCTGTATGGTGGGTAGTGTTAGAAAGTGCATTCAACTGTTGAAGCTATGCCAAAATAAACATGGAGCCCAGCCCAAACTGTCCAACTCATGCTAGCATGGAAAATGGATGTTAAATGATGAGGATGATGATAATATAAAAGTTTAAAACATTAAATGCCTAATGCTAAATTATTTATTGGATTTAGAATGTGTTTGGTGTAGTTCTAAATATCTGCTGTATTTTGTATCACAATAACTCATCCTTTGTTTTTGTTACCAGAAACAGTGTTTACTAAGTGATTTGTCAATATGTCTGAAAGCATCTTATCACCCAAAGCTTCCAGCCAGTATATAGCAGAAACAAGTAAAGATGTAACAATATGCTCTGAAGGTGTAGCAAAAGTTGCTAATTTGGTAAGTCCAAAGATGTTCCCATTTTTCTTTTAATCATTTGTTTTCTAAGCAGTTTAATCATACAACATAAGAAAACTTATTCAATGCAGTGGATAAGTTCTTGTAGTATAAGACTAAATCTAACTGCATAGGTTCAAACCATGTCACAGACAGTAAACTGGATGTATCTTTGGGCAACTAGTATTGTTTTCTCACTTCACTAAACCCAGTTAAGAAGCAAAAGTACACACTGTAGTTGATGTAAAAATAATTGCATATTCTGCATCATTTTTCTATAATTCTTTTGAGTGTCTTCCCAAATTCAGCTTGTAAGTCTTTTGGTGTTATTTGCTTGTCACAACACTTTACTTCCCCAAATTTCTTTGTAAATGTTTAAATTAATATATTCCCCTTTTTCCTATGAATACTTTTTCATAGTTTTATGGCTTTTGGCTACTTTTTCAGCTAAAAGTCATGGTCACCATGGTCATTAAGCATTTAGTATTTAAACTGGCCCAAATATATTACCTCTTTTACATTCAAACTGACTAGATCCAGCTCACACTTATCCTACAATGTCATTCTAAAAATAAACAATTACATCATTGAATTCTTGAAGCTACAAGATAATACATAATAAATTCAAACCAATGTAGATAAATATGCATTACACTTGATAGAGTAATCTGGATGCTGAAGATTTAAGGTACAAGTCATCCAGCTGAGTGGTTTTCATCAACAGCCTGAAAAATAAATACATACTACAGCTAACTTGACTGTTGTTAACAATAGTCCTTCTTGGAAATGAGACTAGATACACTAGCATGTTTCCAATGATCTTAATTTAATACCCCCCCCCCCAAAAAAAAATGTTAATTAGAATAACACTTGTAGTAAGGAGAAATAATAAACTTAATGCTTAATTCTAGTTAAGAGCCGTAGGGTAGACAAACAGCAGTGTGTTTGTTTGATCTTGATATTTTTCTTCTCAATATGGTTGTAATTTTAATGAATTAAATATTTTTGGCTCACTATACTGTCTGGCATGGATGTAACTATTTGCTTTTTCATACAAATGTAATTTCTCTCAAGTTATTTTTTTTCGTTATCATGTCTGAGTTTATTCACTCAAACTCTGTTTATGTCTGTATCATTTTAGGTTCAGACAAATAGCACTGGAAATGTAATAAGATAAAGATATATCTAGTACTATCACCAGACTTGCTCTCCATTAAAGCTGTCATTCAATTTTCAATTGATAAGAATAGAACCAGTGAAAGATGTTGTGGAAAGAAAGGGAAGGAGACAGTTGGGTCATGTACCAAGTAAGGATGAAAGTAACTAAGAGCAGTGATGGAAATGAATGTGGAAGGAAGTAGAAGAAGGGGGAAACTGAGAAAAAGATAGCTAAAAGTAATGGAAGAGAAAATAAAGAAAGAGGTGTTGTTGAAGGTGAATGTAAAGGATAGAACAAAATGGAATAGATTGTTATAGAGACCACAAGTCTAACTTCTGCTTTAACTGGAAAATTGCCTTAAGATGTGGTTGTTGTGGCTATTTCTGCTGGTGATTTATTTTGTGAATGTTTTTTATAATTTTTACTACAGGTATAGTTTTAATCAATTAAACATTTTCTTGGCCTTACTACATTACAAGAATTTTTACAAATAAGCAATCAGTTATTAAGTGGCAATGCTCCTTATTTTTCAGTTGAATAGTTTGAAGAAAATAGAGTATTATATATATTTTTACAAAAAACACAATGTCTGTTGTGCTTTTGTATATGCATGCATGCGTGTGTGCGTGTGTGTGTGTTGTGAGTATGTGTGCATTAAGCTTATTTAATGCTTATACATTTTTATATTCTCCCCTTTTTAGTGCCTTTTTTTGTAGGCTATTATCTGAGTTGTTGTTTTTTTTCTCATTAGTCATATGGATTAAAGGAGTAGAGATATATTTCTAGCTGATTGCCTTTTAAGTAGCAAACTAAAAGAGAATATAGCTTGGTTTTGAAGTGTCATTTTTTTAGACCTGTCACAGATTTAGGAAATAAAGTATTCATTCAGTGATTGTTTTATGTTACTGAGATGCTATTAGTCTCTATGTTAAATGTACAATCATTGTTTTCCTCTTAATTTTCATTTAAATCACTTCTCTTAGTTCAGTTGGACTGGCACTTATAGAAGCTTGAACTCAAAGTTGTGAGCCACCAAACCAATACAGTAAACATCTATGTAGTCTATCATGCTGCACCTGACTCATGCTTCTTTTTTCAATGACCTCATATATAACACATCAATCCAGGTAGATGAATGACTAAATCAGTCTTAAACAGTGGTTCTTAACTCCAGTAATAACACTGTTATAGAAGCATTGTGAAGTCACTGGGTTTCACTAGAGGAATGGACACTTGGTGTTTAGAAGGACTGTTATTTTTCTTATAAATAACATTTTTAAACTGGGTACAATATTTATATCTTGAACACACTTTCAACAGAATCTATGTTTGGATTAAAATATGAATTGGACATTGTGTTATGAGTGAGTAGAATCATGATTGTTGATGCACCAAGGTCCAATATCATTCCTTAAGTCAGTGCCTTCTTTCTGTGATTTCCATAAAAATTTAATATTGAGGTACCAGTCCATGCAAATATCTAAAAAGGGGCACATGTTGCTGAGAATAATATAAGAAAATCTGGATAGTAAACTACTGTACAGAATTCACTTCTATTTAATTAGAAATAACCTGTTTTTTTAATATAAGCAGGAGTCATTCTTTGTCATTTAACTAAATTATTATTTCCATGCATTGTCTATTTAGATATATGAATCTGTGAAGAATAAAAGTTTTGATATAAAAAATTGGAAGAAGCATGCACTTAACCCAAAGACAATGGATGTCAGTGCTGTCGACTGGTAAATTGTATTTTAACTTCACTATAACATTTAATTACATAATTCATAATTCTTTGTACATTGATACATGTTGTCATGTTAAATATTTATGCATGCAAGTGTGTGTGTGTGTGTGCGCGCGCATGCGCCCCTGCCTGTATTCTATTTGTATTTGTGTGTATATATGAAACATCAGAGTTTATCTAGGTTTTCTACTAATCATCATGAAGAAGTTTGAAATTTGAATTCTCATTTGATCTTCTCCACACAAACAACCTCACTTAAAAAGTAATTTTGATCTATGTAAAATGGACTCAAGTTGAAGTTTTCTGTAAGGGTGATCATGACTGAGACTTATATATATATATATATAAGAAATACAGTCACTCTCTCTCTTGCTCTCTCCCACACAAAAAAGATGTATGCATATGTATTTATGGGTGAAGGTAAAGAATATGCACACCCAGTGTTTAGGGTTAGGGCTATGCCGAAAACAGGTGGTGTAGATATTCTTTACCTCTGCCCATTTATGTACGTGTATATGAAAGATAATGTGTGTGTGTGAGTGAGGAAGAGAGAGAGTGAATGATACTTACGCATGCATGCAAAAAAATTCATACATCACAACACACCTTCACTCACTCACTCACTCATTCTTTCTCTCTCACTCATTCTTTCTCTCTCACTCACTCTCTCTCTCTCTCTCTCTCTCTCTCTCTCTCTCTCTCTCTCTCTCTCTCTCTCTCTCTCTCTCTCTCTCTCATACACACACACACGTCCATTTCATATACATGTACAGCTTTCACTTTCTCCTCTCACTTCAAAGCAAATGTTGCTTTTTCACTTTATCTTCTCTTTCAATTTCTGCTCTCTTCAAAGTATAAAGAAATTAAAAGAATTCTATGGAAATTAACAAACAATCATATAATCCCACATATGTCGAGTTGACAACTTTGCTTCTTCAAACGAAAGAATGCCATAAAATAACTTCCTATGATACACACACATATACACACGCTCTAGGTAAAACTTCTGTGTGAATTATGCCATTTCTTGCAGTGTGCATGCACAGATTTAAAGCTTACATCCAATTGAAATGATCTTTTTCTATTGTGTAATTTTTGTTTGTGATGAACGTATTTAAAAACCTGATCTTCAATATAAACTTTAAAGAAAGTTTTCTCAGAAATTCTGTCCTTTACCTCTTCTTTCTAGTATGTCCAAGGTGACATTTCTGCTCCTTATTTCTGCCTTATTTATTTCCTAAATTTCTTCCGATTCCTATGTTTGCAATTCAGGACACCCACAAAACATGTTCTCAATATTTTAATTTTCTCCCTCTCCACACCAAATTCATTTTTCACTTTTTTCAAATATTTCTTTCTTGGTAATCCATGGAGTAAAAACAGAGTATGAATCTTTAATAATTTTATCCATCACCTCGCCACTTTCAAAAAGCTACACACTTCCAATGTTTCACTTTTAGCTTTTTGGAAAGCGGAGAAGTTTCTTCAGAAATGATGTCATTTACCTGTTGTTTCTAGCATGTCAGGTTTTCTGTTGGTTGTCTGGTATTTTTTAAGTTTGCTATTTCAGTAGAATTCTACGCATGCAGGAATGGGTAATCCCGAGTACAAAGAAATAAGAATCCACAATATGGTACAAGCTATAGCCACTCATAATAAAAAAAGAATATTGGTGGAATGTACCAGTGAATACCTCAATAAAATGTAAGCACAACAGACTTGATATAATGATTTGGGATAGAGAAGAGAAACTGTGCACAGTTGTGGAAATTAGCTGCCCAGCAGATGTTAACATAAAGCTGAAAATCAGTGAAAAAGAGAACACCTATGCTGAACTATTAAGAAATCTGCAGTTACTCTATCCAGATTACAAGTTCAGGTTTATACTTGTAATTATTGGGACCCTGGGGCATGTAACACACTACCTAAATACCAATCTTGAGAAATTAGGCTTCCCAAAACCAGAAAGGAGAAAGCTACAGATTCAATCCATTACTGGAACTGTACTACAGATCCAATCCATCACTGGAACTGTAAAAATCTGTAAAACTTTCCAGAAATTTATCATTTAAATATAGATGAGCATGTCTAGATATGCAACTATATGTATGAGAATACATACATAAAACATACAAATCTGCATGCACGCACATACGTATGTACGTGCGCACATACATATGAACAAATGCCCACCAGTCCACCCTGTTGTTGATGAAATTCCAATGAAGGAGTCTTGGATCTAGGTTAGAAACCAATTCTTTCTCTATTGGCAAGAAATCTTGAAATAAACTGAATAATGACATACATGCATGCATACGAACACACATTTGTATGTGTGCATGTACATACATGCACTCACATACATACAATACCATATCATATGTAGCTAGAAATTGAGCCACATTCCTTCATGTCACACACCCCCATCGTGAAAAGGAAGGACAATTGTATAATGCAATACTAAATTTACACTAATAAGGGATAGTCTTGACTACAACTCCATTGGTCTATGACTGCTCAATGAGGGCTAACCTAAGGGCTAAACAACAACAACAATATGCAAGTACATGGTACATTACACATGTATGCATTCGTCACTCTATAATGACAGTTGACTAAAGACAGT
Source organism: Octopus bimaculoides (assembly GCF_001194135.2). Classification (NCBI taxonomy): domain Eukaryota; kingdom Metazoa; phylum Mollusca; class Cephalopoda; order Octopoda; family Octopodidae; genus Octopus; species Octopus bimaculoides. The sequence goes on from NC_068981.1 coordinate 129,112,375, forward strand.
AATTATTCTGCCTTTATGATAAAGTGTCACTCATGGTTCATAGGTTTAATATCATTATATGTTGGCATATATGTTAGGTTGGAAAGCACAGAAGATTGTGCCTAACATCAAAATTGTCATTTACTGGATTATGCATTTATTAGCATTTTATAATAAATTAAAAATCATATACATTTATATTTAATCAAAATTTATAGTTTTATTCCGGGTAGGTCCTGCCTACCTTGCCTACACAGAGGGCACATCTCTGATACTTATACTTTTATGTACAAGTCAATGTGTTTCTTGCATTTCTTTACATGGTAAAAAGACATCTTCTTGAAATGGAACTACCAGTATCACTGAAAAATGAACAAGCTCTCTATTTCTGAAATTTGATTAACTGAAATGTATAAAAAAGTTTGCTTCCATCTCCCTAAATTTATATTCCATATCAATGTGAAGGCACATGGCTCAATGGTTTGAGCATCGGGCTCACAATCATGAGGTAGTGAGTTCAATTCCCGGACCAAGCTGTGTGTTGTGTTCTTGAGCAAGACACTTTATTTCATGTTGCTCCAGTTCACTCAGCTGTAGAAATAAGTTGTGACATCACAGGCGCCAAGTTGTATTGGCCTTTCTTTTTCCCTTGGATAACATCGGTGACATGGAGAAGGGAGGCTGGTATGCATGGGCAAGTGCTGGTCTTCTATAAAACAACTTTGCCCAGATTTGTGCCTTGAAGGGTAACTTTCTAGGTGCCATCTTGTGGTCATTCATGACTGAAGGGGATCTTTACCCTTTACCTTTTTATTCGATAACCAAGTATTGGTTATAACTGGAGTAGTGTTGGTAGGAGTCTGTTGAAAGAATTTCACTATGCTTCTCTGGAAAACTAACTGATATGTGTTATGTTTTACTTGCAGGATTTTTGTACTTGACACAATGAATTTTTCATTTTGGAGTGAAGATCCTGGCAATAAATATACAGTAACTTACAAGGATAAAGCTTACACAGGTTACTGGTCATTATGTGCTGCAGTCAATCGAGCTTTAGATGTAAGTGGATTTTTAACTTTTACTGTGAATTCAATTCATGCCACAATTCAAAAAATGATTAACAGTTACTTTTTTCTGTATTATGAGAAGGAGATAGTGCTCACAAATATTTTAGATATTTTCAGACTGAATTTAACTTTTTTTTTAATAAATTAGTCAGGAAAGGAGTAGTGATGAGCTTTATAGTCCCTCCCAGGCAAGAAAAACATGGATGAGAAAGGAACTGGGACTCTTGTGTGAATACTTGCAACAATATGAAATTCATTAAAAGTCAGCAAGGACCAGGTGATGATGTTAAACTAAGTAGTGTGTTTGGCCTATCATCCATTAAATGAGTGCTCATATTATCAGTGGTTTGATTAAAAATATATGGAGTCACCTCTTGCAGCCAAGTTATAGAAGTTACGCTTTTTATACCTTAGTAATAGCAATCACTTACACATAATCATCTCTTTGTATCTGTATTATTCTAGTCATAATTTTTACTTCATTCATTCTCCTTATAGTTGTCATTCATGATATTACAGCCATTGTGGTTACCATTGATTAAGCTTCCTATAAATTAATTTTTTTTCTTTTTTGAATAGCATCTCTATAATTCTAGTTTTCTATTGTGATTTCATACAGAAATATTTCCCAATGAGAATGCTCCCTATATTAACAGATATATTAAATTTCTCTTTTCAGAATGGCATCCCTATCACTACACCTGCATATTGTGCAAGTATTTCTGGAGAACAACTCACTGATATATTAAAGTCTGATTCCAACCAAGAAATACCATTGTTTTCCGAAAGGTTACAAGCCTTGAAGCATACATGCAAGATTATTATGAAGGTTTGTTACAATACTGCTGAACATTTGAAACTCATTCCTGTCACACACATTCCTCAACATTAGTAATTAATAAGGTTCATTACTGCCACTGCTTGAGTAATTCTTGATTAAAAAAGCACATAACTTTAGAGATCATTCATAGATTAGAGAAAGTGATCAGAATCTGAGGGGATCAAGTATGTTTGCTTTCATTTATGTATCTGTTGTAGATCTTGTTTTCATAGTGGTAGCACAGACAAAAAATTCAATTGGTTTTTGACAATTTATGATCCTGATTTCTTTCACTTTTATGTTAAGGATCAGAGGAAGTGCCCTGATCTTTGCTAGCTACTTAGACTAGTGTGATCAGTGTGACTGAAGTTTATTCAGTTTCAAGTTTTGTAGATAAATGTGAGTGAGAGGAATATGTGAGTGAGAAAGGAGTTGCAGAGGGATCCAGTTCTAAGAAGGTGGATTGAGCAAAATATTTATTGTAGGGTTTGTGAAGTGAGACACAATAAAGATGATAACAAAAAGAAAGATAGGTCATTGGGTAAGCTTAAGTGAAATTGGTATGGAGGGGTGTATGCAGCTTACTAGGAGCTGAGGTTTATGCATTGGCAGTAAGAGAGATAGTGAAAAGGAATAACAGATTTGTGAGCATTATAGAATGTTGGGGTGTGAATGCTTATTAGGTAGCTGCATAATCTTTATTTTTTATGCTAAGATGTCAGTGTTTCTAGTAACTGTTCACAGCTCATGCTCCAGTTTTGTAGAAGGTTAACAACTGATTAGAGCTGAAATATTTTTACTCAGAAACAGAAACCTAGTACCTAGGATGCAGTTTTTGATAATGATAGTGTAGTCATAAGTTATTATGAGGACTTTGAGAAGTGTAGTTATATGTTGTTCATGTGTAGAAAGAGTGTAGTCAAAATTATTTTCTTCATATGTGTAGTGATTGTATCTGAGTTCTGATAAAGGAAACTAAATTACCATTGGCGGATGTTTTGGACGTTTCTCTTTGTGAAAAAAAGCTCAAGTCTGCATGAGATGTCTAGGTTGTGTGCAAATAATACATGTGTGCAGAATATTTAGGTTGAGTGAATTATTGGGTTATCTTCAAAGGTATATGTGTAGTTAGGAGTAACAGTATGATCATTAATATACAGAAAAAAAAAAGAGTCTGGATAACAAACCATGAGAAACTCCAGAGTTGATAGTATATGGTTCAAAAAAGAAGTCCACTGACACAATGTGATGGAGCAGTCTGCCTAGAAACTCTAGATTTAGAAACTGATTTAAAAACGGAACCTGTAGATGAGCAACTCCACTTAAAAGTTTTCATACTAGACTGGTCAAAATTTTAGCTGATATCAACATGGATTAAGGGTGGGAGAACAGTGATGCATGATATAGAGAAGCAGATGTCTAGTGCCTATAGCTCTACAGAAACCACAGTAGTGATCAGCGAGAGGGAGAGACATTGAAAGTGATTAAGGATTTGGTTGTGTCTCACAATGTCCATTACTTTTGAGATGTTGAAAGTATTAAGGATAGATGAGCAGATTTAAAGAGGTTATCATTTTGGGTAATGAACATGATATTACATGTGTCCAGAGGTATATGATCAACTATTTCAATCACTTCAATGCACTATTCAGCCTTTTAGTTCCTGAAAATCAACCAAATGATTCAACTGAGGAATGTAATCTTTCACACTGACTTAACCTGAGATTCTTCTCACTTGATGCAAAATTCTTAGCCGAATTATTCACTAATTCCCACATAACTCTTGCTATTGCATATTCAACCAATTGTAAACATCCAGACACACTAGCAACACCACATCTTTGCATGAATGCATGTGTTGGCTTGTAAGGGTTGCTATAAATTTGTGACTAGGGAACATTAACTTACTACATGTAAACTCAGAGCAGGCTCAAGTGTACTTGATGTACTAAGCCAAAAATTTCGAATATCAAAATTTAATGATGAGAACTTTTATTATCTAAATGACTAATTCTGTTTAAAAAGAGAGATGTAGGCTTTTCATTAATTAACTCTTATTATCATCATCATTTAATGTCCTTTTTCATGCTGGCAAGCTGGAGAACTGAACCAGGTTCCAATTGTCTGTTTTGACATGGTTTCTACAGCTGGATGCCCTTCCTAATGCCAATCACTTTACAGAGTGGAGTGGGTGCTTTTTATGTTGTACTGGCACAGGTGCTTTTTATGTGGCACCAGCACCAGTGGAGTCACCAAATAGCTTGCATGACAGAAACCTCTTAATTAAGAGAAGGAATGGAATTGAAGGAAGTGGCTGTGTGCCAGGTGAGAGGTTAAAGCACAACAGAGAAACAGAGACAGTTGTCTTACTATAGAGGAGACATTTGGCTATCCCTGTTGGACAAGGAAGTAGATGAAAGGTGGGGTAGAGTTAGAGAGAAAGCTAGAGAGGCAGTCAGAGTGAGAGAGAGAAATAGATGGTGTTGGAGATGTATTGGGACATACCCAAAGGGAACAGTTGGGGTAATAGAAGTAGTGTCCCATGAGAGTGTGAGTGATATGTTTAGAGATGGGGAAGACATGACTAGCAAGTGATGGTGAGGGAAATTGGAGTGGCTGGGAGGGAGGTAAGGAAGATATGTGAGGACATGGAGAGTGTGTGAATAAGTACATGAAAGAGAGTGGAGGCGAAGTGACATAATAAATCTGCACAGACTGTGTAAGAGAGACATGACATTAATAGATAATTTATGATATGTCATTATTAGGAATCTTGTCAATCTCTGCAACAGTTTTTATAAAATAAGTTTACTAACTGAGTGTAGTTCTTGTACAATCATTTTTTTTTGTTTTCTCTAAACAGAAATATCAAGGTAGTTTTGTTAACTGTATCAGAGAAAGTGATAACAGTGCTGAAAATTTGTTACAGCTCATTGTCAACAACTTTCCTTCTTATAGAGATGAAGCCACATATGGTTCCAAGCAAGGTATTTATTAGAATTCCTATTTTATTTGGAATATATATTTTTAGTAAATTTTGCTATTGAATAATAAAAGTTATTCAAATTATTAACATTATCTTTTGGGCAGCATAATTTTTTTATTATGTAAGGGATTAGCATTGTTATGGCATCCTTGCAGTATTTCTTCAAGCTCTTTCTGAGTTCAAATCCTGATGAAGTAAACTTTGCCTTTCGTCCTCCAAGTACAAGCTTTGAGTAACTAACATCATCTCTTCAAAATTGCCTAAATTAGAAGCAATAATATTTGATTATCTTCAGGTGCCAATACAAGTTTACTATCAAACTATAGTTGACTCACTGGTAACTCTGTAAATGAAATATCTAGGGAAGAATGCACAGGAATAAATTCCAGTTACCTTCTTTAAGTTGGACTTAAATTTACTGCAGTAGCTTAAGAAAAACAGCAACTATAAAGTGGTTCCTTTACTTAACTCCAATAAGCACTATCTGCTTTATGATGACTATTTACAGTAGTGATCAATGGGAAAAATAATACTCAAGTATTTTCATCATAGACTCTAAGCAATGCTGGTGATATGCAAACTACCAGCGCTTTGGCTAATAATCTGGCACCTTTGCAACTCTTAAACCAACGTGCACGCACGCACGCACATGTCTGTATGAGTTAGAGGTTAAGAAACCATCTAAGGGATATTAAATATCCAATATACTACTGGATGTGTACCTCTGTATTTCTAACCATGTGCATGGCAATATTGCAATTCAATACTAAGTATGGGTGAGGGTAAATTGGAAATTTACCCAGGATTTATTAGGCAAATAAGAAAATGGAGGGGATATAAAATCGAAAAACATCAGCCAGTAAACATTCCATTATATCTATTTATTAAATGATAACAGACATGTGTTTAAGTGGTACAGGTAAACGAATGAGATCAGCCAATAAATACGTAAACAGATATATATATAGAGATGAGTGAATGATAATAGATGAGTGTACAGATACAAATCCCTTACAGCCGTTTCTACCATGAGGCCTCAGAATCTCCCAAGTCATCCTAATCACATCAGTGATATACAAGGATGAACAAACATTGGACAGAGATTGGATAATGGTTGAGCTTCAAGGCTTCTTCAGAGAGTACAAAATGTTAGGAAACTAACATGTGGGAAATTCAGTTAGAATAATAGAGTAGGGTAAAATAAGATAAGATAGAATAAAATAGGTAAAAATAAAAAATAATGTTATAGACATGGTAAGGAAAAGTAAGAACTTCATTTTAAGGTGTTATTATAATCCATGGTATTCCATCCTGTAGTAAGTAAATAAAGTCACTCTCAGGAGATATATCCATAGGCTATGGTTACATCATGTTACCATTATACTTTCTTATTTGCCTTATATGTGTGTGTGTGTATATATATATATATATATATACATACAAACATATATCATCATTTAATGTCTGTTTTCCATGTTGGTATGGATTGGACATTTGACCAGAGCTGGCAAGCAGGAGAGCTGCACCATGTTCCAGTCTGATTTGACTTGGTTTCTAAAGCTGGATGTCCTTGTTAATGCCAACCATTTTACAGAATGTGCTGAGTGCTTTTTACATGGAACCAGCATGGGTGCTTGTATGTGGCACCAGCACAGGGCTCTTGTAAATCAATCCTCTACAGCAGGGGAAGTGGCATTAAAACTTCTGCTGTGAAGGATGGGTCTTCTTGAGTACAGCAAGGCACCAGATACCTCGGTCCTTCACTGAGAACCAATAAATTAAAGAACTCAATATGTAAATGTAGAGTATTCTTTAATATGTTATAACTGGATCTAATATGTTATACCCAGGATTTATAAGGCACATAAGAAAATGGAGAGGATATAAAATCGACAAACATCAGCCAGTAAACATTCCATTATATCTATTTATTAAATGATAACAGACAGATGATCTAACTCTGTTTTCTACTTCAAATATCTTGTTTGAATATATTTTAAAATATATGAAACTGTCCACCACAGCAGAACTGTTACTGTTGCTGGTGCCATGTTAAAAGCACCCAGTACACTTTATGGAGTGATTGGCATGAGGAAGAGCATCCAGCCTTAGAAACCATGCCAGAACAGACAATGGAGCCTTGTGCTGCCCCTAACCTTACCAGCTTCAGTCAAACTGCCCAATCCATGCCAGCATGGAAAACGCTTGTTAAATGATGGTGATAATGATATGAAAGTTATGAGGAAAATGCTTATCTTTATGGAGATTTTTTAAAAAGAAAAAAAAATGTAGCAAATAACGTGCAAAAACAGCTGTTTTAAGCTAATTTTTCATTTCATTTTTAATTCTCTCGTAAATTCTTGAAATGTTTTCAACTTCATACAAGCAAGGTCACTCTAATTAATAATTTTCCTCATGAAATTGTATTGTTATTTAAGTAATGCTTTAAATAATTTTTGAAGATAATGTGTATGAATGCATTAATGTAGTGTGTGTCTGTGCACATTTTGTATGCATCTGCATGTACACACTCATACATATATGCACACACATACACTTATATACTTGCAGTAATTACTCATTTAAAAACAACATTTTTTCTTTCTGAACCAGAGGAAATTTGAGGCGGCTGATATTTACAAACAAAGTGCTAACAAATCCATTCTTTTGTTCAAATTGTTTCTCCCTTGAACTAAAATTCTTAATTTTTCACTCAAACAAAGGTCACACCTCATTTTTTATTTGAAGCTACCATTCTTGTTTGGTTGTGACTTATCTATAATTAAGCAAGTAATTTTGAGTTTTGTGAGTACTAGTCTCAGGAATTTCCACAAAGTACTAGTACTAGTCTCATATGAATTTCAACAAAGGTATAGTGAATTTTTTTTTTTATGGCTGACAAATTAATGTTTGTGCTTATGAATTTGATTTTTGAATGTTAGTTCAGCTACCCCAGTGTATATTTTGGGGTTCATCTCTACTGTTTGTCTCTACTAGTACTGTATGTTATCGACTTTGTGAGACAATTACCATAGGTAGTTCTCATGATTGTTGCTTCTCCTTTTCATTCAGATTTGCAACATTATAACCTCTGATATTATAACCAAAATTCTTACTAGCTGAATTTAACATCTTATTATACTTATGATCTAGCAGAAAATGGTTCTATTAAACTAAGGAATCCCTAGCTACATTAGTTCTTCAGACTTTTATGACTGAATCTTCACAGAGTCATCTGAGAGTCGTGGGTTCAAGTCCCCCTGCGGGCGAAGCATTTGTTTCATAGGCGTAGGAGTGGCTGTGTGGGAAGTAGCTTGCTTACCAACCACATGGTTCCGGGTTCAGTCCCACTGCGTGGCACCTTGGGCAAGTGTCTTCTACTATAGCCTCGGGCCGACCAAAGCCTTGTGAGTGGATTTGGTAGACGGAAACTGAAAGAAGCCTGTCGTATATATGTATATATATATGTATGTGTGTGTATATGTTTGTGTGTCTGTGTTTGTTCCCCCAACATCGCTTGACAACCGATGGTGGTGTGTTTACGTCCCCGTAACTTAGCGGTTCGACAAAAGAGACCGATAGAATAAGTACTAGGCATCCAAAGAATAAGTCCTGGGGTCGATTTGCTCGATTAAAGGCGGTGCTCCAGCATGGCCACAGTCAAATGACTGAAACAAGTAAAAGAGATAAAAGAGAAAAGAGAATATTAAATATTTAACTGTTGTACGAGGGAACTGTAATGTAGGGAAATAAGAAACAATCCACCTACTTTCTTGTTGTCTGCTGTCCAGCTGTACTCAATTCAAAACTTGTGTCCAACCTGCACACTTAACGATAGCAGCTGCTAGTTCCCGTCCCTATCAGTTCACTTGCCTCACGTCTGTTTAGGCAAAATAGGATGACCCTGGTTTTCCTTCCCTCACTTCCTCTCTCACCCTTCCTGTTCCAGTCAAGCCCCTTGACCATTGATGTCACAGCTCTTTCCTTCCAGCTTGTCTCATCCCCACATTAACCTTAGGACCTTTTATTATAGATTACAGAATTTATAGTGTTTTATTTCATAGGCCCTTGTATCAAATAACATTTAGTGTTCTTATAGTTTTTTATCTCAAACATGGAAAAGTATAGTTCTGTTGATTATATGATTGAATCTATGTAATTTTTGCATTGCAGCTTTTATAATAAAAATGCTTTTATTTCATTAGTGAAACTGACAGGATGATATTTGTGTATAAAAGAATGCTAGATAAAAGTATCACCAAAAATGTGCATTTGATAATTAAGTACTTAATCTTTGATAAATTGCTGTCTTTGCCTTCTACAAATATCTAAATTATTCTATATTGCTATTAAATGCCCTTATAGAAATCTATACTATATTGTCATTAATTCCCTTATACAGACCTGTATTATATTGCCATTAGCTTCCTAAACTAAATTATATTAGATATATTAAAGTGATATATATTAAATTGTATTTAGTTATTTTATATAGGTCTATACTGTTGTTAGTCACCTTTTGCTAATGCCTGATATTAGTACTTGTCTTATACAGTTTCTATACTATGTTATCAATAGATGCCTTTTTATAATATTTATAATATTGCTATTATACAACACTGTATTATATTGCCCACAGTTTCCTTTTACAAAAGAGCACAAATTCTCGTAGCGGACATATGGACCTGTTTTGAAGGTCAAGGTTTGGGTTTCTTTTACGATATAGAGAAACTCACTATGTTTGCTGATTACAGGTAAGATATTTGTCTCCTGCAGCCTTTTTCAAAACTCTGCCTAAATTTAAGTTTAATCATATGAGAAGAAAATTGTGGAGCTGTAAATCAATCATAGCACCGTTTCAGTAAAAAATTATTCATGCCACAAAAAAATGAAGTCATTGCTATCAGAATTTAATCATTGCTTTGGTTAATTTTCAAAATTGCATTTTTACTCTCGTTATTATTTGGCTTCTTACTTGACTGGTCTATTCAATTTCATTTACTTGAAACTACTTCAATTTTTATTCATTGTTTATAATTAATGGTTATGAAGGATTATGCTTTGAACATTGTAATTGAGATATGGAATAAGAAAATCTTAAACTATCTTGAATTTCAAAAAAATTGAAAATTTTATCTTCCCTAACTCAGAATATTTTTTGGTAACTTTACAAGTATATGCTTTTGATATTTTGTACAATCCTTAGCACAAAATTTCTTATGTATTTAGTAATATGTTAACACAATCTTTACAAGTTACTCTTATATATCAGCCAAAGCAATAGTTGCATATTATGTTTTATTGTTATCATCAGAATTCCATGCCATATAAATAGTGTAAGATTAAACATTTAATCAGCCACAAAGCTTTATTCTTTAATAATGATTTTTTTCCATCACTTTACTTGAGAAGACCCAACAAACCAAGTGAGACCATAGCCCATGGCCAATGCCAGTGGGTGTAACCAGCCCACTTATGAATATCTCTCATTCATTGGACAATAAACCTTGCTTGTGAAGACCTATTGAGACAAGTGAAATCAAAATCAAAATCGCTGACATGGCCAATGACAGTACCACCTGATTGGCACTCGTGCCAGTGGAATGTTAAAAGCACATCCAAGCGTAATCGTTGCCAAGGCCACGGATTGGCTCCTGTGCCAGTGACACGTGAAAAGCATCATTCGAGCATGATCATTGCCAGCATCACCCTACTGGCACATATGCCGGTGGCACGTGAAAAACAGCATTCGAGCGTGATCATTGCCAGTGCTGCCGGACTGGCTCCCATGCAGATAGCATGTAAAAATACCTTTTGAGCGTGGTTGTTGCCAGAACCGCCTGACTGGCCCTCGTGCCAGTGGCACGTAAAAGCACCCACTACACTCTTGGAGTGGTTGGTATTAGGAAGGGCATCCAGCTGTAGAAACTTTGCCAGATCAGATTGAGCCTGGTGCAGCCTCTGGCTCACCAGTCCTCAGTCAAACTGTCCAACCTATGCCAGCATGGAAAGCAGACGTTAAACAATGATGATGATTATCAAATTTCAATTGTTTTGGGTCAAATAATAGAAATTATTAATATTTGTTATTATATGTTTAAATTCACAAGGAACAATATATTTTCAAAGCACATATCTTAAAATTTTTTTGTAGGATACCTCAAATTCTTGCCTATTATGGTGTACTAAAATATTCAGATAGTTTGATGAAAACGCTAAAAGATGGTAAGTTACTGTTTCCTTTAATTTGGCATCCTATTCAGTATTTTGCCTTGAAGTTGCTTTTTGGTCTGAAATAAGTCTTTCAGAATTTCAGTATAGAAAATATTCTTCAGATATTGTAAATATCATTTCAAATTTCCATATTTTCTGCCATAAAGTTGGGATAAGCTTCTTGTAATTCAAGTCTGTGATAACATTAACTGAACTTAAGGTGAGGTGTTTAGAAAAGTGAAAGCATGATAGGAGGAGCAAATATATTGTTGTGAAAGGGCAGTAGAAGAGAGTATAATAAAAGAGAGTGTTGGATAGGTAATGGAAGGGAATGAGTAGTGTAAGGAGTAAGTGGGAGAGAGAGTGAGAGTGATCAGATGGTGGGGGTTGGTTGACTAGAGGGTGATCCTATGCTATCCCACTTGATACAGGTAAGTATGAATGGGTGGTAGAGGGGGTGAATGATAAAGAATGAGGGAAAGATGAGAGCTAGTGAAAGAAAGAAAAGCAAGACAATATCAGAGAGACATAGAGGATGAATGCAGCGAGAGCATCCCAGCTACCCTCACTACTTCCATTTCAGTGTTTACTTTGACCTACTTGCACAGGGACTGAAGGTCTTTTCCAGTGATGCATGTCATCACTTGTCCCTTGTCATCTCTTTTGTGGGACTCAGTGTCTTGAGATCAGTCTTCACCAATTCATCTCAAGTTTTTCTAGAGCTTCCTTTTGTGCAGGTTTCATTCACTAAATACTATGCTCTTTTTTTATACAATTGTCATCATCAATATGCATCACATATCTATACCAGTGCAGTCTTCTCTCTTACATCCAGATTTTCTTTTAACTGATTTGAAATCCATCGTTCATGCACACTAAAATTTGACATGCTGTAAAGCAGGCTCATTTGATTTCTTTATACTCTTTTCAAATCCTCTGAATTTAAGGTCCATGTTTCACCACCATGAATCATTGCTCCTTGCTCACAAGCATCATACAATTTGCTCTTTAGTCTGAAGTGGTAATAGCTCCATGAACTTCTTCCAACCCATTCTTACTCTGGCTACTATACTCTCAGAATACCCACCTCTACTGCTCATTAGATCACCTAGGTAACAGAAACTATTAATTACTTGCTCCAGTTATTGTCTGACCAGATTGAAGCATCATTTACTCTTTTGCTTCATGTGAAAAAAATGCCTTCTACTGATCAGGTGTTCCATTTGTTGCCAACACCTCTGTGCAATGAGTCCAGTCTGCTATGGCTAATGATGTGCTGATATGTACTGTATCTGATATCTGAGACATCAGATATGTTTTACCACAGCTGCAATCTTGGGTCAAGTGAAGACCAAGACCAGGTGCTTGGCATCTGTTATTTTGTTCAGATGCTCACAGCCCTTTACTAATCTGGCAATACAGCTAGCCGAACTTGCACATAGCATTCAGTAGAGGCCTAGTGATGAGGAAGAGTAACAACGTTTTAGGGAAATTCTAAGCATTGACAAGCACCAAGTAATTGATCTCTTCAAAGATTGGTGAAATGGTGTGGTTGCCTGAGTGAATGGGCCTGCTCCCAGTATGTGCCAAAAACACTGGAAAAGGACAGCTAGAAGGCACTTACCTTTGGTATTCAGAGTAATCTTGCATTTGTAGGATTTCTCACACATTTGTATATTGTATATATCACTTTTTCTTTATTGTGAATGGTTGATTTTGCCTTCTATCCTTTTGGGGTCAATAAATTAAGTATCAGTCAAGTACTGGGGTCGATGTAATCAACATTCCCCCTCTCCCAAAATTTCAGGCCTTGTACCAATAGTAGAAAGGATTATTATTATTATTATCATATTTTAAAAGGAGTGACATAACTCCTCACAAAGGTAAATAAACAATACAAAGAGTGCAGTGCAATTGCAAATTGATATTTTATTGGTTTGAAGAATATTTCAACAGCTTGCCTGCCTTTGTCGAGTTCAAAATGAAAAGTGATACATAGAAATTCAAATTCAAAAGTTTGAACAAGGGAAACCCCACTTTGATGGAATGACATCATCTTTAATTTTCAATTTTACAACTGGAAAAAAGAAAAGGAAAGAAGAAAAAAAGAAGAATATTTAATCAAACAGTTTTGTGTAAATATGATGAAATTCCTGTCATTTTGTTCATTCTTTCAGAGTGTGATGTTAATGACTCACAAACATATTTCTCCTCGTGCATTTTGAGGACTGAAAGTGTAGCAGATTCAGAATATTTTCTGAGAATATGCACTTTCAAGTCTTTTTCAAAATTGCAGCTGTTTGATGTAAAGTTTTCGGCAAGATCTGTTGAGCTACTGTTATTGTGCCTGACGTCATATCTGTGCCCATTGAATCTTTTGTTTAATTGTTCTGTTGTTGCTGAGACTCCCTTCGGTCATGACTGACCATGGGATTGCACCTAGAAAGTTACCCTTCCGGGCAAGGTTGTTTATGGAAGACCAGCAGTCGCCCATGCATACCAGCTTCCCCTCTCTACACCACCAGTGTTATCCAAGGGAAAGGCAAAGGTTGATACAGCTTGGCACCTGTGACATCACAACTCATTTCTACAGCTGAGCAAACTGGAGCAACATGAAATAAAGTGTCTTGCTCAAGAACACAACATGCAGCCCAGTCCATTTCTGTTATGTTTCCTGATAGAATTGACTTGAGTCATGTTGTTGCACAATGAACAGGGCTTGCCTCTCTTGTGGCTGAGTTTCAAGGTACAGCATGCAGAAACTCCAGTGTTAGTTTTCTTGGAGTGAGAAGTAGAGGTTAATAGTTCTCTTATATTTTTATTCCATCTGAAGGTTAATGATGTAAAAAAACATCATACAAACATGTCTGAGGCTTGGATTGACTTTAAGAAGGCATATGATATGATGGTTCATTCTTCGGTCGTTAAATGCCTTGGTGATGGATTACGTCAGCTATGTTTACCTTAGTGATGGATTGTGTCAATCGTACAAAGTAAAGAACTCTTCTCTCTTTATCTATAAAAACTTCTGTTGAGTTACTTCAGTCCTACATAAACTATTATTATTATTATTATTATTATTATTATTATTATTATTATTATTATTTGTAAAGAATAAAAAGTTTAGGAAGGTTATTATTATTATTTTTTTTTTTTTCAGGTGTTGTCATGAAGAATGGAGATAGATTAGAAGTAGAGATCCGTGGTTGCTCAATCTGGTCTGTTGAGGTAATTTGTGTTGAGTTTTGTGTATTTATTACTTTTAATCCTGCAGGTGTATATACATGATTGTAGGTCTAGTTAGGTGCACATGTGTGTGTGTTTGACCCCACCACTGCCTGACGACCAGTGTTGATTTCTGAACATCCCTGTAACTTAGCAGTTCAACAAAAGAGACTGATATAGAATAAGTACTGGCGTCAATTTGTTTCATTAAACCCTTCAAGGCAGTGCTCCATCATGGCTGCAGTCCAATGACTGAAAAAAACAATAATGATAATATGGCCCTGAATAAATAAGAAGGATGTAATTGTCATGAATAGGATGTTTTAAATCATGGGTTTACTACTTCCTTGAGGCTAATCAGGAACAATAATACTTATAAAATACTAGAATAAGTTTTATGGCACGAGGAAGAAAGGAAGTCAAATATTTTTTTATGTATATAAGTAAAGAAAAGATTCTTCCATTGTTTCAAACTAATTTTTCTATCATTTTTAATTTATGTGTGTATGTATATGTGTTTGTATGTGTGTTTGTATGCTGATGCCACATAAAACCACTCACACCAGTGCTACATTAAAAGCATCCAGTACTCTCTGTAAAGTGGATGGTATTAGGAAGGGCATCAAGCTGTAGAAACCAGGCCAAAACAGACAAATGGAGCCCAGGCAGCTCTCCAGCTGGCCAGCTTCTATCAAACTGTTCAACCTATGCCAGTATGGAGGAGAGAATTTATATGACTATGATATACGTGGTCTGATCAATAAGTATCTGGACTGTTGCCATAGTAACGAAGCTAAAGCACACAAAGTAAAACTGCTTGGTACAGACTGACCTTGACCTCTGCTGTGCATGTGCACTAAGTTTTAATGTTCTAGCTCATTTCCGCTATTTACAGCAGTGCTTGGAAGGAAGGTGTGTAGTGTGTGATTGTTGCATTGACCATGACAGAAAGTTGAGAGAATCTGCATCAAATTTTGTCAAAAGCTTGTCGATATCTGCTTAGAGGCCTACACAAAGTTTTCAAAAATTTTCTATCATTTTCGACACAATCAAGATCTTGTGCAGCTGAAACTCGAGTGTCTTTTTGGTCAACTGAAAGCAGTTTCGGCACAAACTTGGCAGACATGCGACTCATACCCAAATCTTCAGTGATAATGGACTGAACTGAACCATAGCTAATCTGCACATCCTCTAATAACTCATGGATAGTGATTTGACAATTTCTCCTCACAGCTGCATGCACATCTGCAATGTTTTTCTCAGTTCTGCTAGTTGCAGGTCTCCCAGAACATTTATCAATATCAACATTTTTTCAGCCATCTTGGAAACATCCGAACCACTCATACACTCCTCTCCATACACTTTCTGCAACTTTGCATCGGCCTCTAAGCAGGTATCATGGTTAATGCAATGATAATATGCTACATACTTTCCTTCCAAGCACTGCTGTAAACAGCAGAAGTAAGCTAGAGTGTTAAAACTTAGTACGTATGCACAACAAAGTTCACGTTTAATCTGTGCCAAGTGGCTTCACTCTGTATGCTTTAGCTTCATTACTATAGCAACAGTTCAGTTACTTATTGATCAGACCTCATATGTATGTATGTGTGTGTTTATATTTGCATCATCATCATCATTGTCATCGTTTAACGTCCACTTTCCATGCTGGTATGAGCTGGACAGTTTGACTGAGGGCTGGCAAGCCAGAAGGCTGCACCAGATTCCAATCTGATCTGGTAAAATTTCTACAGCTGGATGCCCTTCCTAATGCCAACCACTCCGAGAGTGGCACAAAGGCCAGTCAGGTGGTACTGGCATCGGTCATGACAATGACTTCACTTGTGTCAACAGGTCTTTGCAAGTGCAGTTTAAAGCCCAATGATTGAAGAATACTCTTAAATGGGCTGGTTATTCTACACTGGCATAGGCCATGGTTACAGTCTCACTTGGATTGCTGGGTCTTCTCAAGCACAGCATATCTCCAAAGGTCTCGGTCACTTGTCATCGCCTTCGTGAGGCCCAACATTTGAAGGTCATGCTTCACTACTTCATCTCAGGTTTTCTTGGATCTACCTCTTCCACAGGTTCTCTCTACTGCATGGGTGTGACACTTCTTCACACAGCTGTCCTCATCCATATGTAACACATAACCATACCAGTGCAGTCGTCTCTTTTGCACACCACATCTAATGCTTCTTATGTCCAACTTTTCTCTCAGGGCACTTACACTCTGTCTTGTGTGCACACCGACATTACACATCTAGCAGAGCATACTAGCTTCATTTCTTTCAAGCTTACACATGTCCTCAGCAGTCACAGCCCATGTTTTACTGCTATGTAGTGTGGCTATTCGCACACATGCGTCACACAGTCTACCTTTTACTCTGAGCGAGAGGCCCTTTGTCACCAGCAGAGGTAGGGGCTCTCTGAACTTTGCCCAGGCTATTCTTATTCTAGAAGCTATACTCTCAGAGCATCCTCCACTGCTATTGACTTGGTCATCTTGGTAATGGAAGCTATCAACTACTTCTCGTTTTTGCCCCTGAGCATTTGCTACACACAAAAACTATCTTCCCAGTTAGCCTTTCTTTGATATTGCTGCACCTCTTATGTGTCCATAGTTTACACTGGGTACATCTTATGGAGTTTCTACCTATGCCTTTTCTACAGATCGAGCAGGGCCATCTACCTGAAGGGATTTGTGATTTGTCTGCCTTCCTAGTTATTAAGACTTTGGTTTTGCTAGATTGACTCTAAGGTCCTTCGATTCTAGACCTTGCTTCCACACCTGAAATTTCTCCTCTAGTTCTGATATTGACTCAGTTATTAGAGCAAAGTCATCAGCATAGAGAAGCTCCCAGGGGTATCCTGACCTTGAATTCCTCTGTTATTGCCTGGAGGACTATGATAAATAAAAGGGGTCTGAGGACTTAACCTTGGTGGACCTCTACCCCTATCCGCAATTCTTCACTATACTCGTTGCCAACCCTCACCTTACTGAGAGCATCCCTGTACATGGTTTGTACAGCTCTCATTAACCACTCGTCTATCCCTAGTTTCTGCATTGTCCACCAGATAAGGGATCAGAGGACCCTGTCAAAGACTTTCTCCATGTCAGGTACAGAGGTTTATCTTTGGCTAGGAATTTCTCCTGCAGCTATCTTACCAGATATAAGCATCAGTGGTGCTTTTCCCTGGCACAAACCCAAACTGCATCTCATGTAAACTAACTCTCTCCCTAATTAGTTGGGCTATGACCCTCTCTGTGACTTTCATTACCTGATCTAACAACTTGATACCTCTGTAATTATTCATATCTAATGTATCACCTTTACCTCTGTAGCTGTTGACTATGGTGCTGCTACAACAGTCATTGGGTATGACTCCTTCATGTATTACCTGATTGACTATACGGGTGACTAGACTATAGCCGACACCGCAGACATTTTAAGCATCTCTGTGGTGATTCCTGACGAGCCAGGGGCTTTCCCTGTCTTCATACCCCTAATTGCTTTGTCTACCAAGCTACTGTCAATTCGGAAAGCTGGTCCCTCTTTTGGATTGACATTCGGCAAATTCTCTTTCTCCCATTCATTCTCTTCATTTAGCAACCTTTCATAGTGGCATCTCCAAGTCTCTCTCTTTGCAGCCTTGTTAAATGCAAGTGAGCCATCATCAATGTGGATACATTTCTCTTCTATGACATCACAATTCTCTCTCACACACTGTCTTGCAACACGAAACACTTCAAGTCTTTGGTCTTCACAATGCAGAACATTGACAAATTTTTTCTTATCTGCTTCCCCTCTGGCAAAATAAACCTGTCTCCTAGCTTCCCTTCTGGCAATCTGATACAATTCCCTGCTACCACCATTCTTCCAGTCCTTCTATGCCTGTTTATTTTTCCTAATGGCCCTGTCAACTACATTGTTCTACCACCACATTACCATGGGTCAAGATGGGACTTTGCACCAGCCACAGATCTGGTTAGTAGCCCACAACAAGTTGTTCCATAGGAACCTCCAGTTGTCTTCTGCATCATGTGAAAGAATATTAATGATAATAATGAGATAGAATTGGGCATTTGCATTCTCAACTAGAGCTATAACCAACAGTTTTCAGTCAACCAAACTGTGACAAAATTAGATAAATGAACGAATAAATGACAATAATAAATGAGCGTGAAAGAGAGGGAGAAGGGAGAGAGAGGGAAAGTTGGATTGAGTGAAGGGATCTTAAGTTTGTTCCTCTAAACATACAGCATGGAAGACGAAACTGTGTTTACATCGATAGATAATGAAATGAAATAATAAAGTAATTGTAATTTGTACTGAAAAAGAGGTTTTAGATGTGTGCTAGGCTGGAAAACAAAGTTACTTATCTGAACATCTTCTGATTTCTATCACGTGTGGTGAGGTATTAAAATATGAGGTAGGGGAATCTGAATGAGCTAGTTTATATAGGGTGAGGTGGGTGGGGGAGCAGAGGTAAAGTGTTGGGAGAAGCAAGTGATTAACGAAACTGAGAAAGAGGAAGAGAGAGAGACCAGAGTTAGGCTGGTCGAAGACAGAATATGAGGAGATGGAATTTTGGGATTTAGGCTAACATAATTGAACGAAGTGGAAGAATAGAAATTCAAATAATAAGATAGAATTGGGCACTGCAAAACAGCAAAAATTGAGGCTGCCGGTGTGAAAGAATATTAATGATTGTAATGAGATAGAATTGGGTATTTGCATTCTTAATTAGAACTATAACCAACAGTCAGCCAAACTGTGACATGCATATTTATACAATTATACATACATTCACACACACACACACACCTATTAATTAGGTGAACAAACAAGCCAAATAGATTTCATTCTCTCCAAGAAAAGGATAAACAGATGGTTGTGAGTGTACACCCAGCAGAGATGCAAATTGTTGGAAAAGGGAAATATAGAAGCTTAAAGATCCAGTGAAGAGTCAAAAATTTAAGGACCTATGAATATTCATGTTAAACATCAACTACTGATTCAGTCTCAACAATCTAGTTGGGCCTGGGAAAGTCATTACCCTTCTGACTAACTTATGAAAAACGTAATTGACTCTTTTTCAGTTTTCAATAAAATATTCCTTTTTTTAACTCTTTTTTCAGATGATTCGAGAGGAATCCCAAAAATTACTGGACAAAGATGAAGAGACCAAAAATGCCTTGTTTAATTCTGTATTACTTGATCAATTTTTGTGGGATTATCGTCAATTACATGCTGAAGAAATGGATGGTATCCCTATCCACAAGGTGCGATGCATATATTATTAATTGAAAAAAAATCTTTACATTCTTAGTATGGAAAAATAAAGATAAAGTTTTAATTACTTTTTAGATATTTTTTTGTTGTCACTTTTTTTCACACTGTATGCTAGTTAACCATTGGTTTAATGTAAATCGCTGCCATCATTCCTCATATCCAACCACGAATAATATTGATTCCATTGTTTTGTCATATTTGCAGTTGAATTCTATATAAGTAGATTATATGAACAACAGGAGGCGCAATGGCCCAGTGGTTAGGGCAGTGGACTCGCGGTCATAGGATCGCGGTTTCGATTCCCAGGCTGGGCATTGTGAGTGTTTATTGAGCGAAAACACCTAAAGCTCCACGGGGCTCCAGCAGGGGATGGTGGCGAACCCTGCTGTACTCTTCCACCACAACTTTCTCTCACTCTTATTTCCTGATTCTGTTGTGCCTGTAATTCAAAGGGTCAGCCTTGTCACACTGTCACGCTGAATATCCCCGAGAACTACGTTAAAGGTACATGTGTCTGTGGAGTGCTCAGCCACTTGCACGTTAATTTCACGAGCAGGCTGTTCCGTTGATCGGATCAACTGGAACCCTTGACGTCGTAAGCGACGGAGTGCCAACAATATGAACAACAAACAAAATTACATGAAAATTTAAATGCATTGAATGAATTACACTTTAGTTTCAATGAGTTATTAATTTAGTTGTTTCATCATTGTAACTACCTGTTGTAAAACAGTCTTTTGCCACTGTTGTATCTGTCTTTTGATGACGGTTGTCGCTCTGACAGATAGTGTTATATTTCAAAATTGTCAATAGAATGGTTCTCTCTGGCACTGTACAACCCTTAGTCGTACAGTGTTATTATCCTCAAAAGGTTGGAACATTATAACGTCCACTCAGTATCACAGTATGATTACTATATCAGCACAGACATGACTATTAACATAGTCTACATGTACTGTTGATCTTCCGACTTTTCCTCTGTCGACTGGCTTCTGTCTATTTATAATGGCTGGCTACTTTCACTTCTTACTGGGAGGGGTGTACATTTTTATTATACAACACTACCTTTTACCTATTTATAATAGAGTACAATTGATATGATGAAATTTACACAAATGCCTGTATTCTGAATATAATCCTCCGGGACAACCAGCATATGGCTGGGCCCATTATCACTGATGTACTCCAGTTTATGGACTTTTACATAGTTCCCACATCCCACTTTCACTCACATTACTTAGCTGGATCTCAAACTTTAATAGAAAACACATGCACAAGGTACTACATACTAGGATTGAACCTCATGATTGCAAAGCAAATTTCTTAACCATTCAACCTTTTAAAATAGGTTCACACATTTAATAATGCTTTTTCCTTTTGTATCACTTCATTTATTCCACTATTCCCACCTCTCTCTTTTTTCTCCTTTCTCTCTCCATTTTCCATTACCAGCGCCAACATCACTGCCAATATCTCTGCTGCCTCCATTCCATAACTATCTACTGTTTACTTATTCTATTTTGATTACTTTCATTTTCATGACACAGTAGGTAGATAGGAAGGTACTAGTGTATTAATAAATAGTTTTAGTCTAGATAAGCCCCAGATGGCACATTCTTCATATACATATATGTATGCATGTATATCTATTTTGTAGCAAATCAAATAATTAGTTCCAAATGTGGAACTTGGTTTCTAATTAACAGGGCCTAAAAATATATCTAGCAAAGTCACTTTAGCAGGATAGGATGCAAATGCTTACAGCCACTAAGAAATTGGCCATGCTCAATATTTAGAACTGAAGTAGGTAGGAATTCCATTCTGTGTATTTAATGTAAACTATAGAAACTCAAAACATTTGGGGCATAGGCAAACTGATAGAGAAAAGGAACTTCCTATGTAACAGATGAAAGGGAAGAATTAGCAGTAAGAGCTCGAAGTCTTTTGTCCTTGCTCAAGCTACATAGCTAGGGTAAGAACAATGTGGAAAACAGTTCAGAAATCTGTTGCTTCTGTTGACATCAATATGACTATCTCTGAGTGACGGATGGAACCAGTTTGCTAAATGAACACCAATGCAAAAATAGATGTGGTGGGTAAGCCTGTGAGTATAATTCTTTTTAGATTTTTAGTCTATTTACCCCTTCATACTCCATGTATTATATTTTGTCTCCTTATCACATTCATTTCATTACATGGTGTATTAGTAAATGGGAAATTACATGAATCACCCGACAGGGAGTCGTTAATAATGTGAAAATGGCTTAAAGCTTGCAGTCACTTGACATTTACTGAGTGATGGGTCTAGTATTGAAAATATCTGTAGCATCTTTGTTCAAGCATCAGGAAACGGTAAGGGACTTGAAAAGCTGATAGTCTGCAATGGATCAGAAGTGATCACAGGGATTATGCACAAAGTCATGTGATCTTTTGAGCTTTTGGAATTTAATATGAAAAAAATTGGTGGGCTTGCTCAAGTACTGACAGGCATCACATATATCTACAAAATGAAACATACAATTTTGAAAAAATTTGTGATGTGTGTCAGTATGTATGTGTGCGTGCTCACCATTTTCCTTTTCACATCAAATTCTAATATAATTGTAATTTACACACTCTGAAAGGTGTTTGTAGAAAATTGCATTTAAAAATACCCATT
The DNA here is from genome assembly GCF_001194135.2 of Octopus bimaculoides. Lineage (NCBI taxonomy): Eukaryota > Metazoa > Mollusca > Cephalopoda > Octopoda > Octopodidae > Octopus > Octopus bimaculoides. The sequence goes on from NC_068981.1 coordinate 129,134,618, forward strand.
TTCCCAAAAGTTATGAGAAAAAGCTGACTTGTGAATTTTCTGATCTAGAGAGTTACTCATAGTCTAGACTGTAGTGCTTAGGCTGAAGGGCCTAGCTGTGAATTATAGAGTGGAATAGTCTTAACTTTGGCTAATGTACTGAGGGGATCTAGACTGTGACTCAAACTCATAGGCTAGGTACCCTTACTGTGAACTATAGCTTGGAGGCTCTGGACTAAAAGTCATAGCCTAGGGGCTTCCTTCACTGTGAATCATAGTCTGGTAGGGTTGCCTAGATCATGACTCCTGGCCTTGACACAGCCCTAGACTGTGACTCATTGGCTGAGGGTTCTAGACTGACTCAAAGGCTGAAGGCCATAGCTGCCTCATAGTCTAAGATGTAACCTAGACTGTCACTCATGTTGGGTGGGCATAGACTGCGTCATACATTTGTATGATCTAGATGTGCATACCTATGTATATACATACAGACATATGTACAAGCATACTTACATAAATACAGGCATATGTCAAGCATGTGTACATGCAGATGTACTTAATGATGTATGTGCATAAATATGTACATAAATGTGTGCATCAATACATACATCCATTAATACTATGTGCATTAATACATACAGATGTATATGCATAGGTAGGTGTAGACATATGCACATGCATACACCTAGTCTGTACATGTATATATATTTACACCTGTACATACAGATATGCGTACACAACTACATATGAATGTATGCGCATACAGACACACACACACACACATAAACTGTGTACAGTTGTGAAAATCAGCTGCCCAGCAGATGTTAACATAATGATAAAAATTAACAAAAAAGAAAATGCTTCCACTGAACTATTGAGGAATCTACAGTTATCCTACCCAGATTACAGGTTCTGGTTTATACCTGTAATTATTGGGGCACTGGGATATGTAACACACTGCCTAAGTACCAATCTTGAGAAATTAGGCTGCTCAAAACCAGAAAAGAGAAAGCTGATTCAAAGACTACAGATTCAAGCCATCACTGGAACTATAAAAATCTGTAAAACTTTCCTGAAGTTTGTCATTTAAGTATATATGAGCATGCCTAGACATGCAGCAGAATTCTTAAGGATGAGAGACAAGTGGTTCATGATATAGCTGAGCAGATTTCTAGTGAAATTGGATAAAGTGATAGAGTCTCACAGTGTCCATTATGCATGAGGATACATGCATAAAACAAAACACACAAATCTACACATATACATGCATACAAAAATACCCTGTTGATGTTGTTGAAATTCCAATGAAGGAGCCTTGGATCTAGGTTAGAAACCGGCTCTTTCTCTATTGGCATGAAATCTTGAAATATAACTAAAAAACAACATACCTACATATTTTCATCTGCCCATTCATTTTGTTGGAGTAGTAATGGAGTGGTACAGAAAACTATCTATTAATTATTGACAATTTATGAAACCTACAGTTTCTTTCACGTTTATGTAGTTGATTATCAGGGGAAGTCCCTTTTAACTTTTCAGATTGGTGCAATCAGTATGGTTCGGGTTTTGTTGATTGATGCCTATAAGGAAAATGTAAGTAGCAGAGGAATCTGGTTCAGGGAAAATAGCTTGAAGAAAGTATTTAATGTAGGGTTTTTGAAGTAAGACAATAAGGATGAAGAGGGGAAGTGAGATGGGTGAACCAGGCGGGCTTGTGTGGCAGTAGTATGCAACTTATTATCTCATAGGAGCTTAAGTAAATGTATCCCTGGTAGGAGAAATGATAAGAAACAATAACACATCTGTGAAGCAATAATTATAGAATGTTGGTGCATGAATATTCACTATTTTTACTTATTCATTTTGTTTATGCCATCTAAGATGTTTGTGTGTGTAGTAGTAACACTTGAGATTTGTTGAGCAGCAGCATCTGATCAGAGTTGAAATATTTTCTGACTCTGAAGCAGAAATCTCGTATTTAAAAAGTAGTTTTTAATAATGATATAAATTATAATAATGTATAATAATACATTATAATAATAATGTACAGTAGTAGTAATAATAATAATAATAATAATAATAATAATGTATAGTAATAATAATAATAATATAATAATAATAATAATATAGTTATAATAAAAAGTTTTAATAATGATATAAGTTATTATGAAGTTAACATTTCTAATGATTTTGACGGTTTTAGTTGTATGTATTTCATGTAAAGGGACAGTGTGCTGCAAAATTATTTTCTTTATATGTGTAGCGAATATATCTTTGTCTTAATAAAGGAAACTATGATGCCATTATAGGATGTCTTAGAATTTTCCGTTTATAAAAAAAGCTCAAATCTGCATGAAATGTTTAGGATGTGTGTAAATAATACCTGCGTGCCAAACATTTAGGTTGAGAAGATGATGGGGTAATCTTTAAAGGTAGTTTGGAGTAACTATAAGAAGATCATTGATATACAGAAAAAAGAGTGTGTTTAATATACCAAGCCCTAATATACTCTAGAATTGATAGCATGTGGTTTAAAGAGAGACCTGTTAACAATGTGATGGAGTAGTCTGGCTGGAAACTATTGACTTCAAAAATTTCAGATGGCTGGAATACAGGATGAGCAACTTTGCTTCAAAGGTTTTATACTAGACAAGTCACAATCTTAGCTGATATCAACATTGTTTTCATCAGAATTCTTAAGGATGAGAGACAAGTGGTTCATGATATAGTTGAGCAGATTTCCAGTGAAATTGGATAAAGTGATAGAGTCTCACATTGTACATTACATTTTATGTTGAAAGTATTGGGAATAGATCAGCAAGATTAAAGAAGTTATCATCTTTGAGAATGAACCTGATGCTGCATGTATCAACAGATATACTGTCGGCTATTTAAATAATTTCGTCTACAATATTGTACTGTTATATCTTTTAGTTCCAGATCGATCAAATTATTCAACTAAGAAATATAATCTTTCATAATGACTTAGCAGTGTAAGGCAATAAAAGCAAGGGAGACAACTCTAAAATTTACTCTGAAATGCAATGAGAAAATGTTTCGTGAATGAACATGGAATATTATTACGGAAACTTACCTAGGGACACTTTATGCATGAAAACTAAATGTAAAATGTGCACTAATATACACGATTTAGTGAACGAAGAAATTTAATTAAAATTACATCCTTAATGATGGAAATAATCATTACATAAATGATTAATTTTAGTAAGAAAAAAAATGGCAGAAAGGAAAATTCCAAAATTTAGTTAAAATTTATTAAATAGAGAATGTGATAAGAAGTGAGTGTGATCTTTAGCAGTATGTTGCCTATTCTGGTCATGTCTCAGTTTTATTAGGCTTCATCAACAATGCATAATCTAGTTGTAATCATTAGAGTTTGTAGTAACTAAAAAGGATTAGGTTTTTCAACTGAGTAACATTGTAAACCTGCAGTTAGTGCAAAACGTAACAATAATAGACAATTCGTTATGTCACTATTAGGAATCCTGTCCATCTCTGCAACAGTTATATGAAATTAGTGTAATCATGCAGTGTATTTCTTGTAAATCTCTCTCCCTCCCTCTCTCCCCCCTCTCTCTCACACATACACACACACACACACAACAGAAATATTATGGCTGATTTTGTTAACTGTACTGGAGAAAATTTAACTGATGAAAATTTGTTACAGCTTATTGTTTGCAAATTTTAGAGATAAAGACACTTCCAATTCCAAAAAATGTATTTATCAGAATTATAGCTTAATTGGAAATATTTTCCTTTTTGCTTGATTTTTTTGTTAAATAATAAGAGTTATTCAGACTATTAACATCATCTTTTGACCAGCATAATTTCTGATTATCTTCAGGTATCAATAAAGTTACTATCAAATCATAGACCATTCATTGGTAACTCTATATGAAAAATCTGTAAGATTTTAAAGGAAGAATGGAAACACAGAAATAAATTCCTTTTAACTTCTCTGAACTCACAGGCAGACTTAAAGTCACTAATACATGTTAACAAAACAGTGTTACCCAGTGGTTCTACTGCTTAAATTAGTTAGTGGTGCATATCCTTTGATAACTATTTACAAGTAGTGGACACTGACAAAATAATACTTGAATAATTTTGATCATGGACACTAAACAGTGCTGGTGATAGGATGCAAACTACTAATGCTTTGGCTAGTAGTCTGACACATTGTCAAGGCCAATTACAGCTCTAGAGCCAACATATTGATAACTGGGATTGATATAATCAACTTAACTTCTCCTTTGAAATTGTTGTCCCTGTACTAAAATTTGAAACCAATATTTTGTACAACCCTTTGTATAAGACATCTTAGAGTATTCAGTAATGATTTCTCATAAATTTTGGAGCCTATTTTTATGTAACAAAATGAGCAATTGTTGCACATTATGTTTTATTGTAATTGTTATCATTATAATAAGTGCAAGCAGGCTTGTATGGTTAAGAAGTTTGCTGCAGAAGTACATGGTCCAGTCGAACTGCATGGGCACAATAGGTACAGTTTGGCTCATACATTGTGATTGAAATTGGTAGGCAGAAATGGAAGGAGCCTGTTTTGTGTGTGTGTGTGTGTGTGTGAGAGAGAGAGGGGGAGAGAAAGAGAAAGATAGAGAGAGGGAGAGAGAGAGAAAGAAAGAGAGAGAGAGAAAGGGAGAGAGAGAGAGAAAGAGAGAGAGAGAGAGAGAGAGAGAGAGTTCATATTTCTCCTCATCTTCTGTTTGCTGATTGTAAATAAGACCCTCACTATTCATTAGCTTGCAGTCTACTGCAAAAGCATGGAAATGTAGATGTTAAAACAATGATGATGATGACAATTACATGCCAGGTTTGGTTGTTATTTTTGCTGCTTTCATTGACTCCTGTGACTTTCTGTCACCATCCAATTCCATTATAAATTTAAATTAGGAGCTTGAGTCATAGTGAATCTTTCATTAGTTGATTACACAACCATGGATGCCACCCCTATTTATCATTTTTAACTCTTCAGTTGTGTGTACATGAATGTAGAGCCTCAATGTATATGTGTGTATATATAGAGGATCAGTTTAACTCTGTATGTTCACTTGACCTGCTAGATATAGCAACAAAATCTCCTGTAAATCACCCTACCATTTCAAGAAGCAACACATTGAACAGTATAGTCCTGGGATTGTGAATGGGATGTCTTTAATCATAAGTTTACTTGATCAGGGCTGCTTTGAAATTAAAAAATAAGAATAATGAAAATAGAATAGTGGAATAAATTTTATGCTGTAAGAAGAGAAAACTAATGTTTCAAATACTTTTCCCTCTTCAGAGAAAGAGTGAGAGGAAAAATGCAGATGTATTGTATTTTAGATTTAATTGCTAATGAGAGCATGAATTAATAAGCAGAGTGACATAGAGTGGTAAGTTATGGGAAAGAGCCAGAGGAAAACTTGTGAGAGGTGACATAAGTAGTTTTCAAGTTGTATGATAAAGGAGGGATGGTAATAAGATTCAAGCTAGTTGAAATGAGAGGAAGGTTGTGAGGGCCAAGTCATGTGCATCTGAAGAAACTTTGTGAGTGAACATGAGCTCATGAGATGAAATGTACATATAATTGAAATAGCTGCCTTTGTCTTGCAGTGTCACAGTAACGATTGCCTCATTTAACAGCAATAAAAATAGCTAAAATGGCATACCAGCAAATAGTTTTTAAACTATTTATATATAGTCATAGACTGATGATTCAATTTGTCACTGGTTCAGTTCAGGTCTGTGATGTTGATAAACCACAAAAGTAGTGAAATATCAGAATCCATCACTTCTGAATGGGATCTGAAGTGAGTTGTCTTGCCTGTCTATGTCTTTCAGGTATTATAACATCCAGTGAAATGAGGGAGTCATCCTTCAGGCACTTCACTGCAGCAAACCAGCAAACAAGTAAAATACATACACTGTGTGTGTGTGTGTGTGTGTGTACAGGCATAGTAATGTGATAAGAAGTTTGTATCCCAACTACTTAGTTTTAGGTCCAGTCCCATTGCATGGTTACCTTGGGGAAGTGACTTCTACTATAGCCCCAGGTCAACCAAAGCCTTGTGATCCTAGCTATTTGTTATATCACAGCATAAGTGGTTGAGTTTTTCATAGACACTTGTACCCTTAACCTAATCCTTAACAAAACACTGAGTGACAAGTTTGAATCTTTGAACTGTATGTGAAGAGCATAAGATGGATGTCCACTCAGTTTATCTCCTCAATTTCACTCACAATCTGAGGTTTCAGTCATTAGACTATGGGCACACTGGAACATTAAGGCCACCAATGGCTTCATGTGAAGAGATCTTCACAATTGTTCAAGTGTTGCCACATGGAAGTGTTGGTGTTCATCCCCATTTCTGGTGAGAATACATGATATTAGCATATATATACACACACACACATACACATCATATTAACGTGAATATATATATATATATATATGCACACGTGTGTGTGTGTACAGTAATACCTCACTTTACGAGGACCTGGTTTACAAGACCCCAGGTTTACAAGTTTTTACAAGTTTTATTTTCTGTTTACGAGTTTTCTCTATATGAGTGTTCCCCAGGAATGAATTAACTCATATATTGAGGCATTGCTGTATACACATATATACATACATATATATGTATATATGACAGGTTTCTTTCAGAAGAAACCTGTCATATAAACATATATATGTATGTATATATGTATATGTGTGTATATATGCTAATATCATGTATTCTCATGCTCAGATAATGTGATTGATATATATATATGCAGAACAGAATTTTGTCAAAGCAACGAAAATATTTTGGCAAATTAAATTTAAACGTTGAAGTGAATCTAATGGTTTTTGTGTTTCTTAAATGGCTTATAAACACCTTCCACTCTGCAATTGTTTTTGTTCCAGCACATAATCTCAGATCAGGTCACTTGCTATGCAAGTACATCTCTGTAATTCTGAAAGCTTGAGCCAGGCTACCGAACTCAGAGGAAAGCCTTTACTTGTTACTTGAGAAAAGTAACAGCTAAGCAACAGCTTAGTTTCATTAGACACTACATCTCACTGAAGATATATATATATATATGTATGTATCATCATTACCATAATCAATTTAATATCCACTATTCCATGCTTACATGGGCCAGAGGGAATTTGTTGAGGCACATTTTCTGCAGCTGGTTGCCCTTCCTCACCAACCCTCACCTATTTCAAAGTATTTCCCTTTGGCCAGGCTTTTGATGCTTATTTACAACCATCACATGAAGTTAAGACAAGAGTACCCACATATACAACAGGCTTTTTTTCAGTTTCATCTACCAATTCTACTCATAAGGATTTTATTGATTTGGCGCTATAGTAGAAGATACTTGCTGAAAGTGCTGCACAGTGAGACTGAACCCAAAACAACACAGTTGGGAAGCAAGCTTCTTGACCATACACCCACACCTTCATGCATGTGTGTATCTATCTATCTATCTATTTACCTATCTATCTCTCTATCTATCAATATATATATATATATATATATATATATATATATATATATATATATATATATATATATATATATATATATGTATGCACACACGAGCTATATTCACACATATCATACATGTTCTCTCTCTCTCATGCACACACACACACATTTATAATTTATTATAAGCATGAATGCAGCCCCTAAAGACTTGATCATGCCATTATTTAAGCAACAACATCTAATTGAGAAAATAAATGTATTCCTTTCTAAAATAGAAACTTTCCACTGGAATTACCTGTGCAGCTTGTGGAAAATTTGAAAATAATATAGATTTATAAGGAATGTGGATTTATTGAAATAAACCTGTCTAATTTTATTATTTTTTCAATGAATTTTTAATTTTTAGTGTTTACAGCTATTTTTGTATATGCTCTGCTGGATGTGTAATGTTAGCATGCATACACAACAGAGTGTAAGTGCCCTGAGAGAAAAGTTGAATGTAAGAAGCATCAGATGTGGTGTGCAAGAGAGACGACTGCACTGATATGGTCATGTGTTTCATATGGATGAGGACAGCTGTGTGAAGAAGTGTTACACCCTAACAGTGGAGGGAACCTGTGGAAGATGTAGACCCAGGAAGACATGGGATGAGGTGGTGAAGCACAACCTTCGAATGTTGGGCCTCACAGAGGAATGATAAGCAACCGAGACCATTGGATATATGCTGTGCTTGAGAAGACCTGGCAAGCCAAGTGAGATTGTAGTCATGGCCGATGCCAGTGTCGAATAACTGGCCTGTTTAAAAACATCCTTCAATCATCAGGCAATATGCTGTGCTTGTGAAGACCTGCTGAACCAAGTGAAGTCGTGGTCATGGCCGATGCCAGTGCTGCCTAATACACAAAAAGCACCATTTGAGCATGACTGATGCCAGCGCTACATGACTTGCACCTGTGCCAGTGGCACATAAAAAGCATCATTCGAGCATGGCTTACACCAGTGCCGCCTGACTGACTCCCATGCTGGTAGCAAGTAAAAAGTACTCACGGCACTCTCAAAGTGGTTGGCATTAGGAAGGGCATCCAGCTGTAGAAACCTTGCCAAATCAGATTGAAGCCTGGTGCAGCCTCCCAGTTTGCCAGTCTTCAGTCAAACTGTCCAACGCATGCTAGCATGGAAGGCAGATGTTAAATGACAACGATAATAATCATGATGATCTAGTTTCTTTGTCGTTACTATTCTCTTAAGCATAAAGTAGGTTAAATCTGTTTCTGTAAGTAAGGTAAGGAAAAGCAAAAAGACACATGTACTTTTCCAAAATTTAAATACATAATGAAATAAAATAAAAATAAAGAAATTAAAATATATCTAATATCTTCTTTTATCTTCTACTTGTTTCAGTCATTAGACTGTGGCCATGCTGGGGCACCGCCTTGAATTTTTAGTCAAATGAATTGACTCCAATGCTTTTTTTAAAGCCTGGTACTTATTCTATTGGGCTCTTTTGCCGAACCACTAAGCTAAGGGGACATAAACACACCAACATTGGTTGTCAAGCTGTGATGGGGAGACAAACACAGAGATATATATACATATATATATATATATATATATATACGACGGGCTTCTTTCAGGTTCTGTCTACCAGATCCACTCACAAGGCTTTGGTTGACCTGAGGCTATAGTAGAAGACACTTGCCTAAGGTGCTACACAGCAGGACTGAACCCGGAACCATGTGGATGGGAAGAGTATTAAATTTGTAGTTAAACTCTGTGGGTGAACCATAAAGTTATATAACCAACAAAATCATTTTACGGAAAAAAATGAAATGTAGTGAATGAATGAATTTCCAGTTTCAATAAACAGATGTTCAGTTATTCGATCACTGAAACTGCCAACTATTAAAGTAGTAATATATTAGCAAGGGAAGGCTTCCAATTCCTCAAATCATATAATATCTCATATCTTATATTTTTACACGTCTCAACGATTAGCCTTTACGTTTTTGAAGACTATTACTCTCCAACAATTCACTGCTTTCTTTGTAATTTATACAAGGGAGACAACCCAGTATCAACTTCGCTAGTCTCCTCAGGTTTTTAGTTTCAACTGCAAGTTCTCACAAAACATCGTGTAACACTTCAAACAGGGTTCCATGTTTAAGCCGTCATTTGAGCAATGCCTTCGACTGAAAATTCCCCAAACTACAAATATCCAAAATTCTCAAACATATTATTTGAAGCGATGCTGCGAAAAGATAAACAGTAATAACTCAGTTTGTCTCAAAATTTTAGAGGAAGCTCCTGCCTTAGTTGATCTAAAATCTGTCCATGACTTCTGGTCCATTTTATCTTAACTCCCTTGATGATCGTCATTTCTTTTACTTTTACTATATCACCTCTAAGATGACAATCACTAACAAGAATAGATAACTTTAACCCATTACCTACCAGTGATCTCATATGAGATCACTTAAAAATTACAAATTTCTTAATTATCTGTCAATATTTACACATATCTAACATTTTTGCTATATCTACTAGGTATATTTCTCTGATATTCAAATGAGGTTTGCTAATTTTTCACTTGATATCTCGCTTATTTCTATTTAAAATGTTATTTTGATCATTCCAGCGTGTTTCTAAGGCTGTTTTATGCTAGAAATCAAAGTTTCATAAAAAAAATTCCAGTTAATAGAATTATGGGAGGTAATGGGTTAAGGGCTCTATAAATGATAAATTGTCAATTTTACAAAGTCCATCTCATAATCTGGGCAGCTGTATCATAGCAGCCACTTAGACACTAGCATCACTACTACTTCACTGAGTGCAAGAGTCTTTGAAGCTGAAAGTGACCAACAAATTGGAGCCATCTTGTTCTTATATCTAACAAATTATGATAAAACCACCTTATAAAGACCCATCCACCAAGATGACATGTCATCAAAAGAGCAAATATTGTTTTCAAATTTTGGTACAAACCCAGTAAGCTAGGGAGAGAGGGTGGTCAGATGATTACATTGATCCCAGAGTTCAACTGATATTTATTTCATCGACCCTGAAAGGATGAAAGGTAAAATCAACCTCAGCGGAATTTGAGCTTAGAACATACAGATGGACGAAATGCTGCTAAGCATTTTGTCCAGCATACTAACAATTCTGCCAGCTCACTGGCCTAGAAGAGCAGATAATATTCAGATCTGAATGCTTTTCCTATGTTAAATATTATATGAAACATCTCTTAGATATAAGCTTTGATAATGCTTTATAAGATTCAAACAGCTTACTTTGGGATGTTTTTTCAGTATTACCCATTCTACAAACATCAAATAATACATTTGGACAAGTCTGTGTTGATACTCATATCATCTGACCTGCTGACCTTCCTTTCTTTATTTCTATTGAAGGTATGGATGATATGCATAAATCTTGAATTGACTAACTTCAGGTAGATAGCCCTGCTCGATTTGTAGAAAAGGCGTAGGTAGAAACTCTATAAGATGTACCCAGCGTAAGCTATGGACACTTAAGAGGTGCAGCAATATCAGAGGAAGGCTAACAGGGAAGATAGTTTTTGTATGTGGCAGATGATAGTTTTTGTATGTGGCACTGAAAATGTGCAGAGAACAACTTCTGCCATATTCCAGGGAGAAAAACTAGAAGTAGTTGATAGCTTCCGTTACCTAGGTGACCAAGTTTGTAGCAGGGGAGGGTGCACTGAAAGTATAGCTGCTAGAATAAGAATAGCCTGGGCAAAGTTCAGAGAGCTCTTACCTCTGCTGGTGATAAAGAGCTTCTTGCTCAGAGTAAAAGCAGACTGTATGACACATGTGCACGAACAGCCATGCTACATGGCAGTGAAACATGGGCCGTGACTGCTGAGGACATGCGTAAGCTCGCAAGGAATGAAGCCAGTATGCTCCGAT
>NC_068981.1:129146037-129174470 GCF_001194135.2 Octopus bimaculoides
GGACATGCGTAAGCTCGCAAGGAATGAAGCCAGTATGCTCCGATGGATGTGTAATGTTAGTGTGCATACTCGACAGAGTGTAAGTACCTTGAGAGAAAAGTTGGACCTAAAAAGCCTCAGTTGTGGTGTGCAAGAGACGATCGCGCTGGTATGGTCACATGGCGAGAATGGATGAGGACAGCTGTGTGAAAAAGTGCCACACCCTAGCGGTTGAGGGAACCTGTGGAAGAGGTAGACCCAGGAAGACCTGGGATGAGGTGGTGAAGCACGACCTTCAAACATTAGGCCTCACTGAGGCAATGACTAGTGACTGAGACCTTTGGAAATATGATGTGCATTCGAAGACCCGGCAAACCAAGTGAGACCATAACCCGTTGCCTTTGCCAGGGGTGTAGCCAGCCCACTTACGCATACCTTTCCTTCATTGGAAACTAAACTCTGCTTGCGAAGACCTGTTGAGGCAAGTGAAATTGAAATCGAAATCAAGCCAAATTCGACGACTGGAACCCGTGCCAACCTTTCCATCATTGGACACTAAACTCTGCTTGCGAAGACCTGTTGGGGCAAGTGAAATCGAAATCGAACCAAATTTGATGACTGGCACCATCCGAGCGTGATCATTGCCAGAGCAGCTGTTTGGCTTCCATGCAGGTGGCACATAAAAAGCATCATTTGTGCATGGTCGTTACCAGTGTCGCCTTACTGGCACTTGTGCCGGTGGCATGTGAAAAAACATTCGAGCGAGGTCGTTGCCAGTACTACCTGACTGGTCCTTGTGCCGGTGGCACGTAAAAGCACCCACTACACTCTCAGAGTGGTTGGTGTTAGGAAGGGCATCCAGCTATAGAAACTCTGCCAGATCAGATTGGAGCCTGGTGCAGCCATCTGGTTCACCAGTCCTCAGTCAAATTGTCCAACCCATGCTAGCATGGAAAGCAGACGTTAAATGATGATGATGATGATGATATATATATGCATATATGGGTACAAGAAGTCACCACCTGTAAACAACATGAAGTACAGAAACAAGGGAGTTAAATATGCAAACAACAAGAGAAAAAAAATTGAAAACAAGGCAAGTAACACAATGAACGACCCTTCATCAGTTGTCAGCTGTTTATCTACTCATTTCAAGCACTCAACGACAATATGAATCTCCAAAGACAGTTGCTCCCATAACTTCCAAAATATATTTTAGATTTTATGGTGGGTCAAAGTTGGGAACAAAAACAGGACAGTGGAAAAATACAAGGAAACTGAATGAAAACAAACATGGAGGGTCGTTCAAAAAGAGAAAAGATAGAAGAGAGGGATAGAAGATGCCAAGTCTTTAGAACATCACGTAGGAAAAGAAAGATGGTCAGGTGAGGAAAAGAAAGACAGACAATGGTCATATATATATATCCTTTAAGTTCGTTTATGGGAAACGTTTTTGAGTGCACTCATAAATAGCTCCTATGCTATTTATTCCACCTACCACTTACTATTCCCATCTTTTTTATCATATATGTGTGTGTTTGTCTGAGTTTGTATATCTGTATGTATCATCATCATGATCATCGTCACCATTTTAACTTCCACTTTTCCATGCTTACATGGGTTGGATAGAATTTGTTGAGGTGGGTTTTCTACAGCCAGATGCTCTTCTTGTCACTAACCTGTATTATTTTCAAGTAAGGTAATTATTTCCCTATAACCAGACATGTTTTCATAGAAGATACACCTTATGTAACAGTGACACTTGTTTACAACTATCATGTGATGCTAAGGCAACAAAACAGTATCATATACATACATTCATGCACACCTCCAAATGACCCGTCCTTGTTTTCTTTGTATTGTCTATCTGGATGTTTTATTGTCCCTTTCTTGTATCACCTGTCTGGATGTTTTGCGTTCTTGTCCCATTTTGTATTTTCATATATATATATATATATATATATATATATATAGTGGCGTATGTACACTTTGGTCTCTTATATGTAAGTATATATTTATCTAAATCTTGTACGACTCTATTCTTTCACTCTTTCCTTCTTTCTATCAGCCCTTTTACATTTACTTTGTTCATTCCACTCTTCATTCTTTTGTTCCCCACCTCTCACATTTCATTGCCTTCCCTTCATGCTCACTTTCCCTCCTCTTTTCACTTCACTGTCCCTGTCATTTTTTCTCGCCCCTCCTTATTTCTTCTGTCCCTCTGCCTCTACCTCTCTCTCTTCTCTCCCCACATGACCGGTGTTCAGCCAAGTCTGACCTTTTTCTTGGTTCGGCCGCTGTCCGTGCAACATCTATATTCTTCTCTGTGCCTGTGAAATCTTGTATCCCTGCCGTAAGGCTTTATTTCCACACACGCCAGCTTAATTTAATTCGTCCTTAGTCGAAAGACACCTGTTGTTATGTCCTGTTATTTGTATTTGTGTAGCATTCTCCATTTTTTTCCCGTCTTTGTTTTTGTATACATTCACTGCTTTCTTCCAAGGAATTTAATGCTCTTAGCTTAGTTTTTCTTTGGGGCTGGCCAGATTGGAGCAATCTTCAGTATAACCAGCCGAAATTGCAAAGATAATCTGGAACTCGACTGAGGAAAGAAAACTCAGAATGACTCATCCTTGTTTTCTTTGTATCGTCTATCTGGATGTTTTGTTGTCCCTTTCTTGTATCACCTAACTGTCTGGATGTTTTGTGTTCTTGTCCCGGCGTACGTACACTTTGGTCTCTACATATGAATATATATGTATATATGTATGTATAACAGGAAAACCCAGGAAGATGTGGGATGAAGTGGTGAGAAGTGACCTTCAGATGTTGAGCCTCACAGAGGACATGACAAAAGATTGAGACAACTGGCAATTAGCAAAGTAAAATCCATATCTATGCCCCCATTCCCTTCCCACAACCCACCTATGCTCACTACTGCTGTTTTCCCCTTCCCTTCATATCAACCTACCTACCTGCACACAGTATGTCCCCATTAAATATCTTCCGCTCTCTACTAGTGTCCACTCATTACATCCCCGCACCTCTAGCTCTCACCAGCCTTTTGAAATCTTGTGAACTCACCAACCTACTCACCTTCTCCAATTCTCAGTCCTCTCACTATATGCCCCACCCTGTATGACCCCTGACCCCTCCCAGTCACATCTTCACCATCTTTCTCTCCTCCCTCCATCTCAGGTAGCCGTATTTCTCTTCTGATGCAAGACAGCTCTTCTGTCCCTCAATACTGCTCCTCACACAAGTTGAGAAGTCATAAGTTATTTGATGACCTCACAGCTGCTGGTGCCACATAAAAAGCACCTACACCCTGTAAAGCGCTTAGCATTAGGAAGGGCAGTCAGTTGTAGAAATAATGTTACAGCAGACAGCAGAGCTTGGTGCAGTCTTCTGAAAAGTCAGTTCCCGTCAAATCGTCCTACCCATGCCAGCATGGAAAACGGGCGTTAAATGAGGATAATGATGACGACGACGACCACGGTGTGTGTGTGTGTGCGTGTGTGCGATGATGATGAGGATAGTGCTCCCCAAACAGAATTACTACTTAATTTTTTTCTATGAGAGATGTAATTGAACACAGTAGGTTACCAGATCACTAGTGGAAAGAGCCACAGTTCAAAACAGTGTCATGGCGCCGTGTCTGTGTGAACACTTTCAATGCTTGTAAATATGTATCATATGATCAAACATTTGATTGTTGCGTAAACTGACGAGTAGGGACTGACCTTTAATTAAAAGCATTTCAGGCACGACCATTCTTGCACCCTTGGAATGGTGTAACACGTACTAAGTAATCCCATGTGACTTTTTTTTAAGACAATAGGGTAAGATTTGTTTACTGTTTCAAACAGACCGAACGAATACGGAGAGGCTCGCTCGTTATTGTTTAGCGTGTCAAACTATTGAGCAGTTATGGTAAATAGCATTCCTGATATAAACACTCCGTCTTTTTATGGGCATATCTGACTACATTATCCAATATGTCCTTAATGCGACAGGGTGTAATTTGAAAGAGATTTGGTTGCTATTTCTAGTAGGTCAGTTGACCCCTTAAGAGACATCCAGTTGGCTTCTCAGGGTCTTGTTAAAATCCCCGTGAGTATGACACCTTTTTTTTAAGATGAAGAGAGCTAACTCAATTTCATCAGCTTTAGTGCTCTCTAGCAGCGAACACAAAATGAATCATGAAATTGAGTCAATTGTCCAATAACTTACTCACCTGACCATTTCACTTCTCTCTATATAAATCAATTTCTTATATGGATTCAGATTTGTAGAAGGGAATGTTTTTATCAAGGGCATGAGTGGAGTGGGAATTGAAACCAGCTCGCTAAATGACTACCAATGCATAAACAAATGTGGGTGGTGTGTCAAAGTGTATAATGCGTTTTAGATTATTCTTAGTCTATTTATTTTTCATAATCCGTATATTAAATTCTATCTCCATCACATTCGTTTTAATATATGGGTGTATTAGTAACCGGGAAATTATATGAATCATACGACAGCTGGTTGTTACTAACGCGGAAGTGACGTAAAATTGGCATCACGTGACATTTGCTGGGTGACGGGACATTGAATAAAGAGAGAAGAAGAGAGGAAAGAATTAATGATGGTAAGAGGAGAAGGAGTCAAAGGAGGAAGATTAAATGAAACTATGGAGATCGAAGATTAAATTGTGCCGAAGTGAAGCGAAGAAAAGTTGTCGCTAAAACTGTCAAGAGGGAACATCCTCCCTCTTACTCTCGTCAATAGTGCTACTGTATCGAATCAGGTTTTCCAAGTCTGACATTAGCTTGTTTTTATATATAATTCTCGCAAAGGGCTCCTACTGTATACCACGACTCGATTTAGGGTGGTGGTATACAGGCCCAAATATTTTGTCAATTAGATGGATTCCTGTTTAATTGAAACCATTCGGAGAGTTAGAATGAACGACGAACATTTCCTGATGTCTAGCGAGTCCAGTATTGAAAATAGCTATGGTATCTCCGTTGCAGACGTTTATGACCAGGCATCAGGCATTGGCAAAGAACTTGAAAAGTTGATAGACTGCTATGGATCAGAAGCGATCACAGGGCTTATGCACAAAGTCGTGCGATCCCTTGAGCTTTTGGAAGCCCTAGCCATTCGTTATGAACAGGAAAACAATGAAATAGGAGACCTTAAATACACTATTTCAAGGTTAGAAGCCGAAAAACTTGAAAAAGCTCAGGAGAGGGCCAGGTACGAACGGGTGAGTGTTGACGCTTATTATTTATAAAATTAATAATCAAGATCCCTCTGATTATGTAAACAAATTGCAAAACCTTATAATTAAAAAAATAGTAAAGCGAAAGGTTCCCCCCCCCCCTGTTCATCTGGTTGATTATGTTTTCATTTCTCTAACGTGATTGTTTACATTTGTTGTGTATGATACTGACTTCTCAACTTCGTGTCGTCTTAAATGTTTCATAATAATCTGTAACCTGGCAGCAGCTAGGACAACCACTGTGGATGTCTGTGAAAGTCAGGGGTATCTAGGATAATTATACAAGTCAGACAACTTCTCTATTATCAAGTCCATTTCAATATAAATCCTCCTTTTTATTCTCTCTCTCTCTCTCTCTCAGTCAACATCTATAGCACTAAATAGAGTAACCTCTGTTTTAAAAAAAATCAGTTAATCAATTTTACAAAATTGCAACAAAGTTGATTTTGGATATCCAAAATCAACTTTGGTTCCCCGCCAACTGTATCAGACGGAAATATCTGCCCATATTGTTTCAATCCAATATGCCTTTCTCAGAATAATTTTGCTGTCGGAACGACATTCGTTTCCATGACGCGTGCACAAGCCCACACTCAGATACACACACATACAGAGACATATTCGTGTGTGTACACACACACATACGATACTTCTGATGTATATAATTATATGATTGTGTCTGCTATTAAAACTGAAAATATATTCTTAATCAAGTCCAGTTCGTGGTCGCTAAATGTTTTCCATTCTTTGCTGCTTAGTTTCACCCCTTCTTTTTATCGTGTTTGCTATAGCTGACGACAAATTATTTCTTGTGTTAATTAACATTTATAGTTCATTTATCAAGGTGAATGGGATGTAACCGATTTGTTTCTTCAGTTCCGCTCTTTACCTGCACATTTTCTGTTCATCTGTCTGTCAAATGCGATGTCTCTTGCATACTGCCAACAATTTCAACACCCGTCTGATTTTATTTAATTTTCTATATATACATTCAGTTACTTTTTTTGTGATGTCATTATTATGCTAATATTACTGTAGTGTTACATGCGTTTTACATGCCGATTAAAACTAAAGGTGGCTCCTAATCCAATGTCAGAATTTGGTTATTCGGTTGAAAACATCTTAAGAACGTAAAGCATCGCGACTACTGTTGTACTTGCATAAACTTTGTACGATACAACACTGGCATCACCGGTTAACAACAAGGTACTTCAACGCGATGACCCAAATAGACAGAGGTTTAGCTGCGATGCTTTCCTGCTACAGCAAGAACAAAAAAAAAAAAAAAGAAAGAAAGAAATCATTTGGACACGGTTGACAAGGAACAAAACATGGATTTAGTTTAATCAAAGGCTGGTATGATCGTCACCAGAAAAGTTTCTGTAATGGCAAATCCTCTGGAAGTTAAAGAAATGAATTTACTCTACAAATTCTAGCAATATGAAGAAATCCCTGAGATTGTTATTAATTCGTTCCCAAAAGAAATTAATCGTTACTGAAAGAGTCAGATTCTTATCACAGCCTCAAAAATCTGTCCAAAATAATTCAAAGTTGTCTGAGATTACGTGAGTCAGCTCGTTTTTGTGCATTGCAAAAAGAAAATGGAACTTAAGGACATACTGCAGAAGATAGTTGGAATCAAATGAGGACATTGATGACAGGCAATCATTTGAACATTGTATTAAAAGCTTTAGAATATCTTTATTTAAGTGAAGTGAAGCTTAGTGCATACATTGAAGTCATTCAACAGCTTGAAATAATTTCTATATTTCAGATGATCGACAAAAAAAAATAAATAAGTAAAGTGACTTTGATGATTTCAGTCATGGTGTCATGGTGATAGAAACAAGTATAAATCTTGTCCAAAATGTTGATTTTGGGGATATAAGTATGTATCATCAAAAGGTTTTTAGCAAATGCCTAAAAAGAACCACTTTCAGACAATAAATCTACTAAATTATTGAGGAAATTGAAAAAATTGAAAATGAAGATTCTACAAGTGTTTGTGAAATTGGCTTAAAAATTTCTACAGTGACCAGTTTATTTGAAGATGCAAATTAACACTGTCATTCAGGTAACAATAATACCTCAAACCATGACAAGGTGGTGGGAGAGCAGTCTCCCCATCAAGGAACAGGTGTGGAGGGGTGCAAAATTTTCTCTTGTTTCTCATACCTGTTAAATTGGACAGAGATGCAAAATTAACCTCACCCTCAGGTACTGAGATCCTAGTTATGCCACTACTCAGAAATTCTTGATTGATTTGAATAAATCAAAATTAAAGTAATCTGTAAAGTAATCTTTTAAAGTTAGCATGTTCCTTTACAAGATGTTGTATCCATTCATAATTTGGACACCATTTCGAGCATGGTCATTGCCAGTACCGCTTGACTGGCCTTCGTGCCGGTGGCACGTAAAAGCACCCACTACACTCTCGGAGTGGTTGGCGTTAGGAAGGGCATCCAGCTGTAGAAACTCTGCCAAATCAGATTGGAGCCTGGTGTAGCCACCTGGTTCACCAGTCCTCAGTCAAATCGTCCAACCCATGCTAGCATGGAAAGCGGACGCTAAACGACGACGACGACGAGATCTGGAGTGCACCTAACATTTGATTCCTTATGTATTAGATCTGGACTTTGATTTCTGAGGTGTATTTGAGGTTCCGATTCTATATTTGAAATCTCAAAATGGAATCATTTTGCCATATCAGCTCTAATTAAATAATGATCTACAATTGTGATACAAAAATGATCATCATCATTGTTGCTTTAACATCCATTTTCTCATGTTTTCATGG
Organism: Octopus bimaculoides; assembly: GCF_001194135.2. Lineage (NCBI taxonomy): Eukaryota > Metazoa > Mollusca > Cephalopoda > Octopoda > Octopodidae > Octopus > Octopus bimaculoides. The sequence goes on from NC_068981.1 coordinate 129,154,083, forward strand.
GTCAGACAGAATTTATAGAAGCAGATTTTTCATAGCTGGATGCCTTTCTTGTCACCAATCCTCACCTGTTTCCTAGTAAGGTAATATTTCTCTGTGATGAGATATATTTTCAGGAAAGATTTGAAAAAAGACACCACTTGCATGTTAGTGACACTCACTTATAACTACCATGTGTCAAGGCAAGGAGACAGTAACACACACATATATATATATATTACAGGCTTCCAAATCCACTCATAAGACTTTGGTTGACCTGGGACTTGTCTAAGGTGCCATGCAGTGGGAGTGAACCCAAAACTATGTGGTTGGAAAGCAAACTTCTTACCACACAGCCATGCCTATGACTATAAAAATATATTACAAAAATAATAATGCTATTAATATATTAAAATGACCATATGTTAATAAATCAGTTTATTACAGAATGGAAATTTTACAGTGCACTGTGTTAGAATCTTTAGTGATTCAAAAGTAAACATAAAATTGTCATTCAACCCACAAGAAGCTTCTTTTATAAGAATTTTTGAGTGATGTTTACCATGACAGTCACATTGAAGGTTTCTGTAGTAATGTTTTATAATGTGTGTATCTCACTTCCTCTGGTACTCATCCATTGCTTTTACACCTTAATGAAATCTTTTTCCTTGCTTTCATTTATATCACCAAGCCTTTCTAGAATGCTAAGTGATAGTGGAGTACAGTAATCCCTCAACTATCGTGGATGTTATGTTCCAAAACCACCCCGTGATAGGTGGAAATCTACAAAGTAGAAACAGTACTGTATATTTTAAAAATTATTTTTATAATTTGTATATATTTATTTCATTATATATGCAAAACAACACCACGGAGGAATCGATGTAAGCTTAGATAATAAACCGCGATAAGTGAACCACGATATGGTGAGGGATTACTGTAAATGGACATTGAATTAAACACAGCAAGCACTATACCTTCAGAGAGCAGTTGAGTATGTTATTGAAAATGAGATTGATAGTTTATAAAGATGATTATGTATTAGTACTAAAGCTATTGAAAGACTACATATCAAGGTAAATAAGACCAAAGAAAGGTTGAAATTATCAGTTATGGTTATCAATTGAACTAAGTCTGGTGGAAACTAAAGTAATTGTCATTTTGGGAATATAAAAACACCCACTACACTCGCTGAGTGGTTGGCGTTAGGAAGGGCATCCAGCTGTAGAAACTCTGCCAAATCAGATTGGAGCCTGGTGTAGCCATCTGGTTTCACCAGTCCTCAGTCAAATCGTCCAACCCATGCTAGCATGGAAAGCGGACGTTAAACGACGACAACGACACTAGCAAAGGTGGATATGTCACCAAATAATATTTTGGTAACAAGAATTATGGATGTAAAACCACCAAAGGATAAAATGCACTTAGAATCTTTCTCTGGACTTGTCAGTTTCTATTGATAGTGAATAAAATGCAGAATACAGTCTCAAGCTTTGAATGATATTTCAGGCTCATTGAAATAAAGATTGTGATTTGATAATCGATGCAGGAATCAGCATTGCAAATAGTATTGGTTGCTCTTTGAATAACTGTTTCTAATTTAGGCACAAGGCCTGCAATTTTAAGAGGAGGAGTTAGATGATGCCATTGACCCCTGCTTGGTACATTATTTTATCAGTCTCAAAAGGATGCAAGGCAAAGCTGACCTTGGTAGGATTTGAACTCAGAACACAGCAAGCCAGAAGGAATACTGCAAAGCGTTTTGTCCAACACTATTGTTTCTGCCAGTTTAGTTTCAAATTTTTGCACTGGGCCAGCAGTTTTTGAGGGGAGGAGTAAGTCAATTACATCGTCCCCAGTGTTCAACTGTTACTTAATTTTATTGATCCCCCAAAATTGAAAAGCAAAGTTGACTCAGTGGAATTTGAACTCAGAACGTATAAACAAATGAAATGCCACTAAGCATTTTGTTTGGCATACTAAAAATTCTGCCAGCTCATCACCTTACTTTTCTTGAATAATGAAAGGAACTAAACCAATTTGCTTCTGGAAAATTGTTATGCTAATAGCTACATGCATTTTACATGCTGATTAACTATGTATGATAGCAATCAGTTCAATGTCAGAGTTTGACCATTCAGTTAATTTGATGTAAAATTATAAATAACTGCTCAAACATAGTACAATATGACACTTATATTTGAAACCACTTGCTTGAGATTGCTTTAGGTGAAACTGATTTATATTTTGTATTTAGTGATTTACAGCCCATTATATTACATCAGTACTGAGTTATTTTATGGATCTTTAAGAAAGAAATTCAGGTTATTTGAAAATAAAGCTATTTCAATTTTAGTTATAGTGGAAGTATTAATGTATATAGAATAAAAGAAATATAAAATCCTGACACAGCTAATAATATTACTAGTGACAGAATAGGTAAAACCCAGGTCAAATTGTATTATATCACATCCTTATTACATTTTGCTAACGTTACTTCTTTTTCTTTTATACAGTTCTATATTTAAGAGATGAGGAATTATTTACATTATCTACATTTGACGGATATTCGTCCTCATCTTGTTTGTTGTTAACACAACGTTTCGGCTGATATACTCTCCAGCCTTCGTCAGGTGTCTTGGGGAAATTTCGAACCTGGGTTCTCATTCCTATCGATGTTACTATTATTATTATATTATTATTATTAATCAGGTCGCTGCCGTGAATCGAACTCGGAACCTTGGGGTTAGTAGCCCGCGCTCTTAACCACTACGCCATATGCCCGTGGGCAATTATGGGGTGAATTTTAAGGCTTATAAATCTATTATTTTTCTATCCTTCCTCAATACCGGTTCCCATATGCTATTCATACCCAGGTTCGAAATTTCCCCAAGACACCTGACGAAGGCTGGAGAGTATATCAGCCGAAACGTTGTGTTAACAACAAACAAGATGAGGACGAATATCCGTCAAATGTAGATAATGTAAATAATTTTTCTTTTATGTTTCTGCTTTTTAAATTGTAATTTAAACTTTACATTTTCCTGTATTACTTCAGCCAGCTCCTCAATCTACAATAATGATCTACATGATGGAAACTAAAGATTATGTGATTTACTACCTTAGCTTATTGTCATCTTTCTTGTTGATAGGCCACTGCTCATGTTCAGGTTACTAAAATAATGTTTTGTCTGTGTTACTAAAATAATGTCTTGTTTAACTTCTTTAATTTCTTCTTCCATCTCTCAAAGTTTTGCATGGTACAATATATATTACTTCATTCAGTCAATTTTGCTATAAAGTTAATACCACTATCATTAAGGTTGTATTTTGTTGTATAGACACACAATGTGAACTCTAAACTTTAGTATAATCTTAAGTTCATTTTATTCTAGAAGTTTGTCTTAATTTTACTGATGTTTTAGGTGCTGAGCATGGCTGTCTGTGTGGTAAGAAATTTGCTACCCAACTACTTGGTTCTGGGTTTAGTTCTACTGTATGGCACTTTAGGCAAGTGTTTTCTACTATACCCTGGTTCAACCAAAGCCTTGTGAGTGGATTTGGTAGACAAATATTGAAAGAAGCTCATCATACATACATGTATATGTGTGTGTTCATGTCTTTGTATCTGTGTTTGTCCTACCACTGCTTGACAACTGGTGTTGGTGTGTTTATATCCCCATAACCTAGCAGTTAGGCTTAAAAATATAAAGTCCTGGGGTCAATTTGTTCGACTAACACCCTTGAAGGCAGTGAAATGACTGAAACAAGTAAAAGTAAAAGATTACTTGCAAACAGGTGAGGGTTGATGACAGTAGTGGTATTTGGCCATAGAAAATCTGCCTTGACAGATCCCATCTAACCCATGTGAGCCTGGAAAAGTGGACATTAAAACAATGATGATGATGATTCCAAACCAATCATAGGTTCATTAATATATATCTTATCATCTTGTTTCAGCCCTATTCATTATTAAGAATAAGGTAGAATCTAAAATCCAAGAACTGGAGAGGAGCTGCATCAGCAACAATTATTCAGATTGACAGTTGTGGAATGTTAATAAGTTTAAGTGTCATGCAAAGGAGAAAGTCTGATATTTTAGGCTTTTGTCCTTCAACAGAGAGTAGAAACAACTGAAACAAGTGTTCATCTGATTAGTTGTGATTCAATGTTCTTTTAATAATTGATATATCATCTAGTGCAGTGGTTCTCAACTATTTTTTTGCCTATGGACCTTTTTGATTCCTATTTTATACTCTACTGGACCTACATAGCTATTCAATGTTTTTTAAAAAAATCCTGTTGTATTTTTATAATTAAATATTAGGAATTGTATAAGAAAATTAAAATATTCTATGTACTGTAGAAGTATAACTAGTTTATTGCACATAAGTTTTAACAACAAAATCTTATATGGTCCCCCAAGTGTCATATGAATTCCAGTTGAGAACTACTAATCTGGTGGGTAAAGGTTCTCACTGGTCTTCCTCAAAACTGGGAACCTCTAGGTGAAATGGTTAAGTGTGCTGAGCTGAATGTACCAATTTTTGACTCAATTTGAGACCTCAAAAACACTTGAGCTTAAAATATAAAAGAATGAACTATGTAAAGTCTCTAAGTTCATGTCAACTTTGACTCTGTGCTTATTCATAAAAAAATCAATGCTGTTATCAAACTGTAAGGATTAATGTTTATTATATGAAATCCTGATTCACATTGTTATGATTGCCTCAACAGAAGTCCAGTGTTGCAACTCAAGTTGAAGTAGCTGAATGGCTTCAACTCAAGTTGACTTGAGATTTGAAATTTCTGAACAAAACATGGTCATGATGATTGTGCCTCAAGGAGGTTTGGTAGAATAATTTACACGTCTGTAAGAACCAAATCCTGATTTACTAAATATTGTTTGCATGTGGTCATTTTCCTTTTGCCAACTTTCACCTGTTTCCAAACAAGGCAATATTTCCTCACAGCCAGACATGTTTACAAGCAACGTTGGAAATGAAGACCCTGCTTATATGACAGTGACACCCTCTTACAACTCTTAGGTGATATCAAGACAAGATGGCACACTCACTCACTCAGTCACACACACATAAACATACACACTTACACACACATATTCATACATATTCACTCACACACACACACAATGGGCTTCTTTCAGTATTCGCTTACTAAATCCACTCACAAAAGGAACATGCCCAAGTTCCCTCAAAGTGGAACGGAACTCAAAACCATGTGGTTGGGAAGCAAACTTCTTAACCACACAGCAGTCTCACTCACTCGCTCTCTTTCTCTCTCTTACTCTCTTCCCCCTTCTTTTTCTCTCTCTCATTGGCCTAACAATTACTGTGGTATTTCCTGTTAACAAAGTTTCTTTAGTCATTTTTTATTGTTGTGACTGAATGAATTTGTCTAAAACCTGCTTTAAGTGTAAGTTGTGTCACAACTTATGTTATCTAGATTAAATGTGTTACATTGAAAGATATTTAGTGCATTAACCAACTTAGTCTTTGATTTTACCACACTTCAGTAATTTTTGTTTCAGATGTCTAGTTTTGTTTGATCAGTGTTTCTCAACCATTTTTTGTTTATGAACCCCTTTAACTCCTATTTTACTCTACTGGACCCTTATACCCATTCAGTGTTTTAAAAAAGCCTGTCATATTCTTATAATTAAATATTGGGAATTGTGTTAAAAAAAAATTGTTAGAATTTTGTGTATTCTAGAAATATAACCAATTTTAGCAACAAAATCTTATATGGACCACCAAGAGCCATGTGGTTCCCAGTTGAGAACCACTAGTGTACATTGTATATTCTTTAATTCTTTTACCAGTTTCAGTCATTGAACTGGGGTACCTTCTTCAAAGGCGTATTAGTTGATCATACCAACCTTGGTATTTATCAGTTCAGTACTTATTTTAGACTTGTTCTTATTTTATCAATTTCTATTTATCAAATCCATAAGTTACTTTTTGGTGTAAAGAGATGTGACTCAGCACACTGTTTTAAGAAGCTTGGTTTGCAACCACATAATTTCAGGTTCAGTCCCACTGTACAGCACCTTAGGCAAGTTTCACCTATTATAGCCCTAGGTTGACCAATGACTTATGAGTGAATTTGATAGGTAGACCTCTGTGGAAGCCCATTTTAAATATATGTGTGTCTTTATATTTGTCACTTTTTTGTTCTTTCTTTTAAAATTTTTCAACCTGGTACTTCATCATCATCATCATTGTTTAATTTCCACTTGCATGGGTTGGACGGAATTTGCAGAGGCAAATTTTCTACAGCCACATGCCCTTCCTATGACTAGCCCTTACCAGATTTTAAGTGAGGTAACATAACCCATGACCAGACATGTTTTCACAGAAAATTAGAAGTGAAGGATACCGCTTGCATGATGGTGACATTTATTTATAAGTATCATATGAAGTCAAGTCAAGGAGACAGTGATACACATACTTATACATCCATACTTATGCATGCATACATACATACATACATATATGACAGGCTTATTTGAGTTTCCATCTATCAAATCCACTCACAAGGCATTGGTCATTCTGGGGCTATAGTAGAAGACACTGGCCCGAGATGCTGCACACTGGAAGTGAACTCATGACCATATGATTGGGAAGAAAACTTCTTAGCACACAGCTGCACATGTGCCTATATCATATTATTCCCCCAACAGAGGTAGTTCTAAATTCAGTTACATTTTTAATACAAGATTCCAATCTGATTCATCTCTTCCACTCATATACTCTCTCACCTTCACCAAATCACCTCTTCTACTACTGACCCTGTTAGTACTAGTGGGAATTTAGTAGGAAATAGAACAAGAAGCAGAAGTTGGTAAGTATAAGAGTTAACATGAGATAAGTCAAACATTAAAACTTCAGCTAGAAAAGGGAAAAATAAACCAAGAGAAATCACAAGAAAAGGTTGTTAGGTCTTAACGAGGCTGGATACATAAGGCTGAAGAAAGCTTGGGGTAGGTACTTAGGATATAATTTTGATTTAGTTAAAAGGTATTATACAAAGACAGACATTAAACTTGTAAGGATAACCCTTTTGATACCAACATGCCTGAAACCACACCCTGGTTCTATGATACAAGCTTCATGTTTTAGAGTGACCTTCCATTAAAATTTCACGTTAATTTATGTCCCAAACACCAGTGAAATAATGACAAAGTTATCTTACTAAATTCTTCTTTCTAGTCAAATTTAATTAAAACAAGGGCAATATATTTCAACTGAAATAGTGTAACAAATGGGTTAATGTCTGTCAACTCCTGTAAATCCCAATAACACCTGCTTTGGTCCATTGCTTCCAGGTGAGTTCTTGTTTGGAAACGTTTTCAGTGGGGTTATTTCAACAACAGATGTTTAATTATGTGGAATGATTTGACAGGTTGACATATCGTGAATTGATTTTAACTAATTAGTATTAGCCATTTGAAGGCAGTGTAGCGAAAACATTCATATCTGTTTATGTACGGTGGTAGCAAGTCATGTTAATAACCAGTCCTTTTGATTGTCTGTTGGTAGGCACTTTAAACAAGAATGAAGATAGTAAAATTGTTATGGTTTTTTATTTTACTGTAACAAAGTTGTTTAAGTAGTAGGGATAAAACTGATTTCTTTCTCATCAAAACGTGTCCATCATTGAAAGATGATAAAACATGCATTGAATATCATCATTGTATTAATAATCCAGCATGCTTGCCAATCAATCTCTTTTTTTCAAAATTAATTAATGAGGAATACTTGAGTGATCTGATAACTTTAACTAATAATACTATCAGTTCACTCACATTTAAATTTAGTAACTGGAACAATAAAGTTGCAGGTTGTGTTTAGTCATTTGGTTGACTAACTGTGAACCATAGGATTGATACATCAACGTTCTAATGATCACAGAATATTTAAGAATCTTGAGAGATGCTTATGTCGGTCAATAACTACTTGATAGCTTTTACTAAATTTAGGAGCTTATATTTACTTAGAACTGTAACTTGCTATATTAGTGATCTATTCAAATCAAAGAATGAATACTCCATGTTAGTTAATTAATAAATAGGTATTGACATTTTCATTTAGTTATTTAGTCATGTTTACTTTACTTATCAGAAACAATACCTCACTACATTTATGGATTTATTTCAACCAACAAAGAAAATATTCCAAATGTTGTAAGGAAAATATATTCTAAGTATCTAAAGAATACATGGTAATTTCTTTTGTGTGATAGGAATCAAATAATCTGCCAGTTTTCTGTAAAGAAAACTTTTGGTATTTATGTAAATAAAGTAAATACTCTAAAACATTTCTAAGACTGTGGCAGTTACTTTGTTGAAACTTATCACTAAGATGTGCTACTCTCAGCTTATAGTTGATTAAATATTCTGCTACAAATGCACCTGCTTCACTAAATCATTAACCCTTTAACATTCAGATTTCTCTGTCAAATGTAATACTTATTTATTCACTTTGATATGAATTAGTCATACATTACCTTGTAGCTGTGAGGTTTCAATGACTTGATTGTTTATTTTTAGAATAATATTGTAAGGTAAGTGTGAGAAGCTGGATCTGGCTAGTTTGAAGATAAAACAGGTTGATTATTTTGGCTGGAAATGGCTGGCTTTTAAATGCTAAAGAGTTAAGATATAACCAAATTTGTAGAGCCATTTCACACTTACTTTTATGGGGAAATGGATATAAAATGGTTGAGTAATTTGGGGGCCATTGACTACAAGGCTATGAGTTCAAATCTTCCATGACTATTGTGATGTATCCCTAAGCAAAGGATACATTAGGTTATCTATTTAGGATACTCAACTGCAAATCACTATAAAAATTTGTAATTAGATATCTATTAATAATTGAGTAGATCTACTGACTTTGATTGAAAAGAAATGTATGTTGTGACATTCATGGCATTCCAAGCAGATAAGCAAGGTGTCTAGACTAGGTTACAGAACCACTGCTAGTTGCTTACTTTCTACTCTGAGGCACTTTTAATGATTCATTCACAAAATTGCAGAACTATCCTACTGAAGCCAAAAGAACAATGGATGTAGAATCTCTTGTAACAACCTGCAATCTTTTTTTATCACTAATATTATCATCACTTCTAAGTAATCTTGCAATAAGGTGTTATCTATTAAACATAAACAATTAAATATATTTCAGATACAGCTGTTGACTAATTCAGCTGCTGCTAACATTAAACAAATGAACACAATCTTCTTACTGGAGGGATATGACAATTACAGTAACTTAAGTGATGACTGTGTTAATTTTTACACATTTATTGCCAAACACATACTTAAAATAAGCATTGGCTAGTAAGATGATATTTCCAATGAGTGTTGAACATGAATAATGGATAGCTATGTTTCAGTTCTAACAGCTGTTTATATTAATGTTTAATGTCTAAATAACATTTAGGGTAATGATTTTCTTTTCATTTCCCATTTTTTAAAAAATAAAGCTCAGAATTCTTTTTGTAATGAGGAGAAGGCTTTAGTTGGATTTTGTTTCGTTATATTTCTGGTAAAGTTAATCCTGGATGGATTTGAGTGTAGACATATGAGGCACTGAATTAATTAAGAGAGTAGAAGTAGCCTAATACGAAGACTACATTATTTGTTTGGAAAATGGATAACTTCATCTTTTGTCTTTTACTTGTTTCAGTCAGTAGACTATGATCATGTTGGAGTATCACCTCAGTACATATTTTAAAGTTTTCTGGTATCCATCAGTCTCTTTTACTTAACCACTTAGTTAGAGGGATGTAAACAAACCAACATTCATTGTCAGACAGTGGTGGGGGACAAACACGAATACACATGCATGCACACACGCGCGTGCGTGCACACACACACACACACACACACACACAAAATGGGCTTCCACAGTTTCCATCTACCAAATTCACTCAAGGCATTGGTTTACTTGGAGTTATAGTAGAAGACACTTGCCTAAGGTGTCATGCAACAGAACTGAACCCAAAACCATGTGACTGAAAAGTGAGCTTCATCACATAGCCATGGCTACACCTATATGTAAAGATATAGATGTTTGAATCAATTCCCGTCAGAATCTAAAGAGACAAACTAAATGCTGCAAAGAAATTTGTTTGTTACTCTTTCTAGAAGATGAAAGCATACAAAATAATAAGTTCTCATATAAAATGAATAGTTATAGATGGGAAATTAAAAGTTGTGTGTTTTATTCTTTTGCACAAGCATTAGCAAATTTATTAAAGACTGCCAAGTAATGAAATAGAAAGAACAACCAAATTGCAAACTGAATTTGATGAGGACCATAACCTCTTTACCTTAAAGAATGATAAATATATTGGAAAGACTTTTTGAAATTCAATATTTTATAATTTTCTTTTATATTTTGATACACAATTAAACTTGAATAAAACATAACATTAATAAATATTTCACTATATTAAAAAAAGTTTGATTTTATTATATTGTTAAGATAATCTTTTACTTGTTTCAGTCATTTGACTACGGCCATGCTGGAGCACCGCCTTTAGTCGAGCAAATTGACCCTAGGACTTATTCTTTGTAAGCTTAGTACTTATTCTATTGGCCCCTTCTGCTAAACTGCTAAGTTACGGGGTCGTAAACACACCAGCATTGGTTGCCAAGCAATGTGAGGGGACAAACACAGACACACAGACATATACACACACATACATATATATATATATATACATATATATGATGGGCTTCTTTCAGTTTCCGTCTACCAAATCCACTCACAAGGCTTTGGTCGGCCCGAGGCTATAGTAGAAGACACTTGCCCAAGGTGCCACGCAATGGGACTGAACCCAGAACCATGTGGTTGGTAAGCAAGCTACTTACCACACAGCCAGTCCTGCGCCTATGATAGTTGAAAGTATAACACTCAAACTTGTTTCATTATGTTAAGGATTTCATTCGTCTTTTTATTTCATTCCACAGTTAAAATCGTTTATAGAATAACACACTAATATATATTGTGACAAGCTGATTAATTGTAGATTAGTACAGTTGATAGATGAACCTTTACTCTTACTTCATTATAAACTTAGAATTGAGTGTGTTTGTGTGTGAGAGAGAGATATCAACTTTTTATAAATCATATTAATGACAGTATTGTACTTCTATTTATTGTTACTATTGATATAACTGTAAAAGCGGTGAGCAGGCAGAATTATTAACATGCTGAGCAAAATGCTTAGATGTGAAGCTTATAGCTTCACATCAAAAAGGTATCAGAGTTTATATTCTGTTTCAATGGAATATAAATAGCAAAATAGGTGAGATGACAACCAAGATAACTTAATATGGGAATTAAAGCACTGAAATTGATTCACATTTAGAGCTTATATTTCAGTTTTTCAAATCCCATTTAAAATGACTCAGTTTTTCAACTCTGAGAGAGATCAGTAAAATAAGCACTGAAACTGTTTATAGAGAATAACCTACTTAAGTAATAAACATGTAATGAACTTATCTTAGAGAAACTATTAACATCGAGATCATTCCTGACAATATGAAAGAGAAATGTCATTAAGAACAACAGACTATATCTTATAACTTGCACCTTTCATTCTAACTGTTTGTTAATGTAAAGACAGGTGGTTTCACTTGTTGTTCCACATGAACCACTTAAATCTAAAGTGAATAACAATTATTAAATATAGAAAATTAGTTATACCCATTATATCGATCTACATAATAGCTAATTGTCCTTAAATTAAGTTATTAATTCATACAACAATGATCTAACAATCTGTATATCTGGGGGGGGGGGGGCATACGTGCACTGGACCTCTGTCTATTCCACTGGCTCTTTGCCTGTCTTTATGTATTTGACTATCTCTGTCACCAGTTTCACGTTCACTAAATATATACTAGCAATGATTGGTTAATGTCAACCCCATGCACACACACACTTATAGTGTTAAAATGACTGACATTTACTAAAATGAATATTTAAATGCAAAACGAAAATATTAAAACTACATGTTATTAATAATTTATAATTGCTAAAATGAAAACATTCAGCCATAGCACAAAGCTCGTAAAGGATATTAGTAGCTAAAGTAATAAAGTAATACCAGAATTAGAAGTAAGTATTAATAATATGAATATCACAGTGAAAAGTTTGGGGTAAAGTCTTTTTGAGTTTCTGTGAAATACCAGGCTAAAATCTATAAGTCACAATGAGAGGTGGTAAAAGAGCAATGTGAAGTAGATCAATATCTGCTCCAGCTATTTTTTGATTCAGTATTCAAATTCAATTTCAGGTGTCTTTTCATCTGTAGATAGGAGATATAATTATATAATTTTCAGTTCACCTTGCTAGGGAAAAGGCATCAGGTCTCATTTGAGAGAGGGCATTACCTATATTAAGCTGGCATCCTATTACAAAAAACATTTTTTTTATTTGCTTAACACTGTAGAAACCAGATCCAAGCCAACATTTTATATACTTAGGAATTCATTAGCATTTTTGATGAAATTTCTGTCTTACATTTCTGGTTTATATTTTCTCCCTCTTCCCTTAATTTTCATTGTTTGAGTCTAGTTTCCACATGTTACAGGCAATGCTTCTCATCCTTCTTGGGCTCAAAAAAAAAAAAATATTTGATGACTTTAAAAATTGGACAGTGGAATGAATTTTTGGGAGCTAAACTATCAAACATATGGAAGAAGTTCAATGAACTCTCTCCATGTAAAATACAGACAACATGAAGCATGTTGAAGAAGTATGATGCTAGATGTTAATGAAATATAGACTCTGAATGTAAAATATCTGCAAAGGTTGAAGTGAAATGAGTGCAATATGAACCATTGGATATGACATGTTAACTTGCACAAAAGCCAGTGCACAAGTAAGCTAAGAATGCATCTGGGCAATAAAGGCATCAGCTATTATATGAAGGATACTTGACTGTGCTGACTTGAACATGAGATGTGAATGGACAATGATTGCTAGAGGAAAAGAGTAGTACTAACAATTGTTGTTAATGTTGCTGTGTGTGAGATTTGTCCTGATTGATCAAAAGTGCTCCATCCATGATCAATCTTTCATTTGGTATATATTTGAAGATCATATTCTCTTATGTGTCCTTGCTGCTTCTTTTTTAATGATAGTGATTTGAGGAAAATTTGGTTGCTATTTCTAGTATGTCAAGTGATGTATAGAGGCTTCCTCATTAACTTGTGCACTAATATCAAAAGGTGCCTGTTGTAGAAGAAGACAAGGAAAGGAATAACAGTGCAGTGTCAGATCTCATGTTGCTGGGTCACATGATGAGATGATGCAGGAATTGAAATGAGTGATTTGCCATACTTTAGTCATGTCCAGCTAATTCCAACATGGAAAATAGACGTTAAAAAATGATATAAACTTTACTTGTATTCTATTACAATCTTGGTCTTACTTGGTTTTTCTGTAAGGCTTATGCTATAAACACTACTACTGGCTTACTGAGAAATTGAATTAGACCATCATTCTCCAGTTTTACTATGCTTCCCACCATGTTATATTGGTAAGGCTAAGAAGTTGATTATGAGCAACCAAATATTTCTTCAAAAGTATATGGTTCTGTTTACTTGAAAAGCATTTATATCTATTCACAAAGATAGTCTAGCCTTAGACAGCAGTGGATCTGGCTGACACTATGGGACTCAATGCATTAGTGTATCTAATTTGTTCTGAGTTCATATCACATAAAACTTGACTTTGCTTTCCTTCCTCCAAGGTCTGTATATTATGGTTAATTCAACCAATTTTACCACTGTGTGACAAAATTTGGCTGTACGTGTCATCTAATGGAAATTTTATAGCCATCTTTACATACTTACATAGAACAATTATTTTTGCAGTTGAATACTTTTCCAATTGCTCTCTCAACTATGAAGTAGAAGTGGGGGGGGGTCTCTTTTCTTTTCAGTTAGGCAAGCTGAAGCAGCATTATGAACCTTATTCAGGAATCTATGGCAACTTAAGCCTGATCTCATGACTGTCTAGTCCAGTATTTCAACAGCTTACCCTCACGTCATTTGCCACATTTCTAGATAGCTTATGAGTAAAATAACTTTTTGAATAATTCTTAGCACTTAAGAGTGCCTAAGTATGTTCTTCAATAAAATATTATTTGCAAATCTTGGATGTTATTTCATCTTTGATCTCTGGTATTCTAAACTGCACTCAGAAGAAAGCCAATCACTTGATCAAAGAACCCCTTACATACTTGATAACTTATACATTTGAATCAGATCCTTATTCAGTGTACTGAAGTTAACCATTTACAACAATCTTATTATTGCTATTGAAGTCCTTTTTTTCTTATTTGTCCATCTTTTAGTTTAGCATACCCCTTAGATAATTTCATTCATAGTGAAACATAAAGCTGAAATCATCTTTTTTCACCTACTCCCCTCCCTCATGTAATTGCTCTTCCGTCATGGCGTGATACTACATGGTCTTTGGTTAATTTCTCTATTACTTTCCAGATCTAATTCTTTCCTGTGGAATCTTGACTGCACATCTCAGTCATCTTATGTGCATCTTATTTTTCAGAGATGCTCCTGAGGCATCTTGCTGCTGCTGTTGTTGTTTAACCCCAAATCAGCTGTGACCATCCCATATATCTTTTCAAGCACAGTGTGTCTAGGAATGCATTATCCATATATGTCTTTCCTTGAATGACAATAAAGAGGCTTCCTTGTTAGTTCTAGGTCTGTTTTATTGTATAGGTTCTCACTGGAAATGTTGACCAACTTCATTAGATAACTTGGTAATAGAAAAACATGAAATAGCACAATCATAAAGGCAACTTAGAACTTGTAAGGTAGCAAATTGGTAGAGTTGTAAGAGTGCTGGATAAAACACCATGCAGTATTTTCCCCAGTCTCTGTGCTCTGAGTTCAAATCCAACAGAGGTCAACTTTGCCTTTCATCCTTTCAGGGGTCAATTCCTCCCTCCCTCCCTCTGGACTGTACCTGCAATTCAAAGGCCCAACCTTTTCACACTGTATCATGCCCTGAGAAATGCATTAAAGGTACTTATATTCTGGTATACTTTTTTCTTTTAGAGTAACTTATTAGTATCCTATTAGTATATGAAAAACAGAAAATATTGATTACTTTCCTTTGTAACACTAATGTACACACACAAACACACACAGATACATATACACAATTTGTAATTGTTCAAATTTGTGAAAACCTTTCTATTCATACTGGCCTGGAAAAAGGGAAAAGAGAAGCAAAGAAAATACTTTTACATAGCTTATTGTTACTGTGGAATATGCAACCACTTACACATTAATTTCTCAAATTGGAATTTAGTTAGTGAAACAACTGAATCTACCAAAACTTGTACATAAGGTAGTCCAACACTGCTTCAATTGCCTAAGTTCAGGTATTTAATAGATAACATCCTCTTGAGAAATTGCAGACATTGTTGAAGTTATTTCCATGTCTACATATAGTTGTATTTTTTAAAAACTTTTTTGTCTAACAAAACCATTGGATATGTACCAATTATAATGCTTATATAAAGCCTATAATCTTTACAGAAAAAAAAAATAGATACCTGGCAAGTATACAAATTATTTTGTCATGCATTTCATTATGCATACTTGAAGCTATGCAAAAATATTTTTTTACTTCTCTGCTCCCTTTTTCCGTACTAGTATGGGTAGAAAGGTTTTCGCAAATCTGAATAATTCCAAATTGTGTTTGTGTGTGTGTACATTAGTATTACAAAAGAGGTCCTTATGCCTTATACTAAGGAAAGAAATCAATATTTTCTGTTTTCCATGTGATACTAATAGGTTAGTCTAAAAGAGTAGCATTC
Source organism: Octopus bimaculoides (assembly GCF_001194135.2). Lineage (NCBI taxonomy): Eukaryota > Metazoa > Mollusca > Cephalopoda > Octopoda > Octopodidae > Octopus > Octopus bimaculoides. The sequence continues at coordinate 129,169,956 of NC_068981.1, forward strand.
CAGAATATGTTTGTTCTCTTGGCTTTTTCTATTCTTTTACCCTCTCAATAACTCAAAAGAACTTATATAAATGCTGTTGCTATACTGATTCAGCTCTAGTTATACTGGTTCAACTCTGACTTTTCTTTTACTGCTGAAGCATTTTAAACCATTTATTTTATTCACAAGTTAGCTTTATAGAATGAACTATTAAATGTCTATATTTCATGCTTGCTCATTCATAAACAGTTGTATCCATTAAAAGCTGATTAGCTTTATTGATAACCTGAATTGTAAAGGTGCATCAGGCTATTCTCAGTCATCTCAGACATATAGAAACATAATTATTATGATGATATTGTGAGAGAAGTAGGCAGTAGAATTGTTAGGGCATTGGACAAAACAAATTATTCATATCCTTTTGCATTCTGAGTTCAAATCTCACTAGGATTAACTCTGTTGTTCATTCCTTTCGTCAATAACAAGAGAGTATGATGATAATGTAGTAGAAGCCAATGTGGTTAACTGTGTCCTTCTCTAGCTTTATGCTGTACTTACTAGAGCATAAATGCTTCACAATTTTTAAATTTGCGACTTCCTATCCTTGTGAATAAATGCTTTGCAATTTTTAAGTTTATAACTTCATATCCTTGTGAATCAGTAAAATAAGTACTAGTAATATACTTTTGTCCAATCATATATACCCTCTTTCTTAATACTATACTTTTGCCCAATCATGTATAACCTCTTTCTTAATACTATACTTTTGCCCAATCACATATACCTTCTTTCTTAATAATATCCTTTTGCCTGATCACATATACCCTCTTTCTTAATATACTTTTTGCCCAATAATATATACCCTCTTACTTAATAATATCCTTTTTCCCAGTCACAATTACCCTCTTTTTTAATAATATAGTTTTACCCAATCACATATACCCTCTTTCTTGACATTGTACCTCAGAAATTATTTGTGGCAGCAATAGTAATGTGGTACACTAAATATATTTAGTTATTTAATTTTGTCCCTCTGTGTTTCCACTCTAAATCTCTTTATAGAATTAACAAAATAAGTATCAAGCATGCTTTGAGTTGATGCAAGTGACAATATTTTTGCTACTTATTTTTGGTCTTGTGCCAACTGAAGAAATCTATTATTATTATCATCTATTTTCAACAGTTTCATATGAGCTTCTACTGTACCACTAGACAAACCTCCAAGTATGGGTTTTTATATGGTACATCCACTTCGTTACATGTTCGTGTGTGTGTGTCACAGGATTATTATTGTTGTTCTTTGTTTTACTTTAATGTATACACTTGTGTAAAATATGACACGATGGTCGACTGTATTGTGTGAGTTGTATCTAGTTTTAGATGCATTTGTATAGAAAATGAGTTGGGTTAAAGAGAGAGAGAGAGAGAGAGAGAGAGAGAGAGAGTACTATAAACTAATGAAGATTTTCTGAAATGTTGGCGAGTTAAAAATTATTATTATTGCATCCTGTAATTAAATTTTCATTTTTTTTTTTTTGACATTCCTGTCCTCTTCTAGTTTTGTGTACAATGTATATGTATATGCGTGTATGCTATAGTTGTCTAATATGCTCAAACTAACTTCAGCCTTGATCCAGAGGAGAAAAGAGAAAAAAACAACAACAAATTATTCACATGACAGTCAGTTGAGTAGATTTGTTTACAGCACTGAAGGAGGTTTTCCCCCACTCTCACTATTACTTTCCTCAATTTTATTTGTGTGTGTGTGTATGACACACACACATACATTCTTTAGTACATTCTAATTTTTTTTTCTGTGTTGTTTTTGTCAGCCATTGGTGATTAAAAAAAAATTATTAATATTATTGTTGTTATTGTTTCGCCCCATGCCATGAAAGAGAGAGTTTACGAAATATTGAACTAGTCGGTACTACTAGAGCAGCACGGACCCGAACGCGCAGTCGCGCGTCCGCGCTAGCTAGTCTTGAGTGGTCGATCCTGACCCTATCCCTAACCCTAACCCGCGTGTGCAAATGAATACGTGTTTAGGGTTAGGGTTAGGATCAACCACTCACGACTAGCTAGCGCGGACGCGACCCTACTGCTTTAGTAGTACCGAACTAGTCAAGTACTGGGATCAATTAAGTCAACTACGCCCTGCCCCTATTTTTTCTTGTAGGTGTGGCTTTGGACTCCGTTAGAGCATCGGAAAAAATGCTTTGCAATATTTGTTCTGGTTCTTTACATTCTGAGTTCAAACCCTGCCGACATCAACTTTGCCTTTCATCACTCCGGGATTAATAAAAGTATCAGTCAAGTACTGGGGATCTGGTTAACCTTCTCCCCTCAAAACTTCTGGCTTTGGCGAACTGGCAGAATCGTTAGTACGCTGGGCGTGGGGTCGATGTAATCGACTTAATCCCTTTGACTGTCCTTGTTTGTCCCCTCTATGTTTAGCCCCTTGTGGGCAGTAAAGAAATAAGAATTGTTAGCACGCCGGGCGAAATGCTTAGTGGTATTTCGTCTGTGTTTATGTCCTGAGTTCAAATTTCGCCGAGGTCAATTTTGCCTTTCGTCCTTTCAGGGTCGATAAAATAAGTACCAGTTAAGTACTGGGTTGATGTAATCGACGGCGAAAGCAAAGAATATGTACACTCGGTGTTTAGGGTTAGGGTTTTTTGTTATGCCGAAAACGGGTGGTGTACGTATTCACCGTATTCTTTACTTCCGCCGTAATCGACTATCCTGCTCCCCAAAATTTCAGGCCTTGTGCCTATAGTAGGAAGGATTATTATTATCCTTTTGAGGTTAATAAAATAAAGTACTAGTCAAGTACTGGAATCAATATAATCCAGAGACCCCCCCCCAAAAAAAAAAAATTCTCAGCCTAGTGCCTATGTATAAGAATTCATTCTTGTTGTGGTGATAGTGTGTGTGTGTAATGACTAGATTTCATGTAGTATTTAGTTTCTTCTGTGCATGTTCAGAGTTGAAATCCTGCCACAGTTCACTTTATCTTTTGTGTCTTGATTAAGTAAGATATATACCCAACCAAACGTACCCTGTAGCCTTTTGCCAAAGAAAGAAATATGTTTATTGTTGCATAGGCACAGGTTAACCCTGATGTAACAGACCTGCGATCAAAGACGTTCCTGCCATGACCTTCCTACCTCCTTTCTTTTCTTTTCAAACATACTCTATTATATCTAGGACTATATTATCTAGTATGAGATTTTTAAAGACAGTAGAATGTACTTTGATAAAAAAGATTTGTCTGCTGTTTCAAGCTTGCCAAGCAACTTCGTAGAGGTCCATTTGTTGGCGCAAGAAAAATATTGAAGTGTTATTGTTATGTAATTCGACTCAGTGGAGTAGCTTTACTTCAATCATGTGATTTAAGTATTTTGCCATGTGACAAAAGTATTTGAGGGGTAGGCGTGAATATTCCATTTCTTAAAAAAAAAAAAAACTGTGGCACTTGTGATTATATAAACATATTTTTGTCATCGTTATTTGTTGAAGTTGTTTCGTTTCATTACTTTTTATTTTCCTTCGAAAAGTTTCTATTCTTCGACTGAAAAATTTCATCTTCTTTTTACTCCCTATGCCTACGTAAAAGAAATCGTCATTTTTATTTAGATACTTTTTCTACATTTTTGTGTGTGTTAGTACCCATGACCTTTGCAGACACTCCCAAAACCTGTGAAATTAGTAGAGTTGATACATATATATATGTGTGTGTATTCAATGTTTATATCATCAGTTTCTTAGTTTATATATTTGTTCTGTCCTATATTATAATGATGCTTTGTTTTAGTTGATTTTGTGACATGAAATGTTTATTTTGTGTCTATATTTCTAATATAATATTGATCATAGTACTTTACACAAACATGATGCTTCACATTTACATGTGGATATATGTTATTGTGCTGTTTATGCATGACCTAATGGTGTTTTGCATTTTAAATGAAGACTTTCTGTCTGGGAATTATAGCTCGGCTACTGACCCAATTTAGCAAAATAGTAGGATTTCATTGAAATTAAAAACTAAGAGCTTGTAGTGAAAAAGACTGATAGAATGGTTGGTCTATTACTGGTATTTAGTCACCATTTTTGGAAAGTTATGTGAACTTTTCAAGTTGGGCTGTACAGATCAGAAGGACTGTATGAACGTATCACGTCGGGGTCACCAATTGTAAGGGACGACCGTGCGAACTCAAAAAGGAGAAATGGTGACGAATGGAAAAACAGAGGACTCCTTTTATTTAAACGTGTCACACGGTCGAACATACAAATATATATCAAAGATGATATACATGATATGTTATGCGACGATAACATAGATGACCAGTAATGAAAGACCACAACCGTATTAGATGAATAACAGAGATATTTATTATAGCGTTAAAGATGTATGTCTGTGTGTGAGTGTGAATGCGACATATAAGAACATAATCAAAGACAGGCCGTCATACAAAGAAAAGTGTGTATGTGAGTGATACATGTGTGTATGAGTGTTTACAGCAGATAGAA
>NC_068981.1:129175055-129177550 GCF_001194135.2 Octopus bimaculoides
GTACACGGAACAGTTCTCAAAGAGAAACTGGACCGAGACCAATTTGTGGGGTATGAGTTGATCTATATATAGCGTTAAGAGGGCTCCAAGACGGTGATAGAATTTTACTCTATCACGTGACCTTATTAGGGGCCGTGATTGGTCAGTTTGCGTTCTGGCGGGAAAGGTTCGAAGAGGTTGCCGATTCGAATAATAATCAGTCACGTGATGACAAGGAATGGGTTCTCTACTACGCTCGCATTTATTTATATTTAAATGAGAAGATTGTATGTAATGGCGATAGTAGTTTTGTATCTAATGGCGATAGGTAGTTTCACTACAAGCTCATAAACTTGAGGTTTTTCAGACATTGCTTTTGCTAATAAAATATTGTAGGATGATAATGATAATCATTTTTTGATTTCCTTTGAACTGGCTGTATTGATAGAACAGAGGATAAAATGCCTTGTTCTTTTACATCCTGAGTTCAAATCTTGTTGGGGTCTACTTTTTAGAGATCAATAGTTAAACACATACTAGTGGTTGAGGTAATCAATTTTCCCACTTCTTGTGTGCAGCTTTGTTCTTACTGGCCAGCTTTGTAAGTCTCAGGACTGATAACCAGTTGAGTTGCTTAGGACTAGGTTTGGTTCACACATTTAGGTAGATAGAAACTGTGACAAGATAACAGGTTGGCTAGCTAACCTGACCAAGAAATAGCTGAGAGAAAATATACTGTCCCTGGAAATATAGGCAGTAGTGGCAGATACTTACATTGTCTCTATTGTATATTACCAGTTTTAGCTGATGAGTTTATTCTTTTACTTGTTTCAGTCATTTAACTGTGGCAATGCTGGAGCACCACCTTGAAGGATTTTAGTTGAACAAATCGACTCCAGGACTTATTTTTTAAGCTTAGCACTTATTCCATTAGTCTCTTTTGCTGAATCGCTAAGTTACGGGGACGTAAACACACCAACACTGGTTGTGAAGCAGTGATGAGGGGACAAACACAGATACAAAGACATACACACACACATATAGTTCAAATTTACAGAAGACAAAAGATTAAGACAGGTGTAGAAACAACAAGTAGGTGTATTCATTTAACGCTTGGGAAGAATGGAAATGTCTTTTACATTTTGAGCCTATTCTTTTTGACAGAAAAGATTAAGAGAAAAAGTCTGAGAGAGTAAAATGTGTAGCGATTAAACTATTCAGCATGATGAAATGGCCACAATGGGCTTCTTTCAGTTTCTGTTTGGTCAGGCTGAGGCTATAGTAGAAGAGATTTGCCCAAGGTGCCCTGCCGTGGGACTGAGCCCAGAACCATGTAGTTGGGAAGCAAGCTTCTTACCACACAGCCATACCTGTGTATGCCAGCTTGAAAAAAATATGGGATAGTCATGGGAGGAACACTCTTGCTCATGAATCAAGGCTAATCTAGAGTCTAGAGTTAACAATGGCCCTTTGTCTTTACACCTTTTCATTCCAAAAGGGATTTGGGGTTTACATGCATAGCTCTTCCTCTTTCGATCAACAAATCAACATAATAAATCTTTTTAGTTTTGAGACTGTCAACATTGTTCCACAAATAGGCATCATAATAGAAAAATATTAAAAAACAATAAAAGCTTTATAAGAGATCGTCTCAATCTAATGTGCTCTGTAAATATTTGGTATTAAATTGTTTTATTCTCAAAAAACCAGCTCCTTAAATATTCCATTTATCTTTCTTATATTGTAAAGATTAAAGCTTGAAATTTTCTCAAGAGTCCAAGATCAATGAAATAAAAAGAAAAAAAAACAATTCTCTTCATTAGATAAGACAATGTATCTCATTTATACAGCCTGTATCTTATAACAATAAACAAATGTTTATTATTTTAGTATATTTTCATCATTATAATTTAGAGAGTAGCAGGTGCTTCAGTAGTAAATTCTCAGCAAACCTAATGTTTACAAGCTACTGTTGAAGTTTGCTCAGTTCAAACAGTTTCAGTTTCTTTAGGTCGCTAACCTTTGCAAAAAATATTAAATATTATATCTTCCCATTATCTCCTGTCTATATAATTGTGCTTTCATGCCTGTAAAAGAATTTATATATTATATAAATTCTTACACAATTTATCTTATATATCATCATCATCGTCATCATCATCGTTTAACGTCCGCTTTCCATGCTAGCATGGGTTGGACGATTTGACTGAGGACTGGTGAAACCGGATGGCAACACCAGGCTTCAATCTAAATTTGGCAGAGTTTCTAAAGCTGGATGCCCTTCCTAACGCCAACCACTCAAAGAGTGTAGTAGGTGCTTTTACGTGTCACCTGCACGAAGGCCAGTCAGGAGATACTGGCAACGGCCACGCTCGAAATGGTGTCTTTTATGTGCCACCCGCACAAGAGCCAGTCCAGGGGCACTGGCAACGATCTTACTTGGCTTGCCGGGTCTTCTCACGCACAGCACATTTCCAAAGGTCTCAGTCAGTAGTCATCACCTCGGTGAGGCCCAA
>NC_068981.1:129177560-129186201 GCF_001194135.2 Octopus bimaculoides
GGGGCACTGGCAACGATCTCGCTCGAAAATCCTACGGTAGCCAGTCAGGCAGTATTGGCAACGGCCACGCTCAAAATGGTGCATCTTATGTGCCACCCGCACAAGAGCCAGTCCAGGGGCACTGGCAACGATCTTACTTGGCTTGCCGGGTCTTCTCACGCACAGCACATTTCCAAAGGTCTCAGTCAGTAGTCATCACCTCGGTGAGGCCCAATGTACGAAGGTCTTGCCTCACCACCTCAGCCCAGGTCTTCCTGGGCCTACCTCTTCCACGGATTCCCTCAACTGTTAGGGTGTGGCACTTTTTCAGGCAGCTATCCTCATCCATTCTCACCACATGTCCATACCAGCGCAATCGTCTCTCTTGCACACCATAAATAATATATAAACATATGCATATATTCATACATATATGTACATATTTACATCTATATGTATACATACATGCATATATAGGCACAGGACAAAAAAAACAAAAAAACGTTAAACACAATGAGAAACGAAAACAGAAAGTGAACTTTTTTCGAACAACGAAAAAGCAAACAGAGAAACAAGACATGCAACATAAAGAGTATAACCCTTTGCCAGTTGTCCCTGTTCCATCTACTCCACATTTTGAAGGCAAGGACAATACGCGACTTCGTTGGAACAGTCCTTCCTGGAAAGCAAATTAAATAAAATTTGGAATTTTTTGCAGAGGGTGTATTCTTGCATAAGAAATTGCTTTATAAACTCGTACATAGAAATCCATGGAAATCAGACATTAAATAACGGTGGCGGTGGCGGCGCTACTGCTGGAGAAGGAGGAGGAGCTGTATGATTTAGAACAGTATATGCAGAATAAGTTGTTGTTGGCACTCCGTCACTTACGACGTCAAGGGTTCCAGTTGATCCAATCAACAGAACAGCCTGCTCGTGAAATTAACATGCAAGTGGCTGAGCACTCCACAGACACGTGTACCCTTAACGTAGTTCTTGGGGATATTCAGTGTGACAAGGCTAACCCTTTGAATTACAGGCACAACAGAAACAGGAAGTAAGAGTGAGAGAAAGTTGTGGTGAAAGAGTACAACAGGGTTCGCCACCATCCCCTGCTGGAGCCTCGTGGAGTTTTAGGTGTTTTCGCTCAATAAACACTCACAACATCCGGTCTGGGAATCGAGACCGCGATCCTATGACCGCGAGTCCGCTGCCCTAACCACTGGGCCATTGCGCCTCCACACAGAATAAGTAGATAGTGATGATTTGATTAAATATTTTTGGGTCAGTTTTACCTTACATTTCTTAGAATAATATAAGTGTCAGTAATATACTGAATTTTAAAAAAAATTAATTATACTTCCTACTCTACAACATTATCTCTTTGTGCTAAATCCAAATTAGTTGTTATTATAATCATTATTGAAACTGTTTAATTTTATTTATGTCACAAATGTTCTTGAAAAGTATTAATTAATGTCATGCATTTATTCTCCCACAAAGCTCAAGCTTTATGCTTATAGAAGCAATTATTATCTTGTTTTTGATATGTTATTTTTCAGTTCCTGTTACTGTTCATTTAATTGAACATGACTATCCCATGATATAATGGTTTCAAAAATTTGGCACAAGGCTAGCAATTGTAAGGGAGGGAGTGAATTGATCACATCAACCTCCAGTGATCAACTAGTACTTATTTTATTGACCCTCAAAAGGATGAAAGGCAAAGTTGCTCTTGACAAAATTTGAACTCAGCACACAAAGCCAGAAGAAATGCTGCTAAACATTTTGTCCTGGGCAGAATCAATTCTACCTGCTTGCTGCCTTGTTTTATGTTACAAATTGTTGTCCTTGTGGCAAAATTTGAAACCATTTTTATTATTATTATTATTATTATTATTATTATTAGTCAAGGCAGTTAGCTGGCAGAATTGTTAGTTTGCCAGACAAAATGTTTTGCAGCATTTTCATCTGTCTTTACGTTCTAAGTTCAAATGCTGCCAAGGTTGACTTTACCTGTCATCTTTTTAGGGTCAATAAAACAAGAACCAGTTGAACACTGGGGGCAATGTTGTCAGCTAGCACCTCCTTCCAAAATTTCAGACCTTGTGCTTATAGGAGAAAAGATTCTTATTATTAATTAACAAATTGACTAGTTGGTCAACATTTAACCAATTAACTAATCAATTGTTTTATTAATCATTCAGTCAATCAATCAGTCAGCTAGTTTTGTCAAAGTCCTTTCATTGCCATTCATAACCTCATCCATAACATCAATGATATGCTCTAAGTTCACATCAAAACACAAAAACGAAATATTAAAAGAAATATTTTTATTCTTTTAAAGTCTTCTCACTTTTCATTTTCCACTCATTTCAAATACTTCTAAAATTTCAGCTTATTTCATAGTTCTTTCATTTCTGCACAGGCATTTTCACGTTTGTCACTGTTGCTGCTGACTCTTTAAGATTCAGTATGCAATTGATTTCCAGTTTTCTGTATTGATCATTTGAGCAAAATTCACTTCAGAATAAACTGCAATGATTTTGATTGATGCTCTGAACCAGCTTTTCTTCCTCTCAGCATAGCTATTATTTAATGGAGATTCTCAGTTCTTGAATGTTACCAGTTCTAATGTTTTTAAGAACATGAATTATTTTTGCATCAAATCATTTGTCCTTTCATTATTTTTCCATCAAAATATGGAGCTTCTGACATTCATTGTTTAAGTTAAAATAAAGATTCAGAATATGAACTCATGGCTAGTCTACTGGCATCAATTCAACTAACAGCTTTTAGAGGAACGTTAGAATTGATTATTTCTGATGGAAGAATGTAATAGGAAAGAAGCTGTTAAGCTAGGCTATACCTACTTGACATTTTTTGTATGATAATTGATTGAGAAAGGTGGTGGTGGTGGGGGGGGGGGCTCTTGATATTTATTTTAAAAATTAATATATATTTCTAAAATATTTTTTTACCATTACAGTCTGCTTTTTGCTTATTTGCTGATATTCTTTTATTTGTAACTACTATTTTGTTTCAATGATTTCAAACAATCAGTGTACTTAGTGATTTAGTAAAACTTATCACTAATGCTCTAAATTCTCTCAAGAGTTGATGAACCATAATTTGGTGTTGAAGTATTTTGAAATTTAAATGCTTATTCTTCTGCAACAAGATGAAATTTTAGTTTGTGTAAGATATATTTATTAGACTATGTTCATATTTTTCTCAATATTGGTCAACAGTGTTTTAAAGGTAACTGTTATTATTGTTTAACCCCAGGTCTGCTCAATCAGAGCTATCCACCCCATTTTTTTTTCACACATAATGTACCTAAGACTACAACATCCTATGGATCCTTGTTTTTAAGCTGGCAATGTGTGATTTGTTGGAGATGTGGATGCTATTTCTAGCAGGTTGAATGACAATATGGAAGCTTTCTAGGCCCAGTTAAAAAAAGAAATGCTGTGTCATCAGCATAGTAGTAGTTTGGGTTACTGACAGAAGGAAGTTTATTATTGAAATATAACAGGGAAAAGAATCTTCCTTTTAGTCATTGAAACCTTGTTGAAGATCGTTAAATGTAGTGATTTGAATTAAACAAAAACAAAACTAAATTGTTTAGTTTGTGTAAATAATTTTTGGGGGACAAAGACTATGTTCATATTTTCTTTATGTTGGTTGACAGTATTTTAAGGCCTAATTGTTATTGTTTTTATGTATTTGAAGAAGAAAGGGCCATAAATTTGTAGTTTTGCTGGGAGTACAATAAATAATTAAGTTTAAGTAGAGCGTCAGAGGAATTTGAGACAACATCACCATTTAACATCTGTTTTCTATGCTGGGATGGGTTGGATAGTTTGACAGGAGCTGGCAAGCTCTAAAATCTGCTTTGGCATATTTTATAGCTGGATGCCCTTCCTGTCCATAAACAATATCAGTAAAACTTTACCAGATAATTCTGATGAATCAAATAATATAATTTCTCTGCTAGCAGTTCTAGTAAATCCTTCTATGCCTGTTGAGTCGGGTTTCTTTTTTTATGGAGTAATGCAAAAAACAACTAGTGGTACTAATAATTCATTTGTTCATTTGTATGTTGACATGACTTAGACGAAAACTTATTTGAGGCAGTATTTTATAGCTGGATTTCCTTCCTGATGTCAGCCCTTACCTGTTTTTCAAGTGAGGGATTTTCATATTGAACTTGTCTTCACAAAATGCAAAGCTATGAGATGTTTCTTGGAGACATGAATATGACTTTTTTTTAGTTTGGTTGAAACTACAGAAAATTAAATACTATCTCCCCTTACACACACACACACACACACACATATATATATATAGTGATATGTACATATTTTTAACATGTTCCTGCACACTAGAATGTGAATAGAATTTGCTGCAAGATTTTATCTTGGAGAACAAATTTCTCTAACTTTGTGTTATAAAAACATGTGATATTAGTGAACTACTGGACCTAGTGATTTGGTGTCATTTTGCCTCCTTAGTGATAGAAACTGCCTTGGTCATTTGCAGCTAGCCAGGGACTTCTAGTTTGTATATAGAGAACAGCAAACAAAATATTTGCTGATGTGTTCTGATATCTACTAAACTAGAAATAATTTAGTATAAACAAAGAAAACAGCAAAAAAAAAAACCAACATAATGATGTGTACATTTATTTTTGACACATTCTTGCACTTGGGGACATGAAAGGTGTCTTCTACCACATTTTGTCTCTATAGACTTCTCCATTGAAATTTCTTCCTATGGACTTCATCAAATGTGTATGTGTGTGATATACATAATTAAAATAGTATTTGTCCTGAGATAACATTTCTCATGTATGTATGTACGTATGTTATGTACAATACTTGACCTTGCCTAGATTTGTTAATACCTTAAATAAACACAACCAGATAAATTAACTATAGTTTGGATAAATTACTTTAAGAAAGATGCTAACAGTGTTCAGCTGGTCTAAAAACGTTGATTTATTCAAAATTGTTGTTTTTAAGCAATTCAGAAAGATGATAGAAGCTAAATTTCATTTTTTTAAATGTACAGAAACATGCATAAACAAAAATAGAACGAACATGTTGCATAGTTTATTGCCTTTGTCAGGTATAAAAACTAAAGCTTATAACTTGATACATACATTCACTCTCTCTCTCTCTCTCTCTCTCTCTCTCTCTCTCTCTCTCTCTCTCTCTCTCTCTCTCACACACACACAGCATGCTTTACCAATTCTTGTCACAAGGCTTTGATCAGTCTGAGGCTATATTAGAAGTCACTTGCTTAAAGTACCATGCAATGGGATAGAACTTGAAACCGATTATAAAGTAAACTCTGTAACCACTTAGCAATGACTGTTCCTCTACGATGCAAAATTAATATTGATGATGTAATTGTATCAATGACAGAGAAACAGCAGATTTTAATTTGGCATGACTTGTGACTGTGTGTGGTAAGAAGTTTGCTTCCAAACCACATGACTCTGGGTTCAGTCGAACTGTGTGGCACTTTGAGTATGTCTTCTACTATAGACCTGGGCCATCTAAATCTTTGTGAGCAGATTTGGTAGTTAGAAACTGAACGAAGTTCATCATGTGTGTGTGTGTGTGAATGTATTTGTTCCTTCTGCTTGACAACTGGTGTTGGTTTGTTTATATCCCTCTGTTATAGCAGTTCAGCAAAAAGAGATTAAATAAATAGAGTAAGTGCCAGGCTTAAAAAAATAACAAGTCCTTGGATCAATTTAGGCTTAAAAAAATAACAAGTCCTTGGATCAATTTGTTCAAGGTGGTGCCCCAGCATGGCTGCAGTTCAACGACTGAAACAAGTAAAAGTCTATTAGGTATTTTACCTTCCATGATCTTTAAATGCATAATAAGATTGGCTACAACAGAACGTTGATGTCTCCTTGAATGTTTACTAATGAAGAACGATGCCAGATTCAATGGCCACTATTGAACAACGGTATCTCTTTGAATGACTTCTAATGAATAAAAATGTCTCCTTGACTGTCTGAAATACATAATTTTCTTTTACCCAATCTTAACAATTTTTTTCTTCTTATCTTGGTAGCAGTAGGATGTTTTATCTGAACCATTGTTCACAATACTTTTTAGACTTCAACAATTAAAGTGAAATCTTGTATTGTTTGATTTTTTTTTTTAAAAACAACAACAATTAACATTTATATAATTTTTACAATTGCTTATCAAACCCTACACACAAACACAATATCTAAAGATAATATGTAAGATAGAAATTTCAAGGAAACAAGCAAAACACTGTTATACACCATGCAAAAGTCAAATAGCAGATATTCTAATTCTTCTTAAGAACTACAAAAACAAAATGTTGTGTGTGTGTGTGTGTGTGTGTGTGTGTATAGGCGCTGTGTGGCTATGTGGTAAGAAGCTTGCTTCCCAATCACATGGTTTCCAGCTCAGTCCCACAGCATGACACCCTGGGCATATGTCTTCTATAGTGGATTTGGTTGAAGAAACTGAAAGAAGCCTGTCGTGTGTGTGTGTGTGTATTTGTGTGTGCGTGTCTGTGTTTGTCCCCTCACATTGCTTGACAACCGATGTTGGTGTGTTTATGACCCCGTAACTTAGCAGTTTAGCAGAAGGGGCCGATAGAATAAGTACTAGGCTTACAAAGAATAAGTCCTGGGGTCAATTTGTGCGACTAAAAGACAGTGCTCCAGCATGGCCACAGGCAAATGATTGAAACAAGTAAAAGAATATATATATATATATATATATATTCTAACCTTACAGGTAAAATTCAGTAAAAATCAAATAAAGTATAAATTGAACAATAAAAATTAATGCAATAACATAATGTATAAAAGTAAGTACTTGTACATCGACTACGCGCGTTTCATGGCTGAATTAGGACTATATAAAATCATATAAGAAAACCATATCCAAGTTCATTAGAACGGAAAAATGATTTTACTCCCAAAAGCAGTCACTCCTCAGGTCAAATTCCTAAAAAAACCTAAAACCTAAAAGTTTAACTTACCTCATAATATGATAAGGAATAAAAAATATATATAAAGAAACAAAACCTGTAATGTAATCCCTATGTTAAAGACATTAATATTATTATTAAAATTTATGAGTTAAAAATACTCAAATAAAGTATTATTGTGAACAAGATTAATTCATTATGGAAAAATTTGACCTTCAATTTTTTTTTTATGGCTATGAATTCTCTGGGGACCACATTGGGAATCACTGATATAGACGAGATGACTATAATTGAAATAGTTTGAATAATTCTTTTACCCTGTTTTCTTGCATTTGTAAATCTACTTGAAAAGTATTGACTTGCAATATGCATATCATCTTTATCTAAGATCTTTGCTTTCTTAAATTTTTTATTTGTTTCTCTCATTGGACTATGGCCATGCTTGGGGTACCACTTTGAAAATTTTATTTGGACAAATTGACCCCAGTACTTATTTTTGAAGTCTGGTACTTATTGTACTGTTTTTTTTATGCTGAACTGCTAAGATACAGGAATGTAAACAAACTAACACCAGTTGTCAAGTGGTGATGGGACACACACATATGCGCATGCGTACACACACACATGTGCATGCACATGTGTACCCCCTTTTATATACATATATACATTACATATTAGGTGCTTCCTTACAGTTTCTGTCTACCAAACCCACTCACAATGCATTGTTTGTCCAAAAGCTATAATAGAAGATACATGACCAAGGTGCTGCACAGTGGGACTGAACCCAAAACTACATGGTTGTAAAATGAGCTTCTTAACCACACGGCTATTTTTTTTTTTTCCATCCACCTAATTTGGATAGTCAAAAGTATTAATAGAGTTTGAATGTATTATAGTCAAAAGTATACATAACAACATTGGTTTGTGTACTAGCAGTATATTAACATATTGCATTCCTTGTAATAATATATATCTATGATTATAGTTTTATCATATTGGTCTTCACAGCTTGCAATTGTGATTTAAGATGCAGAATTTACTGATATATAACAAAAACGAATGTTTAAGTATTACAAATTTAAATAACATTTGTTTCTTGAAATCTGTTAGATATGAGTTGGTATTTGTTTTCGTTTTTGGTTTCTTTGTTTTGTTTTCATTACTTCACACATTTAGTGCATTTTTTTACTGCACACAAATTGGGCAAGATTGTGAAAATGGAGAAAGGTTGAAAGGTGCTGTTGTTTAAGAAGAATGACAATACAGCACTTAAATTTGAAGTGTTAGTCATAGATCTACTTATTTACAGTTGACAAACCACTTTAAATAGTTTGTTTTCTCGGAAGTTCTATCACAAAGGAAATAAATTAAAATAATAAAATGTGTATTCTTATTATCATCATTCATGTTTTAATGTTTGTATTTCCATGCAACATTGATTGGACAGTTCTCTGTCTTCAAAGGTTTCCATTGTGGATCATTTAATTCGTGAAGATATATATACTAGCATATATATCTATTTAGATACATACATGCATAATATATAAACTAAAAAATAAAGTGCACTGAAAAGTCGAAAGACACTGAATATAGAATATCCTACTCCATATAAAGAGCAAAAGTATCATGAATATGTGTGTGTGCCTGTCTATCTGTATCTATCTAT
>NC_068981.1:129188996-129203566 GCF_001194135.2 Octopus bimaculoides
TATATATATATATATATATGGTCTCTTACATAACTCACACACATATATATATATAGATATATATAAAGAAAAAGAAACACACACACACATACACACAAATATGCTAGTGGCATGTAAAAAGCACCCAGCACACTGTAAAGGGGTTGGCATTAGGAAGGGATCCACCCATAGAAACCATGCCAAAAGACAGTTGGAGCCTGGACAGCTCTCTGACTGACCAGCTCCTGTCAAACCATCCAACCCATGCCAGCATGGAAAACAGACATTAAACGATGAGGGTGATGGTGATGATAATGATGATGATGGTATGTGTGTGTGTGTGTGTGTGCATGCATTCACCTACACATTCATACATAATACATACATAAGAGATTCCACCTAAGCCTTGTCTTGTAAATGAAATTAGGTAGACAGAAACTGTGTGGAGGCCTCTGCCATGTCACACTGATTCTAACTGAGTATATTACATTAAGAACACAAGTATTTGTGGAATGCTCACCTTCTTACATTATAAGCAACAAATGGGGAGTTTTATTGTTCAAACAACTAGAACATTGTATGTATGTGTTTATTACACAAACACACGTATACAGAATATCTATTATCAAAACAGGTCTCATTTTGTTCAGTGTTTTGTATGTCAAGGAAAGAAGTAGAACAGTAGAAATCATTAAAGATGTGTCTCTTGTAAAAGAAAACCTGTTTTGTCATTAAACTGCTTTCTACTTAAAATATTTCTCTATTTGAAACAGATATGGCTATCTTGTCAAATAGTCATTCTCCCTGTATATCAGAAATGTAAATTGAAACAGGTTCACTAAAGTATTAATGACACCGACTGCTGGATACAAAAGCCATAATTAACAAGCTACAGAGAATCACAGCCATTTTATATTTAAGAGGACCATTTTAGCTATGTTGCATATTAATGGCTATAACAATCCTTCTGCTTCTCCCTTTTCTCATTTTCCATTTGACCCTTGCAATGCTTACCATATTTCATAAATGTGTTATATTGCTGCCTATGTATTCAAGCTGATAAAATTACAATTTCTCTTTATATAATACAAACAAGTTTTTGCTCTTGTTGTTTAGTCCCAATTCAGTCCTACTGCGTGGCATCTTAATCAAGTGTCTTCTATAGCGCTGGACTGACCAAAGGTATCTGAGTAGATTTGGTTGACAGAAACTGAAAAATGCCCATCATATGCATGTGTGTGTGTGTGTGTACATACAGGGGGTGGAGTACTGCCTCCTTGCCTTGACATCACAGGATAGTTGTAAACGAGTGTCATTGTGGTGTCCTTCATTTCCAATCGGCTTTAGAAACATGTTTGGTCATTGGGAAATGTCACCTTATTTGGAAATAGTTGAGAATTGGTGACAAAAAGGGCTTTCTGGCCTTAGAATCTATTTCAATAAATTCTGTCCAACCCAAGCAAATATAGAAAAGTGAAGGTTATGATGCTGATGATGATACTTCTCCCCTACAAATTTGTACTTTGTACTGATGTAAGAAATTATTATTATTCCTATTATAATACTCGACTTTTAAAGTTATAACAAGTATATTCTTCCAGTTAAAAAAGCAATATAATTCTGTACGTATCTCTCTTAACAACTACTCATTAATACCAACAAACTAGTTGATCTTATTTAACTACAACCCAACTTAATCAAATGGAATTGTCACATTGCCCAGAGACAGGTTGAAAATAAGTCACAAACAATTATTGTTTAGTTTGTGTTTGCTTTCTCCAATTAAGAGGGAAATGCCAATTAAATTAATTGAGAATATTTTGCACATGCCATTCAGTACATCATTCCCTAACTCATCTATATTCACACCATTGGTCCATTTGAGTTATTTTCCTTAGGTCTCTTTTATTTTTTTAAGGTTGCTTTACAGTATGAGGGAGTTTTCTTTCCATTGGGTAATTTATTTTTATGTTTGATTATTCTCTTATACTCTTTAGGATAAGTTTCTTTACTGTTATTTAATTTTTTGAAGAACTACATTTATTTGCATATAATATACACACCTTTATTTATGGACTTTGAAATCCTGGAAAAAATATTGCTCATTTATAATCTTCTATAGTGTTAAGAGATATAAAAACAGAAGTATATATTGTAATTGGTGTTTAAAATGCATTGCAAAAGTTCATCATCATTGTCACCATTTAACATTCATGTTCTATACTAGCATGGTGGGTTGGACATTTTGGCATGATCTTATGACTCCAAGGACTGCATTGTGCTCCAGTGTCTGCTTTGACATAGTTTCTATAACTGGATGCCCTTCCTAATGCCAATCACTTAACAATATGTACTGGGTGCTTTTTACCTTCCACCAGCACTAGTGAGGTCACCATACAGCTTATAATTCCATGAACCCTGAGAAAGGGTGGTAGTTTATGCTACAATGGGGAGCAGAACAGGTTTTTTTTCCTATATACAAGGCTATTCAGGCTTTGAAGAGAGGGTGAGAATGAACTATTGGAGCTGGAAAGAGATAAAATAACAATGATAAGGTATCCAGGTGGTCCCTCAAAGAGTGAGGTGAGTGAAAAAAAGTGGAAACAGAAGAACTAGAAGTGTGGGCAGCTGGGGGGGTTGCAAGCATATATGGGAGAGCAAGCGAAGATGGGAATTGGTGAGGGGAGAGGAGGTGGGCAACACCTGTAGAAATTGGGCAGGGTTGGAGGTAGATGTAGTGAATGGTGGATAATGGGTGGGGGATGACCAGTGATGCATGAATTTTAGGAAGTAAGGAGATGCAAAAGAAAGTTGGGGAACAGAGTAGGATAGTAATGGTAATACAGTAGACAGAGGGAGGATGAGTGAGAGCAATGATATATGATTGGACAGGTTGCAGAAATAGGGGAGAGAGAAAGAGGTATAGTGCAAGAGGAGAGTGAGAGACATATTGATAGCAAAGGAGGAAAGATAATTTGATGGTCCAATAGGAGGAGTGTGAGTGAAGAAGACAGTATTAATGAATGAAGAATGGATAACAAGTGAAATGGTTCCCAATTTTAAGAGAAATAAGTGGTATCAAGTGAGAGCTGCAGTGACAGGGATAATGGCTGCTTGGGAAGTTACTTGAGGAGGAGACTAGGTGAAGGGCCCATTTGTGCATTACACATACACAGCGCTTCCAGAACTCAGTTTCATCCAAGTGGGCAGGACTTCTTAAGAATCATGCATTGCCAGTTATCCATGTCCTTTGTCATCTCCTCCATGAGACTCAGGCTCTTAAGGTCAGCCTTCGCCGTTTCATCCCATGCCTTCCTCAGTGTCCGTCTTCCACAAGCTCCACCCACAGTAAATGATTGACACATCTTTATGCAGCTGTCCTCATCTATATGCATCACACGTCTATACTAATGCAATCTTCTTTCTTGCGCACTATATCTGAAACCTGTTTCGATACCTCTTATACACAGTTTTTGTCTCAGCTCATTTGTTTGTTTTTCATTTGTTTGTTTTTCATTTCTTTCCAGTCTTCTCAAGTCCTCAGTATTCAAGGCCCATGTCTCACTATTACACAGCATTGTAGTTCTAGCATAAACATCATACAATCTGCCCTTTACTGTAAGGGGAAAAAAATATTTGTTGTTAACAGCAGTAGTAGCTTCCTGAACTTTCTCCAACCTGTTCTTTCTCTGGCATTATACTTTCAGAGCAAACACCTCTTTCGATAATTACATCTCCTAGGTAACAAAAGCTATCAACTACTTCTAGTGAGTCCTCCAGGCAAGTCTGTGATTCCACTATATCTCGTGTATCCATAGCTTACTTTGAATACAGCATATGGAATCTTTGCCCACTCATTTTCTGCATATTGAGCAAGGCACTGGTGTGGCTATGTGGTAAGAAGCTTTCTTCCCAACCACATGATTCTGTGTTCAGTCCCACTGTGTGGCATTTTGGGCAAGTGTCTTTTACTGTAGCCTCAGGCTGACCAAAGTCTTGTGAGTGGATTTGGTAGACAGAAACTGAAAGAAGCCCCATCGTGTGTGTGTGTGTGTGGCTTTGTTTGTCCCCCATCACTACTTAACAACCAATGTTGGTATGTTTATGATCCCATAACTTGGTGGTTCAGCAAGAGACCATAGAATAAGTACCAGGCTTTAAAAAAAGATCATAAGTACTGAGGTTAATACATTCAACTAAAAATCCTTCACGGCAGTGCCCCAGCATGGCCCCAGTCTCATGGCTGAAACAAGTAAAAGATAAACGACCATTTCCCACCTTTGGGTTTTAATGGTGTTGATTGTAAAAGTATACCTGTTGTACAGTCAATTGTGTAAACAAAAATACAGTCACACCTGCACCTATAACACATTTGAAAATTGGGAAAAATACTTCCACCAAAATATTGGGTCATCCCATAAATAATACAGTTTTTTCAATTGCATGAACTAAAATTCAGAGTGGGACAAGATAAACTACCTGCATCAACTTGCTATAAAAGCAGGTAGTAATTTTACCTTGTCCTTATTCTTAGTGCAAGTTTTGAAGAGTGCAGTTCAGTTTTAACAGTTATTTTTTCAAAGCTATTATGGAAGTGACAAAGAAGCATATTTGGCATATTTTGCTTTATGAATTCAATAAAGGCAACAATGCAACAGAAAGTGCGAAGAATATTAATGCAGTATATGGGGATCGGAAAATAAGCATAAGCCAGTGTCAACGGTGGTTCCAGAAAGTCCAAGCTGGAAACTACAGCCTAGAAGACGAGCCTTGTCCTGAAAGATCTGCAGAGCTCAATGAGGACGTACTGCAAACTCTGGTGGAACAAAATCCTATCGTAACTGGTGAGGAATTAGCAGAGAAGCTTGGACTTGGTCATTCAACTATTCATTGACACCTGCACTAAAACAAAACGTGTTCTTCCATCAGTGATATGGTTGTTTATTTTTAGAATGACATTGTAAGATAGGTGTGAGAAGTCAAATTTGCCCAGTTTGCACCTAAAACAGGTGGAATATTTTGGGGGTGGATAAGGCCAGTTTAAATGCTAAGGGGTTAGTAAATGTTTTTTTTTGCTAACAAGTGACTTCAAGCCAGTCTTTCTTTGTCCAACTTTTTGTAATCTCAGCAAAAGTCTAGATGATTCTGTCGGTTCTTCTGTTTTGGCTTTTTTTTTTTTTTTTGTCACTGAATGTATTTCAACTAGATTACAGTCTTTCTGTAATTAATGCATTATTAACTAAATACTTCAATTTATATTGCTTGTAGCTGTGTTTTTATGACACTGCAATAAATAGAGATGCAACACAAGGCTAATCATATAAAAGTACAACCAAAACAATGCTTCCTGGGACCATATTTGCAGATACATTTAGCTGATTTGCTATTATCTTGAGCATGTGTCCATTATCAATGTACAGCAACAATTTACAATTTAAGCCTTTTTTTTTTCAGATGACTGTTCCATACGTTGACATATTTCATCATTCATGTATAATACATAAGATAAATTAACTTTGTTGTTGCTTGCAAATTATTAGATAATTAGATTTTATACAAAATATATATTGGTTTCAAATTATGGCACAAAGCCAGCAATTTGGGGGAAAGGATAAATCAGTTACATCAACCCCATTACTCAACTGCTACTTATTATATTGAACACAAAAGGATGAAAGGCATTTGAACCTCAGCGGCATTTGAATTCAGAACATAAAGGTGGATAAAATGCCACTAAGCATTTTACCTGGTGTGTTAACAATTCTGCCAGTTTGCCACCTTGGGTTTTATACAAAATATATATTAACAACAGAAGCAGTATTAATACCAAATGGCAGTCTTTATATCCTACAAAATGTGGATATATTATGAGAACACCAGTTGCTGTGGTATGTGCCTTGAGAGATCTTCTCATATAGACATATGGTGTTAAGAGTGCAGTATTGTAGCAGATGAGAACCATCTGGTATGGGCCCCAAAACAGTCAGATCACATGATTTCAGTGTACTGCACTTCCTCAGTGGCAGGTGTCCAGTCCCACATACCAGTGAAATCTTACAGCAAATGATATGTAGAATAACAGTGACCTTTCAGTCGCTGATGTTGCAAATAACCAGCAGGCTTATTAAAAAATGAATATTAGTAATGGAAGCAATTTATATAGTGAATGGCAATCTCTATATCCTACTAAATATGGATATATAAAACACCAAATATTGCAGTATTCACCTTGATAGGTCCTCTCATATAGATATATGGTACTAAGAACACTGATATATATTGTAACATGCCATTAGCATTCATTTCTATATCAAAATATATTTAGGAAAATATTAAATTTGACCAGGACTATGCATATGTACACACACACACACACACATGAGAATGATCATTGGCTGTTGGTAATCACTTCTGTCAACAATCTCTTGCTAATCCAGTTGCTACAGGTTTTCCATGCCAAAAACAATACATTCAGCTTCCAGTAGCTAGTTCCATGTCACTGCATCCTATCTAGGTTAACTGTGCTGATCACAATCTTGTGGTCTGTGTAATCTACCAACCAAAACTTACAATACTCTATCTAGATATGATTTGGATCACCCTGTACAGTTTGCCTATGTCCACTTTGGCATCTTTCAAGAAATCCAATTGTTACCTGACAGATATTTAGAACTTCTTGAGTAGGTTTGTGAAGTTTTTACATTCACTTTTCCATTGGATATCTCTACACAATCTCAGCATGAATCTAAAATGCTATTCCATTCTCCATCAAGCACTAATAAATGGAACATTCCTAAAAAGACCCTAGATGCCTGGAAGTCATCATTTGGGGCATAAATAACCACCAATTCATCACTGGTGTTCACATTCAGAACCACTAACTTGCCATTTGGATCCAGGAAGATTGTTTTTACCTTGAGACTGAGATCTTCCCCAAACATCATCCCTCTTGATTTGAACTAGCTAAAAAATGCATACACCTTGTAGCTGTTGAGAAAGGGCATGAGTAACTGCATGCAGGAAATCCTGAGCTTGCTGATGACATTACATCTAAATCCACTGTTTTTCAGCAAACAAAACTAATATGATATTGTATTAGTAATTTCATATTATATCTTACTGTTCAACATGAAATGAACATCTATCAAGCTTAGGATAAAGTACATATGAAAACAGAAAATTATCTTGAGTAAGTACTGAATTGTTTTAGTTAGAATTAAATACTGTTTATTTCAGGTAAGTTGGGAGAATAAAACTATTCTAAGTTAAATAAACAATGGCCAGGAAAATACTTTGACTGGATTTCTAAATATAGTCTTAATCACTGATGCAATTAACTTTGATTGGTATGTCAACAAAGTAGTGTAAGTAAATTATGTGAGTCCAGAGACTGAAAGTAACAATTCAATTGCCAGTGGAGCTCTTAATGTGCTCTTTTTAGTTTGTCAAGTGCAACTGATAAATGAAGAAAACCATATTGCTATATCGCTTAGTCTAAGCATTAAAGTTTATGAGAGTGAGTAGAACTGTAATTTTTTATTGAAAATAAAACTTTAAAAATGTATCAGTTAATAAACCACATTTATTTAGAAGCTGGATAGGATTTCAAAAACAAAAAAATGTGTTCTGCTCCTTATATTTTCACTTTGAAAGCTTAATGGCATCTAGTTTACCTGTTTTAGATTTTAGTCTTTCATTTAGCAGACCTCAAAAAAGAAATGCAATGAATTGAAAAAAAATTTGCTATGTCACATCTAACCAGAATCGTCTTTTGAATAAATTAGTATCGTATTCATTTGGAAATGTCTGTCACATTTGATTAATTT
The DNA here is from genome assembly GCF_001194135.2 of Octopus bimaculoides. Lineage (NCBI taxonomy): Eukaryota > Metazoa > Mollusca > Cephalopoda > Octopoda > Octopodidae > Octopus > Octopus bimaculoides. The sequence goes on from NC_068981.1 coordinate 129,196,802, forward strand.
TGTTTTTGAATGTGGAATAGCCTTCCCTTCTATCAAACTGACATGAATAGAATAATAAAATGGTGATGAATTTTGGTTTTATTTATCTAAGAAAAATGAAGTAAGTCAAATAGTCTGGCTTGAAGTTTATTACAAAAATGTTTCTATAGGAAAATGACATGAATCATGACACATTTGCTATTTAATAAGTAGCAGTTCTTCATCCAAGCTTGTGTGGTGAGCTTAGATGTATGGCATAGCCAACAGTAAGTTTACAGCAAATGAAATCTACTGCCTGCTTTTTGCTATTGATTGGAATGTCTTTCTTTACAGCTTTGATGATTTTGCTGTATTTTACAAATTTTCCCTAATTTTAAAGTAAGACAGCCATTTAGAAAAAAATCAATTATATTCTTTGGTTCTTAAGAAGCTTTATAGATTTAACTGATTATTCATAAAATGTGGAATTGCTAATAAAAATTTTAACTAATTTTTCTCTTCATTATTAATCATTGTCCTTAAATTGTTCTAGATTGGAGTGTGTGTGTGTGTGTGTGTGTGTGTGTGTGTGAGAGAGAGAGGGGTAAAAAGTTTGCTTCCCAGCCACATTCAGGTTTAGTCTTATTGTGTGGCACCTTGGACAATTGACTTTTATTGCAGCCTTGGGCTGACCAAAGCCTTGTGAGTGAAATGGTAACAATTTGGGATAAAAGGATTAATGGGCCTAAAATCAAATTGAAAACCAAAGAATTAAGCCAATAATGGAGTTAAAGGGCAAGTGATTTAAGAAAGGAAATCATAGTCCAATAACAATAATATTTGAACTAGTATGAAAAGGTACTATGTTACAATAAAAATATTACAATTTAAAAGATCCAGTAAAAGAATTTCCAATAAAAATTAAAGTGAGTAGTAATTAATCAAGGTCCAACATCAATTATTCCTTAATAACCATTACTTTAGGGGAAAAGTAGACAAAATAACTGTGAACATGCAGAGATGGTAGATGAATATAATTCCCCTGCCTGCTACCCCCCACATCAATTCTAAGGTTATTGGAATTTTACCAAAGACTTACTTATTTGTGTGAGGAACTTAATGATTCATTAGGCTTGTTTATTAGACTATGTTTCTGCTGTAGGGTCTCTAATGCTGCTAATGAACAAAAATTGCACTCACTTCCACCACCCTTGTTTGGAAAAGCTGTTGTAACAACTCCTTTGGATACCTCATAGTCTATTTTTTTTATTGTGTGTGTGAGAGAGAGAGAGAGAGAGAGAGTGAGTATGTGCATGCATATATTTATATATATGCATGTGTTATATGTGTATATATGTGCCTATATGTGTATGTGTGTATATTATAATATATATTATGTTTTATGCAGGAACTGGAGTTAATAGAAGATAACTGGCAAGAAGAAGTAAAAGACTTACTAAAAAGTATAGATCACCTCCAACGTGAAAATAAACAGTATCATAATTTAAGAGAAACATTGAAAGAACAGCAGAAGTTGGCCGTAGCAGAGGCTCTGGCAGCATCCAAAAGTAATTTTAATATTTCTCCCTTGTTCCATTTTCTCTTTTCTTTTTTTTCTTACTCTTTTTGTTGTCTTTTTTTTTCTGTCTTGATGTATTTGTTAGCTTTACATGTAAACATATGTTTTGCAATATATGTATGTGATCTCTTAATTAAAAGACATTATTGCTGTCTTTTTTAATATTATCATTTAACCAGTAGTTCTTTGCTCCTGAGAACTTCAGCAATAGCTTTGTCATTGCACTTGACATCAGCAATGATTGTCAACCGTTTTGCATGAAAACCTCCTAATTAAGTTACTTTCTTGTACTCTTCATCTGTATATAATTTTTGCTTTTCTTTTTTAAACCCCAAGATACTTATCAGACCACAGTATTGCAGCATGTGCTGATAGAATCTCACTGTGGTCCTCAATCTATCATCTTTGATGTATCTCAAGGTTCAGTAATGTCCTCCACACACACTCTGCTGTCTGCACATTAATGACTTGCTTGCTTTCACCTAAACAAGATAAACTCCTATACAGATAACATTCTTCACTTGTCCTTAACCTTCCACATGGAACCCAAACATCTCATGCCAGACATTCACTGATTTTACAATCAAAGACATTAAGAACATCTTCATCTTTCAAAGGGAACATGACAGCCTAGTCTCTTTCAAAAGCACAGATGCAATCACTGCTCTCGTTGTGACCTAAAATACATACTTTTGACAAAACTGTATTACAAAAACTGTAAACCTTTTCTGGGATCACAAAGTCAGCACTGATTTGAGGTGGTGTTAACCATGTACACAGTTCATTTGAGGGATCTTGTCTTGCAGGTTCTTGGTGACCTCACCAGTTTTGGTGCCATGAAAAAAAGGACCCAGTACATTTCTGTGAAGCGGTTAGTATTAGGGATGGCATACTAAAGCAGATATTGCAGCTTGGTGCAGCCCTCTGGCTCATATGATCATGTCAAACCCCTCTTAGTTGATGAAGTATCATCAGCACAAGCTGAGTGTGACATTCCCCCAAGTTCTTGGAGTTTATTCCAGGTCATTCAAGTGGTATGAGGTCTTGCATTGTCTTTCTGCAGAAGATCTTGCTTTCTGTTTACCAATGCCACACAATGACATACATTTGCTCCAGAGGTTTGGAGTACAGATTAGCATTGATGGTTCAGAGTACAGATTGAGATTGATGGTTGGCATCACTGAATTATCTCCTAATAATTCCAACAGACACGGAGCATCACCTTGCCTTCAAAACACCCATGTTTGACAACAGGTTCTGGAACTTGGCTCTTGCTTAACCACTGCTTGTGCACGTTAGGATTGCAAAAAAAAATATCCCTTACAGATTATTATTATTTGTTCCAATCCATGGCTCACTTCCTGCACTCATGACACTTCGTCAACCAAGTGAAGGTAGAAGCTTCAGTGAAGGATTTCTTTGACCCAAAGGAAAAGAACTGGTATCAAGTATGGGATCAAAGAACTGGCAGAAAGGTGGCTTCAGATGGTGTAACACAATGGCCTCTACTTTGAACGTTTGGCTGCTTTTGTTGTAACTTGATGAATAAAGCAAATAAGTTATTAAAATATTATCAGGTTGAGTAAAAAGTAAGCAACATTTTGAACCATGAAGAAATTGTACTGGATTTTTGCAGTTTTGTAGTTTTTAAACATTTTTTTAAAATTGTCTGATAATACAGACATAGACTTGCCTAAATGCATCAATAGATTAACATTGATATTTTTTCACCGTTGTTACAGTCATCTGAAATGGAACTGTCAAAGCACAATATTTGAGCAATTTTGCTATTCAATTTCAAAAAAGGACATAAAGCAGCTGAAACTGCTCGCGACATCAACAAAACATTTGGTGAAGAAATGACCAGTGAGTGGTCAGCTCAAAAATGGTTTTGGTTTAAACTATTTCACAGTGGAGACCTGAGCCTTGAAGGTCATGAGTGTAGTGGATGCCCATCTATCATCGATGACAGTCAATTAAAGACCGTATTTGAGAAAGATCCACGTAGACCCACTTGAGAACTGGCAAAAGAACTTCAAATTAGCCAGAAAACTGCCTGCAACCATTTGCATGTGATCAGAAAATCAAAAAAGCTCAACAAATGGGTACCACACAATTTGAAAGAAAATCAGAAAATGCACAGATATGAAATTTGTTTGTTGCTTCTTCTCCATAACCAGACCAATCCATTTCTCGACTGTATTGTAATGTGATGAAAAGTGAATTCTGTACAATAATAAAAAAACATTCTTTGCAGTGGTTGAACCAAAATGAAGCACCAAAAACCTTCCCTAAACCTGATCTCTTTAAAAAGAAGGTTATGATGACTGTTTGGTGATGTACTGCTGGACTCATCCACTATGACTTCTTAAAATATGGAAGAACTATTACTGCAAAAACATATTGCCATGAAATTGCCAAAATGAATGGAAAAAAACTGCTACTCCTCCATCCCAGACTGGTCAATAGAAGAGGACCGATCATTCTTCATGACAATGCTCAACCACACATTTCACTAATACACTCCAGAAGTTGAGGGAACTTGGCTACGAAGTTCTTCCCCACTCTGTTTATTCCCCAGACCTTTCACCTACCGACTACCACTTTTTCAAGCACCTTGATGGTTTCCTGCAAGAGAAGGATTTCAAAAATCAAACTGATGCTGAAAGTGAATTCAAAGAGTACATCAGCTCCAGAACTCCAGATTTTTGTTACCAGAATAAACAAACTTATAACTTGTTGGCAAAAATGTGTTGACTGTAATGATACTTACTTTGATGAATAAAATTTCTGCATGGTTGAAATATATTGTGATGAATTTCATATTCCAAAACGTTGCTTACTTTTTACTCAGCCTGATATTAAACTTTTGACTCAACGCAATATTATTAACAGTGGTATTCCATAATACATTAGTTTCCAGGACCCATTTTAAAATAATGATTTCAGCTATCCATTGAATCCTTGAAGACCACTAAAGACTTGAATTCTTGTAAAATATCTAGGACTACTTAGCTTGTCTGGGCCCAAACTTAGCTCTGAATGAAATAATGAAATGTTTGTCCATTTCATTGTGCTTATGTCACTTACAATGCTTAGTTTTATCAACTCATCCTATCAATTTACATTTAAGTGGACTCTCTTCCCTGACAGGATATAGCTATTAGTCTGACCTTTTATTGACTTAACCAACTGTAATGTTAACTCATCAAGGATGTTGAATTGGCAAATATAATAAAGCTCTAGTCCAAAATTAAATGCTTCAACATATTTAGCTTCAGATCCTGAACTTATGGACCAGAAAAGGGATCATGGCTGCTTGACCTGTTAGAAATAATACTCAAATATATCATCATTATCATTTAATGTCCCCCTTCAATGCTAGCATGGGTGGAATGGTTTCACAAGAGCCAATCAGGCAGAAGCCTGCACCAGACCTCTGTGACTGTTTTGGCAGGATTTTAACAGCTGGATGCCCTTCCTAACACCAACCACTCAGTAGAGTGGATATTAGATTTAAAAAAAAGGATAAATTAAATACAATGAAAAAAATAGATGAGATGGTCATTGCTGGAATACTCTTGATCATATGTTGTTTTCAGTTAAGGTGGTTAAACAACATTCCTTCAGGTTCAGTTGATTTGTCTATATATACTTCCTATAATAATTGGCTTTGAGGCTGAGTTTGAAACCTTAATAACTAAATAAATAACTGAATAAGAAACTTTTTGAAAAAGATTTATAGATTTCATGTTACAATTTTATTTAATAAATAGAAATTATTCATATCTAAAGTTTGCTTCACAAAATCATTAGAACATTGAACAAAATACTGCTTGCTATTAAATTATGGGCCTCTACATTCTGAGTTGAAATTCTGCCTTTCATCTTTTCATGCTTGATGAAGTAAAGTACAAATCATGTACAAATTCGATGTATACTCCTATAATGCAACCTAGATATGAATGGCAGAATTGTTAGCAGCATCTCTTCCAGTTTCATGTGCTGAGTTCAAATTCTGCTGAGGTTGACTTTATCATTCATTCTTTCACAATCAATAAAACAAGTATCTTTCAAACCCTGAGGTCAATGAAATTGACTTACCTCCTCCCCACAAATTTCAGGCCTTATGCCTATTGTAGAAGGACTTTTATCTAAAATCTAATTTTTTTTTGTCTTAATATGTTACCCACAAATAAGCAGGGAATTATTTCTAGTCCATCCATAACTGAAAAACTAAAAGGAGACATGTTTTGTTGCAAAATAACTCATGCATAAGCTCATTAACATTGGATTTACATTATCATTACATTTAGTTGTTATTCAAATAACTACTCATCACCATCATCATCCATAGTAATTATTGGCATTGCTAAACTCTGAACTGATGCTGAATTATACATAGTTTATAATTGTTATGGACAAAATGTCTTGTAGACGTTATGATCATATTCATTTTATTTTTCATTTTCATATTCATGGCTGTGTGGTAAGAAATTGCTTCCCCACTGTGTGACACCTTGGGCAAGTGTCTTCTGCTATAGCCTCAGGCTAACCAAAGCCTTATAAGTGGATTTGGTAGGTGGAAACTGAAAGAAGCCTATTGTATACATATAGTGTGTGTGTGTGTCTCAGTAGTTCAGCAAAAGAAATCGAAAGAATAAGTACCAGACTTAAAAAGAAAGTAAGTACTGGAGTTGATTAGTTTGACTAAAATTCCTCAGAACAGTGGCCCAGCATGGCTGCAGTCTAATGACTGAAGCAAGTAAGAAATAAAAGAAAGATTATAATACATTTATCTCCTCGTTTTGATGCTTCATACATAGATTGTTCTGTGATCATATTAAATACATTTCTAATCACCACAGTCATTAACACATACCTAAAGCTATTAAATTTGTCTGGTTTTTTTTAAAGCCATAGTTTTAAAAAAATTGACCATCCCCATTTTCACTCTATTACAAAAATTTGGTGCAGACAATTATTGAAAGAGCATGATAGATCACTAGCCACTAAACCTTTTTCGATTTTCTCTCCCTGTTTATTTCTGCGTTCCTTTCTGTCAAAGAGCGTAGGCTCAAAACGTAAAAAACTTTCTCACTTCCTGAGCGTTAAACTAATATATCTGTTTGTTGTTTACACACCCATCTTCATCTTTTTTTTTTTTTTTTTTTTGTAAATTCTCATTATTGAAAGAGCTAACTGACTGATTACCACCGAAAAGACAG
>NC_068981.1:129204121-129204548 GCF_001194135.2 Octopus bimaculoides
AAACTGTATCATTACGCAAAATACATTCGTCCATTAGCTCATACTTATACAATCACTTACACACCGATATACCATACATCACGATCTATCATGTCGAATGCCGGACAGAGGAGTCACACAGGAGAGCTAGGAAGAAGGGGAGCTAATAGAGTAGTGGCGATCCCAAAACAAAGGTGCGTGTGTGTGTGTGTGTGTATAAGAGAGTATGTATGTGTGTGTGGAAGAGGGCTGGTGACCTTGATGTATGTGTAGGTGTGTGGATGTGGGACTGGGAAGTGGTCAGTGCTAGTGTGTGCGTGATGGTGTGATGTGATGTGGTGTTGTGCGGTATGGTGTAGTGTGATGGTGTTGGAAGGTGGGGGAGACAAGAGTGGGGAAAGCAAGGGTGGGGTGTGGGTTAGGCTGAGGATGGAGGTAGGGGTGGGGT
>NC_068981.1:129205409-129211086 GCF_001194135.2 Octopus bimaculoides
ATATATATATATATATATATATATATACATTGATAGAGATTAAATCAAAAACATGAAAGGTAAACAAGAAAAATAAGAACACAGAATGCATTTAGAAATAACTTAAAATAGCTTAACATCTCTGAGTAATATGCTTTTACTGTAAGGAAATATTACATAGAATTTAAAAAGTAAAGTTTCAAAAATTAAAGAGTTAAATAAATCAAGAAACAATGACAAATAATGTACTTGAAAGCCTCTATATATGTAGAAGCTGAGTGCAGGTTTGTGTTAGTACACGTCACTAGAAACTACACTGATATAATGATATAGATACATAGGTGTGGATATGGCTGTGTTGTTAAGAAATTTGCTTTGTAACTACATGGTTTCAGGTTCAGTCCTACTGTGTGGCATCTTTGCCAAGTGTTTTTTACTATAGCCCTGGGTCAATCAATGGCTTGTAGATGAAGTTAACAGATGGAAGTTGTATAGAAATCCATCATATATATATTGTGAACACTCATTTAGCTGTCCTAATACAGGGAAAGAGTTTTCCAATTTAACCAACTATCCATATTAACTGATAGTAGCTGTTAATATTGTAAACATATATTCAATTGGAAATATCTACAGTATAATAAACAGTAACAAAATTACAGAAAATACTGTAAACATCATATAACTATATAAAACATGAAAACATACTTTATTACAATATTTAATGTTACAGTATGTAAAGATCTAAAAGCTAATTCTGTAAATTGTTACTTATGACACATGAGCTTGATGTGGTGGAAATGAAACAGAAGTAGGTCTGACCCCTTGTCCTTATGAATTATAGTAATAGTCATTATAGTAGAGATATGATGGTCCACTGTTCCCTGCCTCCTGCTCATAGAAATCTGAGATGATTGATGGCGAACTACATCAACATTTGGTGGATCATCACTATCAGAAACATGTCTAACAGCTGTAACAGGGTTCAGTCAAATTGACTTGGAGAATTTCAATTGTTTACTTACTAGTGACATTTCTAGATAATTAATTTCTGTAAGACTTTAAGATATTGATTTCTGGAGGCAGTTTCCATTAACAAGTTGATTTAAGAAATGTTGTTAGCCAGGGATTCAAAGGATTCTTATTTAACAGTGTTTGGGCTTCTTGGGCTATGGTTTATTGTTGTTAACATCCTCACTTTCTTTGCTGTCATTTATGAGAACTTCATTTGCTATTTCTTATTTTTTAACCTTTTGCTTGTCCTGTGTATCACATGTGATACACAGAACATATTCCTCTGGCATCCCTGCATCATAAATGATATACATTCAAATTTTTTTTCAACCACCAAAGTAACTTGGGATTTATGAAAGGAAAGCTTCATATTGCTCAGAATATATGAAACAAGAGCTAACTGTAAACAAGCATGGACATTTAGGACAAACATGAAAATGCTTTGGACAGGTAAAAGGGTTGGCACTTTGTATCTATGTTTTCTTATCAAATACTGACATTGTCTTCTGTGACATCTATTTCCTCTGCCTTTTGAATTGCATCTTAAAAGTCACTTTCCTCAAACCCTTCAAATTTGTATTCCACCTCCACATTGTACTGAAGCAATTTTCCAAGCAGTGATAGTCTTCAGTAACTCACACAACACTACTAAACTGAATATTGCAAACTAAAGGTTGTATTTCTTGATATTACTGGGAGTTTTTGTTCTTGTGTTCCTTCCCAAAGTGGCAGTCAAAGTGAAAGTTGACAGTTCACATTTCTAACATTGATTACTTTGGTTTGTCTGATATTTAGCTTAACAGGGTCCAGTTTAATAAGGCTTCACTGTGTGTTTGTGTGTGTGTGCATACACACACACATATGTATATATACACATCCGTATGCATGCATGTGTACATTTGCATGACTGCTGGCATTTACAGCTGGGCCCTCTGCACTTTCAAAGACCAGTAGAAGAAAAAAAAATTCCCTTACTTAAAAAATAGGTAAGGGTTAGCAACAGAAAGGACATCAAGATATAGAATGTTGCCTCAAATTCTCCCCATTATCCAATCCACATTGATATGGAAAGACAGACATGGAACAAATGAATAAAGTGTATACCAAACGGTTCTCTCTAAGTTGTACATATGCTCTACTATGTAGTTGCCACTGTATACCTGTATAACTTGGTCTCTTACATTATGACAACACAGTAAAAGTGTATTGACTTTTGCTATTACATTAATAGATTACTGTCACTGTAATAGATCAGTAACATGGTATTTTTAAAAGATGATTAATTTCAAATGCTTTAAGCTTTTTTTTTTTTTTTTAAACAGTTTCCTGTCATGATTCCAACCTGCTTTAAAGTTGTACAGGCCAACCCAGTTGTTACTACTTGTGAAGTTGTTTCACTGGCTTGCAAGTAAATTGATACTGAGTGACAAAAGTGTCAGCAGACTGAGGGTAAATTGACTAGAAGCAATATATAAAGATTAAAGATTTAGAAACTGGTTATTGGAATATAACTTACCCTCAGTTCCACTTATGAGATGATGCAAGATCATGAAGCAAAGAAAGTTGCTTTTGCTGATTTTACAACCCCTTGTTAATATAAAAAAAGCTAACTAAACTAAAACATGGTGACAAGAATATCAAAAATCTTTATCTTTCTTGTATGAAAGCATTTTCAAAAAATTGATTATGCAAGTGAGAAAATATCACTAGTATAAACACGTAGTATGTATGCATGTCACCATCTTTGTTATCTGTCAGTAACAATTTAACAGTCATTATTTCTTGAATATATTGAATACAGAACAGCCAGCCTCTTTTCATGATTCCATATTAGTCACCAATTCATCTTATTGTTTGAGAAACTTTTCAAAGTAATTGACACACTTTTCTGCCATAAGCAAATTATTTTTCGATTTAGAATGCAAAAACACTGAGAATAATTTAATCCTCAGGAGATTAGAGCAAACAAACTCTGAGTCCCCAACAGCTGTCAATTTATACACCTCTAGACTGGCACAAAATCACCATCTAGTTTTCTAATCTGTTTTTGCTTTTAACATTTTGGTTCACTCTCTAGTAGTTAAATGTTTATTTGGCTCCCAAATCAACCATCATCAAGCAAATCTATAATCAAACATGATTAAAGGCATTCTAGCCATTACCATCCTGTTTTTGATTTTTAGGGGTTTTTTCAAGCCATAGTGCACCCAGCACTACATTATCCAATGTTTCATCATTGGCTCTTTTGGCTCATGTTGGAACATATCTCAGCACTTATGACCATAGAGATTTTTTTGACAGGAAATTTAATGTTATTGTAAAGTAGTTCCAGTCAGCCTCAAATGGCATGGAGGTAGGAAAGCAAATGCTTTATATTTTTATTCCTTTTTTCTATTGGTTTCATCTGGAGGAAAGGGCTATGCAGGCTTTTCAGGCTTCTGTGACTGATGAGATCGCAGTTTATATTCCTCTTAACCCTTTAACATTCAAACTGGCTATATTCTACCTGTTTTGTGTGCAGATGTGGGAGCAGTATTTTATTGTATGTCTCACCAAATCCTTTTCCATTCACACATTACTCCTTCACATTGTTTTAAATTTATATGATTTTTTTATAGCTTGTAGATTTTGATGGTGTGCCTGTTTATTTTTAGAATGATATTGCAGGGTAGGTGTGATAGGACAGATCCAGTAGGTTTGAACATAAAACATGTAGAATATTTGGGTTCAATAAAGCTGGTTTAAATGCTACAATGTTAAGCTTTGTTGAGAGTTGATAGCTGTTTGTGGGTAAATAAGGCTGAAGTATTTTTGGCTGTGAAGAACTCCATTCTTTATGATGCAGTCTTTGCTATGATGCAGTCTTTGCTATGATGCAGTCTTTGCTATGCTGCAGATGTGCATTTACCAGGGGAGATTCTCTGATAATGAGGCCTAGCATTTGTAACAAACTTGCAAGTTCTAGTTGGATGTTGTTCAAGGAGATGGGATTATGATAATATTTCTTTGATATATGTACTGATTGTCATTATGCTATTAAAGCAGTCAAGATTGACATAACCCCATTGGGGAGTGATTTTTGAGATCTTCATTCATGGAGTCAGTGTAGGTTTGGTCAGATGTTTAGGTTACATGTGGATGATGCTTGGGTGCAGAATGAATGAGGGTGGGATCATCTGCATAGGAATGGGCATTGTTGAATGTAATGACAAATATGTGATGGAAATGACTGAAACACATGTGGGCAATTTTGCCAAAAAATCTGAATGTCAGACACAGTTGAAACTTTTGCTGTTGCCAAAGGCAACAACACTGTTTCCACCAGCATGTCCATTATATCAAACATACCATGAGTGTCAATAAAGAGAATATCTAGCTCCAGTTGCATAACATTAATTGAAGTAAATTTCGCCTTGGTTAAGAAACCACCAAATTACTTGGTGTCTATCCCCAAAAGCTTGGTGATGAGTGCATGTAGAATTAAGTGTTCTATGCTATTACATAATGTGTGTACAATGTATTTGAATTGAAACATTTTACAATGGGGGTCCAATTCTATGACTACTTGACTGTTTCACTTCAATACCACAGATATGCCATACTTCATTCTTATCAGTGAACATATGATGTTTAGCATGTCAGTCATAGTCAAGGTAGTACTGATGATGATTATGATGATGATGGTAGTGATAATGATGATGACAATGACAAGTACAGTAGTGGCAACAGCAATGATAAGACTAGTAATTGATAATAATTACGTATAGAAAGTTCTGCGTGAAAAAAGTTCAACTGTTCTTATTTAAGTAGATGATGAAATCCTGTAGAATTAAAAATAGTCTAAAAGGACAAAAGTTAAAGGTTTTACTTGGTCACAACACTTGTTTGATGTCATTTTCTCTAAATTTGTAATAGAACAACTGAATTACAACAAGGTGATTAAATTGACTCTCCAATCATGTTGATGAGGTCAAAAGTTAATGAAACTGTTATTGTCTAATTGTAGTCTGACAGAATTATATTTTAATAAGCATTGATGCATAAATTGTAAATATACATAGATGCAAGCATGGCTGTGTGTTTAACAAGTTTGCTTTTCAATCAGGTGATTCTAAGTTCAGTCTCACTGTCAGCACCTTGGGCAAGCACCTTATACTATAGTGCTGGGCTGACCAATATAGTCAGAAAATGAAAAGCAGCCCATCATATGTGCATGCATGTTTGAGTGGTTGCCATCAAGTTCACCTCCAGCAGGGTGTCTCCCTCAGTAGTTTCCCATTTTGGTTGATGTTGTTATGGAAGTACCAGCAAGGATCTTCATCACTCTCCTTACTCAGATGTGCATTGAGGTCACCCAGAACAAGCAGGGTGTTATGAGCTGGTGTGGTGTTGACAGTTCTACACTGCAAAAACCTCGATATTCCAAAACACTGCAAAAACCTCGATATTCCAAAACACTGCAAAAACCTCAATATTCCAAAAACACATAATTAACAAGATTGGGACCTTGAATGTATACAGAAGTCAAGACCTAGGCTGAAAGTGATCAAATCAGTGAAATTCAAGAAATTATTTCTCAATGCTGAATATAATTAAAGAAAGTAAATAAAAATGTAAATAAAAATCAAGCTTTTTTAATATAATTAGTCTTTAGCATATTTTCTTTTCTTATTTAGCATTTTTT
>NC_068981.1:129211334-129227844 GCF_001194135.2 Octopus bimaculoides
ATATATATATATATATATATATATATATATATAGCTCTCTGGATTTGCAGACACACTCCCCATTGATTAAATATTTGAGATGAATTGTTAATAAAGTAATAATTTTTGAAACTATTTAGCCTCATTTTCAGAAGTGAAAAATCTTTATATTATGTTTTGATTGATTTTATTTCCAATCACCATCAATCTTATTCGTAGGTGTGTACACATAGTGCAAAACTAGATTCTAAAAATAACCTATCTCTAAACTAAGGCTAGTATTCACAAGTACAATTACTATCATAGTTTTAATTTATTTATATTTACCTTTCCATAATGGCAGCCATATTGATCTGGAGTCAGTGCTGGGCTTACTGATTAGGTAATTAGTAAGCATTATAAATACTGCTAATTTTGATTTTTTTTTTTTTTTAATTTCAACTATCTGTTATGGAAATTCCATTCTTTCACAAACCATATATTTTCAGCTTTATCTTAATTTGGTGTTTCTCTTCTTATATGAGACTTCAAATTGAAATATATAATCAGTTCATGTGGTCTACAAGAGCTTTTGTCTTCTGATATTCCTCTAATCTGATTTTAAAGCCTTGCCCCCAATGCACTTCTTTATTAGACCTCCCACAAATGCATGAGTTATTATAAATGCAGTTCTTACTACTTTGGGGGAAGAATCTGTAAAGTATGGTATTATTTTGGAACATAATTCTAATGTTATATGTAGTGCAGATTTTCTAAATTTTTTTAAGATCTGTCATTGCAGTAAAATAAAGAAACAGTGGAGTTTGATTTAGCTTCTACATTTTACTTTAGGATGGCTGGGTATTTTGCTCTTTAGTAATGTGTTTTTCAGGTGACACCTTTCTTTTGTATTTGCTTATACATAGGTGCAGATTTGAAAATGCATAACCTTATTCCCATTGATGTTTCTGTTGTTTCTGATTATCTTTGGTGGCAATATTTTACATAAAATATTATCTTGGGTTGGGTTGAATTATGCATTTCACACTTATTCCACTAATCCACAGTCATCAAAAATAAAGTTTAGTAGATTAAAACATTAAAACATTGTGAATTGTAATGAAGTAAAAATTTACAAATTAAAACATTCTTTATGATAATGTGTACTGTAAAAAAAAAAAATCAGTATGGCAGTGAATATACTTCTTAGGATGCATTTTAGATTAAAACTTACCTAATCAAGACCAATAGTTTGATCAGACTTGGCAAATATTGTTCATCAAATTACTCTTTTAGAAAATATATATTATATCACCTTTCACATTTCCATCTTCACAAAGCATTTCCACTTTCTAAAATTATTTTGTATATTTTATATTTATTTGAGACAGTACTCATAATATTTTAAAATCATAATATTACACTTTAAAATCCATAAACAATACATATTTGGTATATTAAACAATCTGTCGCCTGGTAATGGCATCATCACATGGCCTTTAGGTGCTGTTAGCATTCAGGCCAGATTTCTAATTGAAAATAATTCTCTTCCTCCCACCAATACTGGACTCTCTGGAAAAGGCCATGGGCACTGCTATCCTCCCCAACTAAGCCATAAAAGTCAAAAATAAAAAAGGAAAAAAGAAAATATATTTCATTTTTGTATTTGGTTTGCAAGATTCTTGATGTGAAACCATGTGTTGAAACAAATTTTGTTGTGTCTTGGAAGAGTCATTGCACCAATAATAATAACATATGCACAGGTTCAGTTCTACTTCTTTATTATTAGTCACCTGATTAGATATCTAATCAACTAACTAATCGAGCATTTGAGAAACATGTCAGTTAAACAATCAATCAGTTGTTTGTTTGTCTGTCAAAGTTCTTTTGTTGCCATTCACAACCTTTTCAGTGATTCATGACTCCCAACTCATCTGCTTCATCTGAGAGTCATCATGGGTCAATGAAAAGGTTGCAAATGGCAACGAAAGAACTTTGATGGGCAAACAAACAAGCAATTGATTGTTTAACCAATACATTAGCCCTTCCTAAGGAACATCTGCACTACATTAGAATGTAAGGCTTATTTATCCGCATTATTTTGAATTACTCGTGCATTATCTTGTAGCTTCAAGATTTCAGTGATGTGATTATTTATTTTTACAATGACATTGTAGGGTAGGTGAGAGATCCGGGGTCTAGCCAGTTTGAACATAAAATCAGTAGAATATTTTAGCTGAATATGGCTGGTTTAAATGCTAAAGAGTTAAACAAATAAGCGAACACTTAGCTGATTAAGTATCTAACCAATTGACTAACAATAAAGAATGGAGTTGAACCTGTGCTTGAGTTACTATTATTGGTGTAATGACTCTTCTAAGATACAACAAAGTAAATATACTTTTGCTTCAGAACTCTTAGTATAAGTGCTCTTTGAAATCTTGGATGTCATTGTAAATTATTGGAGTGTGTCGTTTCACAGTTGGACATTCCCTTAGTTTACCCACTTAGTCATGAATGGTTAATGGCATATATTTTAAACAAGATAGACAGGTTGAGAAAATAGACTACTGTGGTTTAGAACACAATAAGCACTAGCAAGTTCTGAACTCTTGACCTTATAGTTGATAGTGAAACATCTTAATAACTATGGCATTTCTTGGAGATATTTAGGAATGAGTTAAATGTTTTACTTAGAGTTGGAGTTCATTATCAAGTAAGAAATGAACATGTGATAGATATTTTGTTTCAGGAGAATCGCAGAAAGAAAATTGAATGAGAATCCTTGATTTTAGTTTCGTTAACAAACAATTGTAGCTGCTTTTTTCAGCCTCTGCTTATAATTGAATTATGCTGTTAAGAGTAATATGGAGAAGTGTAATGGTGCTGCCAACTATTATTACCACGTACACAAGTAATATTTTTCAAAACACACCTGTTAGATACAAAAACAGTTAAGCTTTTCTAAACACTGTTGGATATAAAGTAGAAAAATTGAGGCTAACATTTTACTATGCATGTAATTTTATTTTTAGAAATATATTTTCATATGATTATTTGTTTAATTCAATTTTCAAATATCCTTTTTTTATATACTCATTACCAAATTAAAATGTCACATCATTGACAGAATAAAACATAATCCCCTTTGATGATGATTTCACGAGTTAGTGCAAATAGTTTTTTCACTTTTAAAAAAAATTTGTTTTATTTTTAATTATTTAAAAACACCTTAAATAGTTTATACTAATGCCAAGAGATGCTAAACTGAGAAGTTAAAAATCGTGTTTAACAACTTTCCATAAACTAGAGCCATTGCCAAATTGTTTGACTTGAATTTTTTTTTAAGTATGGCATTGGATGTTTTCATATTAGGTCATAGTTTTGGTAAATTTTGAGTAAAATAATGATACATCAACGGAGAATGTCTGTGAAAGTCACATTAGCTAATCAAACAGGAGAGAGAGAGAGCGATTATTCTTGATGACTAATATGACTATCCTATCACAATGTGGTACAAATATATAGACTGTACATTTAAAAAAAATTGTGAGATCTAAAAGTAATAAATTAAGTTGTGAAGCTGGTAGAAAGACTTGTAGACAAGGCAAGATAGCATAGATTTGTGTTGCATAAAATCCATTCTAGCATAATCATATATTGAGGACACTAGGATGCCAGAAGCAAGTCTTTTATAGAGAGGCATCTCAGAGAAAGCATGACTGAAAAACCTTAATAAACACTATAAAAATGAGATTTGGGCAGGGGTAGTGAGGGAACAATCAATATGTGCCTGGCTATCATGTTATAGAAATTTGGAGGAAAAGTTGCAAAAAGGTGAAGGAATTTTAGTCCTGGCCTCTACAAGATCAGATCTCAATTGCTCAACCTACTAGGACCTCGGTTTGGCTTCTACAACCACTAGAATAATGTATGTCAAGGACAAGGAGTTATTCCTTTGTCTTTAACCTGTATTAGCTGTTGTGTGTGTGTCTGGTGGAGAGTGTTAAAGTGCTAAAATGTTTTCATTGAATAATACATTTTCATTTGATAACAAACAAATTAATAGAAAGAAGATAGTGAAAGCCTTGTGGAAATTCCCACATATCTTCTGATTAACACCAAAGTTCATCATTATTTGCTATCGAGCCAGTGAAAGTTGCATTGCCATGTGGTTACTGAGTTTGCTAGAAACAGCAGCCCTCTATACACCCTACACTCTTAATAAAAAAAGTGGAACACTTTGAAATAAAGTAATACATAGACTCTGTCTGAAAATAAGATGGTATTATACTGATTTGTGATATTAAAGCTAACTTAAAGCCAAACATCAACAGCATCAACTATGCTTTATTCTTCTATTCGTGTATTATACCAAATTTTCTGTGTCAAATAAAACGAGAAAGAAAGAGAAGAGGAAATCAATAGAATTTTATAAATCAGTTGTTTTTTTCTGTAGAAATTATTGTTTTGTTTTGATTTTTGTTTATTTCCCTCCCACTCACCTGACCTGAAGAGATAGATAATGTTTGGATGTCATCTATTGTTAACCATTTTTAGGTTATCTGAAGTCTATTGTAGATTATGGACAAAGTTATCATTGATAGAGAGTACATACGACAAATGTGTACTTTCAACGGTTTTAGTAGATATGCTGCAAGTTATGTTGCATAAAGTAAGCTTGTTTGTTATGCCTTCATTGAATGAGTACTTAAGACTGAAATAATCAACAGCAGCAGCAGCACCACCATCACCACCACCACCACTACCATCTTCACCATCACTGTTAACAACAGCTTGCAATGTCAAATGATCTCTACAGTGTTCTCCATAACACATCTTTCCGGATTCCACACTTGTTAATGTCTGTGCTGAATATGTCATTTACTGCTCCCAATATCTCCCAATCTTAGAAGCTAAAAGTACTTTATTGACTGAAGATTATTGGTTTTACTATGCTGGTGTAGACTTCCCTGTCTATACCAGCATGGTAAACAGATGAGAGCTGACATCTTCACATATGTGAATTCCAGTGTTTTTAAGTTCAGTGTTTTTAAGCCTCATCTCAAGAAAACTTCTTTATCTTTCTCTTCTGCTGATGACTTTCTAATACAAACTCACAACATTTTCTTATGCAGCATATTTCATCTATTCATATAATATGTTGTGAGGATGGTTAGGATCTTGCACTCATGATCACAAAATCATGGTTTCATTTCCTGGACCAGACGGAACAAACTACTTCATTTCACGTTGCTCTGCAATCAATTTGACATCTGACATGTGGCACACCGTCCATCTATACATGCAAACAAATCATCTATGCAGGTTGTTCAGCAAGAAATTGCAGAATTGTCTTTTTCAGACTTGAAAGATCACCAAGAAAATATAACATGTTTTATCCCATAGAAGTTACCTTTCCTTCATAAACTGCTCACTTGATTTTTTATGCCACTTTTTCTCAGGGATGTATTTTGTTTTTTTAAATCTTTTCACTACACATCCTGAAGATGGTACTCAGTTTGTTCTTAAACAGATGCTGCAGATACTCTGCATTTATAACCAATATTTCAATGTTAAGGCATTAAGAGAGAATTTTAAAATTTTGAGAATTAGAGAACTAAAGCGCTGAGTAATTGTCCAAAATGCATTACATAGGTTTGGAGATTAATTGTTAATTGCTACTAATATGAGATCTTTTGGATATTTAATGATACGTTTTAGTAGCAGTTCATCTGAAAGCCTGTGGGAAATGAAAAATACATCCAAAACAATAACATGATTATTGTGTAGAATTTAAAGAGTATTTACTGACTTTCTGTAGTTGTTTTTATCATTGGAATAAATTGTTGCCAGAAGTCCTGGCTATTTGAATATGAACAGATATGGTAACAATCTTCTCTTATGACACTTTTAATATTCTGTTACAAGTGGTTCCAACTTGGAGTAAAAATAGTGGAAATAAAAATGCACAGAACTTTCAGCAGGTGTGAATTTTTCGTTTGTCCTTCATGTTTTATGCAAAAAATTATTTTTAAACAAATCATCACCAGTCATACTCTGTCTTGTCTGAATTGCGAACAACATACTCTTAATAGACTTTCATTAAATTCTCACTCAATAACATTAATGATAAAGTCATCTTGCAAAACACTTTTTACTCTTGATTTTTATTTGACCTTAAAGATGAATCACATCATTTATTGCCCTTCGGTAGTTACTGCATTGGCATAGCTGTACAGGCAATGATTTTTAAGCAATTTAATTAACTATAGAAAGCTAAATGTTCTATATTACATACACTAATGTCTAGTGTAGCAAGGAGCAAGATGCTTCACCTTGAGTTGGTGCATATAATAGAAAATAACCCCTTGAATAAAATTATGAATGAATTAAATGCAGATTTTAATGGTAAAGTAGATATTAGCCATTTATTAGTACAAATTTGAGACAGTAAAGAGAAACTAGTATCAATAAGGCCTGTTTTTCTTTTATCTCAAATTGTTGATTATGATTTTATTGATTTCTTTTTACTAGGCATAACAAGAAAAAGGTTATAGTCAGTTGATTTAACCTAAGTATAATAATGATCCAAGTATCACCTAGGGAATAAAAATCAAAATTGTCAGCAAAATTTCAATTCTCACTTTGTGTCAAGAAAAGCATCCAGCTACAATGCAATGCAACACACACACACACACATACAAGCAGTACAAAAGTAGGTTAAATTATGTTGATTTATAGGTTAACTATTATACAAATTTGCTTTGTATTTTCTACAGTTGCCTATATTGTGTATGTAAAATGAACCTTTTGTCTCTTACTTCCATTCACATCCTCTGTAAATCCAATTCTTTTGATATTCTAGCAGCATGGGAGAGAAAAAGAAAAACATTTTCCTGAGGACCCTTTCTTGCTTTTGATTCTTCTTGCAGATTTCAAATTGTTATAAAAACATCTTTATTTTCAAATATATATACAGAGATAGGTGCAGTGTTAGCAAAAATACTCCACGAGTTTTCACGTGTATAACACAACTCAATTTAATTTGTAAAATACCATGTTTTAATACATATGATTTGTATTTTTCTGTTTGTAAGTTTTTCTGTTGTATTTTGATGTGCTTTGCCTTTGCATCTTAAAATTCTATTTGTTGTTTACTTATCTTCCAATATTTATTGTATTTTAGTCAATTTTCCTTTTGTTATATATTTTTGTTTTGCTTTTAGTGTGTATGTGCGTGTGTCTAGATCTATTTAACACACATAGTTGTGTTTATCAGCTTATTTTACACTTATGTTTCTGGCTTTTTATTTTGTCATCTAAATTCATTTAATTTTCTTTTGTAATTTATTTCATAGATTTTGTTGCTTTATCTTTTGCCAAGCTAATTATTCTCATCATAAATCTCCCTTTATAAACAATATAAATAAACCTCTTGTTATAAATAAAATTAATCCCTTTTTATTATATATAAAGCCCAAACACTTAATGCAAACTAGTTAGTTATGTATCTATGAACTATTCCTTGTTTATTCAATATATCAAGGGAAATAGTTATAAAACAATGATATATTTATTAATGTGATCTTGGTAGTAGACTCTGTGGGTCAGCAGTAACTCATTGAATTAAGTCTATAACTCCACTTCAGTTTCTAGTTGGAACCACTTCAAAAATATTACTAATTCACTTTAGTTGTGAACATCAAAATTTCTTTATTCTCCCCTTTTTGTATATCTTTAACTCTGTAGTGTGTTTTATTCATCAGAAGTCAATGTTAAGTATAAGCCAAATGGAATTACGAGGGGTTTGAATATTAGGGACACACTCTCAATGTTCCTAAGGAACATCTATTGTTATGTTTTTGTATTTGTTTTGCAAGATTCTTGATGTGAAATCATGTGATGAAGGAAGCAGATACTGTTACACTTGAGGAAGGTCATATTTTTCTAATAAAAAACACATGCTATATTTTTGGTCTTTACTTCAGTTTTTTTATTATTTTCATATTTTTATTTTAGTGTCCTTTGTCAAAGCTCTTCTATCACACATCCTGTGACCCCTTCAACAACTCTTTATCCCACATGTCTCTTCTTGAACATGGAAGCTTGGTTAATAATGTAGATATTAAGATATTATCAACACATAGAACAGACATGACACTTAGATTACAGAAGCAACACACATAGTAATAGACAGGCCAAGCCTCAACAGAAAACATGAATGGAATAATAATACCCCTCCATTCCACCACACTATACAACCTGACAAATAAAGACAGAATGAGAAAGAAGAAAGAGCAAACAAAAACCAAAAAACCAAATAAACAAATAAATATAATAATCAAATGAGAGACATGGGTACAAGGAGTCTTGTAAGCAAACTCATATACATGCACACAAAACACAATGAAACACATACTAAACACACACTCACACAGATACAGACACAAAAACATGTGCAGATAAGGATACTACAGAAGGACAAAATGGACTAAGCAGAACAAGAGGAGATATGTGGGATAAAGAGTCACTGAAGAGATCACAGAATGTATGACAAAAGAGCTTTGACAAAGAAACATAAAAAATAATAAAGCTAAAGTAAAGACCAGACATATAGTGCATGTGTTTAATTGACAAAATATGACCGTCTCCAAGTAGAACAATATTGTATTTTCTCATATTATCAACACTAGGGTCATTCCTTCCTTCTGAACCTTCTGCATAGTATAATACTATCTGCTTCCTGATCTCAGTAATGAAGTTCAGTTGCTCTAAGATGTAAATTAGAATTGCCTTAGAATAAGAGCCATTGTGACTACAGTCAATACTAGGATTTAGTAGAAGGGTAAAGAAGTCAGTGATAATAAACTGAGGTCTTATGATAAGTTGAATAAGCTAAAAGCAAAACAGAATTTAGGTGGCTGTAGTATAACTAGTAATCTATAGTATTAATTTGTTTGCCAGTGTATATGGTACATTCTCGCATAAGACAAACTCTTACTTTTTTGTGGAAAAAAACAAATTTCATTTGTTTCATTATCCACTTATACACTTGGTGTCCCATCCACAATACAGTTGTATCAGATGCATGGTAATTTTTTGTTACATGTGTCTTATACACAGTATCATGATGTTTGTCATCTTTAGCAATTGAAAGTTGTTAGTTTAGTAATACTTTAATATTTCTATCACAACTCATTTGTAAATATAAGAAATCCAAGTTGGTAGCTTTTAAACTTTTTTTTTAAATAACAGCACTTTCAAGTTTTATGTCTTAAAAATATATATCTTAATATAAGACCTTAATTTAGTTTCAGGACTTTACTATTGGTTTATTTTTTATCAAACTTATATGTTAGTGTAGTAAATCTGGTTATGTGAGGATATTGTTTGACACTGTTAGCTGCATATAAACATGCTTAAGAACTGCAGCTGATATGGATATTAGTTGGTGGATCAAAAACCAGATATTGAGCTATACCAGTAATTCAGTTACATTATTTGACTCAGTTTACTCAGTCATAAGATAGGTTTCACTTATTTTTATGGCTAATAACCTGACATTAAAAAACACAATCCAGCTGTTAGATACATTTTCAAACTAGTCATGAAAAAATCTGGATTTCTAACACAGAGACTAATCTATTTTCAGATGAGAAAGGAGGTAAAAGTTTAGATTGGTATTACTGTCAGTATTAAGTTTTACATCCATTTGTCTATACCAATACCCAGAAAATGATAGATTATAAACATTTCTAAAAATATATAATTGTAGCCAAAAATCTGAGTAGGTGAGATAGACTAGTTGCTGATGCGTCATAAGTTTATTGTTATCCAATGATAACAATTGTATTACTAAATCACTTAATTTCACATGCCTCGAACCACTTAGATGTGAGGAATAGTTATCAGACTGTCTTAGTATATTACCTGGAATACATTAGTGTTCCATTTTCAAAAAGTGATTCACTATTTTATCTGCTTAACACTGTTAAATCTGGAGCTAAACACAAACCCTAGAAATCCTGTGTTAGACCACACTTTTACATTGAATCTCTAATTAATTTCACATTGCACAGAACATTTATCAACATCATAAATATAACAAAACTATAAAATGTAATTTAAACATGCCTTTTTTCTTTTCTGCTCCTGCAAAAGTCTGATCATTTAAGTCACATAATTTTTATTAGCATGGTTCTGGCATGAGACATCTTTTGTTTTTATTCATCAGTGGTTGTTTTATTGCATGTTGTTTTAAAATGGACTACTGACCACTTGTGTTACTTCTCAAGTAGGCAGAGTGAAGAGCTTTCAGCAAGTTTATTATGAAGCACTCTCATCAGTCATTCTGTTTCTCCCATCATAATATCATTTCTTTCACCCTGTTTCCTTGTTCATGCTCTGCCAATGCATTCTCTTTCACTCACCCTCTTGGCCTCGTTGCCCTGAACAGGGACAACATAGCATAGTGAGAACTACTCAGTTTTGCTGGACATAGGCAACTCCACTAGTGCTGGTGCCAGAATAAAATTCTCTTAATCATACTCTTTAAAGTGGTTGGTGTTAGGGAGGGTATGCAGTTGTAGAAACCATACCAAACCTTAGGTATATATGTAAGACATAGTCCTCCAAACTATAGAGGAGAGCAGTAGCTTTGAATAAGAACTGACTCAAGCTGTGACGATTAACCCAATTCATGTCCACATAGAAAGCAGACATAAGATGATGTTGATGCACTCTGAAATAGATTATATAATCTCTAGGATGTGAAAACCTGTATAATCTTCAGGAAGTGAGATACTGTGTAATCTCCATAAAGTGTCTTGTGAGAGAATGTTATATTTGTTAAAATTTTAGGACACCTCTCATTTTGTCCACTATCAGGCTGTTACATTTCTCTCTTGTTTTGATTACCATTATAGCTTATACTTCTCTGTAATTCTACGCAGTTCCTATATTGTATACCCATTCAGTTTTCTCTCCTTTTATAATCTTCTTACTACCAAGACAATTTGTCTAATACTTCCTCTCCAGAATTACATTCCTCTGAAATATTTTTCTGATCCAATAATTGAAGGTCAACATTGTGGCATCAGGATTTTGAAGTGTCTCCCCAGAATGGTTCAACCTTGCAAATCTTTTAGATCAGAACTGTTCTAATTCTATAATAAATGTAGTTCCTCTCCAAGGAGCAGTACTTTAACAAATGTTTTTTCTGTGATTTGTAACACGCAACCTAGCAAATCATACTTACATCTCTGCAACATTTGGCTCCTTTTTTCTTTTCTTTGTGTGTGTGTGTGTGTGTGTGTGTGTGTGTGTGTGTGTGTGTGTGCAACAATACATATATACATGTGTGTGTCTTTGGAACAAATATTATTGTGTTTTAGAAGAGTTATGTTTTTCAATAATTATACACTTGCACTGGTATCTTTTCATCTTTTTATTATATAATTATTTGATTATGCATATCAAAGTCTTTTATCAGTTTCCTTACATAATAGAGATCAGTGGACTGGTTATAGAAATGTGATAAGAAAAAAATTTTGATACCCATAATCAAATAATTATAGAATAAAGAAATCTATAACAGTCAGTGTATGTATTTAACTATTGGCAAAGGTGTCTGTTCTAAAATACAATATATATCTGCAAACTTTCCAACTCACTGCCTTACTGATGTACTCTTACTATATGCCAAGATATATCTTTCACATCATCACAGTCAGAAGTTTTGTTGCTTTTTCTAATTACTCTGAACTTTTAATAGACTGAACTATCAGTTGGTGGTGGCTGTAATCGTGTTAATCTTAACGTTGATGTCAGGGAAGCAGGTTAGAGTGATAATAGTAATTCTTTTGTTATTATACCATTGACTTTGCTGACAATCTTGCTTTGATATCCCATTGTATTAAAGATGCAAAATCTTTGTTTACAAGCACTGGAGAAAGCAGCAAACCAGGTTGGCCTTTACTGCAATGAGAGTAAGATAGAGTTTATCATGACCTCCTCCAAGTTAACTGACAACTTCAAATATCTTGGATCACACATAGTAGACTCCCAAAAGGACTTTCACATCCACAAAGCTCTTACTTGGGATGCATGTAACAGACTTGATAAGATCTGGCACTCAAATCTTCCACTCACGTTAAAAGTTAAAATATTTAGAACACTGATTGAGCCGGTCCTTCTCTATGGATCAGAGACTTGGACCTTATCAGCTCTCTTAGAAAAACACCTAGATAGAACATATACCAGCCTGCTCAGAAAGATACAGAACATCAGTTAGAGATCACACCCAACACTCAGTAGCATCTATGGAAATCTGATACCAATATCCCTCAAGCTAAAGCAGAAATGGCTACAATTTGCTTGCCACTGTAATCGAGCAGAGAAAGAGGTTATCTCATCCCTGCTCCTATGGCATCCCTCTGGAAGTGTTTTCTCCGGGAGAGTGACATTTCCAGATACTATATCTCAGGACTCAGGGCTGGATATTAGAGATCTGAACACAGCAATGTAGGACCATATAGTGTGGAAAGGAGTTTCAACCATCCTATGGTTGGTCGAAGGATGATGATGATGATGAGAGTGATAATGGTAACTTATACTATTATTACTCAAACTTGGTCTCAAATATGAGTAATGGAAATTATAAGTTGCAACATACTTTGACTTTATGAAAAAAGTAATGGTGATTTAAGCATAAGTGGTTCCAACTTGAAGTGAAAATAGTGGGAGTAATAATTCACAGAAATTCCATCTTTTAACCTGATTCCTAACTGTTTTTATGTTAAAATTTGGCAAACATGTTATAGCAGATTACAATCTTTCCTGTCTGAACCAAGAACAATGTCCCTTATAGTTAGATAAACTGTACTGATATAACTTTTTAGCTTGTGCTAATTGATTAATTCAACTATACTGCATAAAATTACAGTCAATTCCTCTACAAGAGACTATTTTGTTATAATCAGCATATGAAATTTCCAAAAATTTATATCCTGCTACAAAATTTTAGATTTTTACAATACTGAGTTCAATTTTTATAAATGATCTTTGTTCTACACCAGTCAAATTGCTACAGTTACCTTTTCTGGAATTATTGTTTCAGGTAGTTCATTAGCATAAAAATATTGTTGGGAGCTACTGAGTTTAAAGTCCTCATTTCATCAAACCTTTAACCATCATATTCATAAAAAGAGATACATCTTTTAAAATGAAACTTAAACTTGAAATTTCTGATTTAAGCATATCAGCCTATCCAGATGTATACTGAGGTAATGGTTGCTCTAAAATCAATAGTTAGTATTCTATGCAGTGAAGATGGTTCTTATATCTAGGAAGGCAACTATTCTAATGAGTATGATGTAGTAAATATGACTAGCTCACTTTATCCATTGTAGGTTCTCTTAAAAACATTCAACAACAAAACTTCTAATCAGATATGTATCTTAATCATTCAACAACAAAACCAACCCATAGTCAAATACGTATCTTAACCAAGAACCTAGAAAAACATAAATTATATGGCAAAGAAACATTTAGGCTTTTTACAACTAGGCTAAAACATATAAACAGTAGAAATTGAACTGAAATCCAAGAGGAAAATCAATGGAAAGATAAATATTGTTACTTTATTCTATTTTGTGTGTGTTTGGGTGACTGAGATAATTCTACTCCCTCTTTCTTTCTACTTTGGACTAAATATAGGACCATTGCTTCTAGCTTTATTATTTTGTAATTAATAATTCTGCTTGTATATATTCACTTTCAGTCTTTACAACAGAAGCTGAGGCCTCGGCACCTCCACGTATGTATTTTATAGCAACCTTATCACAGTGCTTCGTTTTCTGTTTTTTCTTTTCTTTTTTTTTTTAGTTTTAAAATTAAGTAAAAATAGCTATTTTTGATAACTTGAACAGTTAGTGTCAGCTATGTTTTTTTTTTGTTTATTTTTTATTCAATAATAGAAGAATATCTAAGAAAATTTTAGTTCACTGGTTGCTTACTTTATAATTTTATTTAGACACAAGAAAGTTATTGATTAGTAAATATACACCCTAAACTTGGATAATTGTCAGATATTCTTAAATTGAACTTTTTAAGGTGCAGGTGGTGAGAACACCATTTGTCAATTCTTTACTTGATTTTTATCATAAAATATGTAATATAGTTCCTTGTCATTTGTTAGTTTGTCTTTTGCATGGCTAAATTTCTGTAATAGCCTTAGTGTTAATGACATAAGTTACACTATGGTAAAATATATAATCAACTGTTGAATAAAGTTAACCTTTTTAAGATCTAAAGGTTTGGTATTAAATTGAAATGATCTTTTAAATAAAAGTATTGATCTCAAATCTTAAATTCATAGTTAATATTATTCTATTGATAGCAAAATCCAATATGACAGATTATGTGGTAACTTTTACTAGAAGCATTTGACAAGTGTATATAGCAGAGATATTAACTGATATTAGTGGAGGTGCAATGGCCCAGTGGTTAGGGTAGCGGACTCGTGGTCATAGGATCGCGGTTTCAATTCCCAGACCGGGCGTTGTGAGTGTTTATTGAGTGAAAACACCTAAAGCTCCACGAGGTTCCTGCAGGGGATGGTGGCGAACCCTGCTGTACTCTTTCACCACAACTTTCTTTCACTCTTACTTGTGCCTGTAATTCAAAGGGCCAGCCTTGTCATTGTTACTCTGTGTCGCGCTGAATATCCCTGAGAACTACGTTAAGAGTACATGTGTGTGTGGAGTGCTCAGCTACTTGCACGTTAATTTCACGAGCAGGCTGTTCCATTGATCGGATCAACTGGAACCCTCGTCGTTGTAAGCAACGGAGTGGCAACATAACTGATATTAATTACATGCATTAAGATATATAGTCTCAACATGTGGGATTTGATGATCAAGAAGTAATGACCCAGTAATAAGAATTACAGTAGATAGGATTGATTTGAGTGAAGATTTGGCTGGGATAATTAGATGTGGGACAGAATAGATCAAAGCAATGTCAATCTCAAAGGTATGATGCTTGATAGAGTTGCATGGAAATATAAGGTCATGCAGATCCCTTCAACTTTAAGCCAGCATGAAAAAATGAACTTGTAACTGATGATGAGGATTATCAAGGTGATCTCAATTTACAAAGGTTTATTTTGAAAGTTGTAAAATTTTTGTGAGAATGTGTGGTAATTGCCTTTACTTTATCTTTTGTTTTAACAAGTTTAGCATTGTACCTGTCTTTAGATTTGTATCTGTTTATCTTCACTTGGGGGATAATTAAATATGTCTGAACCTGGAAATTTGTTTTTACTCTATGTAGAATCATGCCATATTCAATAATTATCCTGCTTAATAAGTTCATGGATTGTGATTATGATATACAATAAGTAAGAAAAATGTTAAAAAAGGACTGTTTATTACATGGTATAACCTTATACAGTTGTTGTTGTTAAATACTGTAGTTTAGCATGGTAGCAAACCATTGTCTGATGCAGATGAGTTTTATTGTAGATCAGTGGCTCATTCTTCTATAGTCAAATCACACCAGAGTTAATTTTGTCTTTCATTTTTCCAAGTTATAAAATAATTAGCAATAATATACTAATATAATATAATTATATATATATTAATTAGATTGGAGCCTGGTGTTGCCATCCGGTTTCACCAGTCCTCAGTCAAATCGTCCAACCCATGCTAGCATGGAAAGCGGACGTTAAACGATGATGATGATGATTAATGTAAAATAATTATCAATAAGTTACCCATTTGGTTAACATTATTTAATATTAATGTTCAGAAGTGACTAAAAAGGTTGGTGTCAAGGAGGGCATCTGAGTCCTATCTAACCCATGCTAGTATGGAAATGTGGACATAAAGATGAAGATAATGAAACCCCTTCATT
This sequence comes from Octopus bimaculoides, assembly GCF_001194135.2. Lineage (NCBI taxonomy): Eukaryota > Metazoa > Mollusca > Cephalopoda > Octopoda > Octopodidae > Octopus > Octopus bimaculoides. The sequence continues at coordinate 129,227,211 of NC_068981.1, forward strand.
TTCCTTTCATCTCATTTACTAAGGTGCCAAAAAATGGCAGTAAGTTTTCAATGTGTTAAGCCTGGAATCCAGTAGAAGCCATTTCACTTCACTTTCATTAACTACTACTCTTAAGATATGAAGAACACAATTGTTGTTTGTTTATTCTTTGAAACCAACATAAGTATTCATTAATTGATGCATTCTACTAGCTGTGAATAACAAGAAAAATTTGAAGACATTAGGTGCTTGAGATAAATAAGTTTTAAGATGAATTAATATTATTAATTATTATATTAACAATCATATTTATTAATAATTTTAATAACCAACTTATACACTTGGACTTATAAAATTGTTTCTTGAACTAGTAGACTAATAATACAGTTCTATATTTAAGAGATGAGGAATTATTTACATTATTTACATTATCTACATTTGACGGATATTCGTCCTCATCTTGTTTGTTGTTAACACAACGTTTCGGCTGATATACCCTCCAGCCTTCGTCAGGTGTCTTGGGGAAATTTCAAACCTGGGTTCTCATTCCTATCGATGTTACTATTATTATTATTATTATTATAATAAGGTTCCGAGTTCGATTCACGGCAGCGACCTGATTAATAATAATAATAATAATAATAATATAATAATA
>NC_068981.1:129227966-129239806 GCF_001194135.2 Octopus bimaculoides
TGTATCTATCACTGAAAATGTTTACATACAACAAAGGGCACTTAAACTACAAATATATGTGATCTATATACATACATAAGTGCATACATATATACTTCTACATATTACCTACATAGAAATGTATAGGCATATTTGTGTTCGTGTGTACAAATTGAGATCCAAACGAAGCACTGAGATTCCATCTCAACTGTACCTTTCTAAGAAAATTCATTATGGCATTTGTATCTCACAAATGCTAATTGCACTACCATCCTCACCCAATATTTCTGTCCAGCTATAGCCAAGCATGCTTTATCCAATTTCATTCATTTATTTTACCATACTCATTTATTCTTCCACTTTTCTTTCAAATACCATACCATTAACTGTGCATGCCCTATAATGCTTTCCTTCACTGATGTTACTGTATTTTGGTTCATTTTCACTTCTTGCTAACTCAAAGAAACCTGCTGTGATATACTGGTCTTTACCATGCCGATGGTTGTAGCAGTATTTACCATTATTTTCCTTTTTTTTTTTTTTTCTTACTGGTTAACCAGAGGGAAAGGCAACACTAATGAGCCTTTATTTTTTCAGGGCTTCTGAGAGTGGTGGGATGAAGGAAAGATGTTATCCTCAAACAAGAAACCTGGCCCAGGTGCTTGCAACAGAATGAATTCTACTAAAGGCACCCAAAGACCAGATGATGGTGTTAAACTAGGCAATGGATTAAACTCTACCACCCAACAACTTAAAAGGCAAAGAACTGGAACAAATGAACAAATGCAGCAAAGCACCCTGTCTGATGCTTTAACAGTTCTGCCAATCCTCTGTCCTGGACCGATATTTTCATTCATCAACCCTGAAGGGATGAAAAGAAAAGTTGACCTCAGTGGGATTTGAATTTGCAGTGCAGAAAGCCAAAATAAATACCACAAGGCATTTTGTTCCAAGCTCTAACAATTCTGCCAATACAGTAGCACTACTTTCTGTGGTGATGGTTACAAAAGTGTTTACTATGGTGGTAACCATGGTGCTGTTCATTATATGTTGATCACAGAGATGGTTGCAGTGGTGTTGACTATACGGATGATTGTGGTGATGGTTCTGTTGGTGTTGATAACTATGATTTTGATTGTAATGGTTATGGTGATATTTAGTATGGTAATAGTTGAGATGTTGTTGATGATAGCCCCAGCTGGGCTGCTTGAGCATATGATGCAGATGATCAAATTGTTTGTTGTTGTTATTTAGTCTCAAGTCAACACTAATTGATCAGAATAATGATCAAAGGTATTCCAACCATGATCATCTGTCTATTTCTTTTTCAGACATCTAAGACTCCATTATCCGAAGATTCCTTTCTTTTTTAAGAATAGGAGGGAAATTTGACTGTTATTTCAAGTGAACAACCACATAGAAACTCTCTTATTGGTTTCATGAGATGTTTGGTCATGATGATGTTGTGTGTGTGTGTGTGTGTGTGTGTGTGTGTGTGTGTCTGTTGAATTAAAATCCAACAAAAGAGGCCTACCACTATCTTCTCAACTGGACTGTTTTTAAAGAATTCATTATAGTATTTGTATTTCACAGAAGCTTCTCTTGTGATGATAGTTATAATGTTATTAGTATTGGAAATTGTGAATATAGCTGTAAAGTAACAATATCCATTTCTTTTTTATACATCTGTCATAAAAGTAGATTATCAGATATGTTGAGAGAAACTAACAAGCTCAGCATTTTAAATATGTCCAGTTTTGATTTTACTTTGAGACTATGCTGTAATGTAAATTGTGTAACATAGGTTGTGATGTAGAAATTGGAGCATGTTGCATTTGATGTTGTCTGACTTATTTGTGTATGGATGTAAGCTCTGGTGGTTAACAACAATATAGAAGAGGTAGGTAGATTTGATCAGTGTTCAACAGCCTCAATACCCAGGATTTATTATTGGTTGTAATCCAGTAAAATATTGGAGCTTAAATGACTGACAGTCTTTTCTGTCTTCTGATTGCTTGCTTGATCTGGTGATCACTATATTTGACCTCTCAGAGATATCACTGATAGCCTATAATAGGTCTGAGGTTGAGGATAAGCAGTATCTTCAAGGCCCTATTTTGTTGCAGCAATCTACTTTTGACATCTTTGTCAACAATAATTTTTGCAAATGCCTAATGTCTGGTTTCAAGCAATTGATACTACAGCTATTTATGTAAGTATGGGTAGGGAGATAACAGGATCTAATAAGTGCAGGAGATAGCAGAATCTAATATGGCTCTGTTAAAATGTTTCCTTTTTTATCACATAGTTCTGGGTTTACTCCCACAGTCCACTTTGGCATGATCTCTAAGACTGGATTCCCTTCCTAAAATGGTTGGTATTAGGCAGGGCATCCAGCCATAGAGACCATGCCAAAGTAGATGTTGGAGCAAATGCAGTTCTTGGACACATGAAACCCTATCAAACCATCCAACCCATGCCAGCATTGAACATGATGATGATGATGTGCAACATTATAAGTCAGTAAGTGTAGTCTATCATTTGATTTAAGTTGACCCAAGCTCTGAAACAAAATTGGGTAGACAAGTGTACAGAAGCCCATCAAGTAGACAATTTTTTGATGGTAGAGTTAATCTCCCATATAGTCCACTCTACAGCAAGCATTGGACCAGAGTTCCTCTCTTTTTCACAGTAGTCTTAGAGATACTGCAAAGGATGTTATATTCTTTGGTTAGGTCTTAAAAATTTTTTTAAAGATAGCGGTAGCATTTCAACATTATATTTTTGTTGAGTGCTGGAGTGATGATAAACATAATTAGTTAATTTGGGAAAGTTAAACATGTTACTGAAAAGTTTTTATGTTTGAGCTTACTTCTATCACATGTCATGCATGTCCACATAGCATTTTAGTGTTATTACTTTTGCTTGATGTAGGTGGTTAATAGGTGCAAATATGTAAGTTCAGCCTTTTATGATGCAAAGATTACTGTTTTGTATGGTATGTAATTTATTGTTTAATGGTAGAAAGTTTTAAAGGTTCAAGCAGGGCTAGCACAGTCCATAATGGATTTAATGTTAGGCTATAGATTAGATAGTGTAACTGTTTATATATTTTGCTTGAATTTTGCATCAGGAAATGCCTGCTTTTTGTGTTGAATCTGTATGTGTGTTATGTATGCTTGATTGTATGTGTGCTTAAGGCATGGGTTTTCTTTTCCTCTTGCAGTTTTCTTTCCACTTAGAAAACTATATAATAATCAAGTGACAGGTAGGTTATACTGGCCTTGTTAATCTAAAAGCTAGTGGAAAATGTGACAGAATGGCTTTTAATCATGTTTTGTCTGAGTGACTTGGAAGTGACATAAAAATACAAAAATAAAATTGAACTGATTGAGTTTTATCAGAAACTCATAACTACAAGTTTATTAAATTATTTTTCTTCTTCTTGTTCCATGACCAATCTGTTCTTTGCAAATTGTAACATCTTCAAACCAGTATAAATGATCTCCAGGCTCTCATCTGTCTTCCTGTGTTCAGATTACTTTCTACTCTCTTACAATATCTCTTCACCTAGTGACTACTATCCATTCTTGTCAACTGAGTGGCACATCATTTCTAACTCTATAAACTTTCTACACATTTTGGTCAACTAGCTTCAAATCAGAACACTAATACCATCCTAGTTTATGATGCAGAATACTTTTAAAGTATTAATTAGCACATTTCTAACCTATTTGTCATTGCATAGGGGATAGGTTTTTTTTTTTTTTTTCCTTAATGTTCTTTTCATCAAATGTTGCTGGAAATATTTGCTTACTTTTTTGCTAGGAGGTATTTTACTTCATGAAGATAAACTGGATTTAATGAATATTTTCCTTTTTTTTTTTTATCTTTATCAAGGAAAAGAAGAAGAAGAATTGCAGGTGTTGACCAAATTGAAAGAAACTATCGATAAGCAGAGAAATCAGATACGTGCCATAAAAAAAGAACTCACCCAAAAACAAGTGGATTCAGATGCAGTAAGTTCACATTTCTTTTCCAAACTTCTTAATTGTAACCCTCACCCCATTCACACCTGCCAAATAATTGTTATATGTAGCTTTTATCTTCTGCCCTTTACCTGTTTCAGTCATTAGACTGTGGCTATGCTGGGACATCGCCTTGAAGAATTTTTAGTTGAATGAATCAACCCCAGCACTTATTATTTTTTTAAGCCTGGTACTTATTTTATTGGTTTCTTTTGCCAACTGCTAAGTTACGGGCACATAAATACACCATAACTGGTTGTCAAGCAATGGTGTGACACACACACACGCGTGCACACACACACACACACACACACACGCACACACACACAGATATACGACAGGCTTATTTCAGTTTCTGTCTACCAGATCCACTCACAAGGCTTTGGTCAGCCTGAGGCTACAGTAGAAGACACCTAACCAAGGTGTCACACGGTGGGACTGAACTTGGAACCATATGGTTGGGAAACATGCTTCTTATCACACACCCATGCCTGTGTTAAAATTTGTTGGATAATAATTTTGTGAGCTAGTCTTTAGACCTAGGATAATGATAGGAAGTTCATAACCCGAATTACTATCACCAAAAATAATCCTGATTTTCTTTTGTTGATTCAAAATATTAAATACTGCTAAGCTTGGAGAGACATTTTAGTATATAAACAAAGTGAGAAGTTCATCAAGTTGACATGTTTGGGTTATTTTTATGTCTTACAATATAAATGGTTGCTGTTTGGTGATAAGCATGTCATTTCAGGATGTGGATCCATATCAGCAGTGGAGGAAACAGGTCATTGATAACACTTGATATATAATTTCTAATAGTTGAAGCTTCAGGAAATAATTGTGTAGGTTGGCCACTTTCAAACTAGCCAGATAATTAGGAATAATAGTTGGAAGATTAGGTACTGGATTAATGATTGTAAAGTCCAAAGTTCAAGTATTTCTCTAGCCATTGTGTTTAGCCATCTAGTTTACTATATGACTTGTCATCTAATTTACTAATTTCACCTTTTTTTTTTTAAGTAATTTTATGTAAATAGTCAAAGTTACAGATAAATGACAATTTAAGCATTAATAAATTGAAATAAAAGGATTTAGACCTTCAGCATTTAAACCAACCATATCCAGCCAAAATATTCTACCTGTTTTATGTTCAAACTGCTCAGAGCTGGCCTCTCTCTCCTATCCTATTGTGTCGTTTATAAAAATATATGAGCACATCACTGGAATCTCAGAGCTAAGGGATAATCCAGGATTAATTCAAAATAATGTGAATAAATAAGCAATACATTTGACAGGGTAATCTGAATGCTAAAGGGTTAAACTCTCTCCTCTTTTATATGTGTAGATGTGGAATAGGTGCAGTCATGGCTGTGTGGTTAAGAAGCTTGCTTCCCAATCATGTAGCCTCAGGTTCAATCCCACTGTGCAGCACTTTTGCAAGTATCTTCTATTATAGCCCCATGCCAACCAAAGCTTTAAAAGTAGATTTGGTGAAACTATTGTGTGTGTGTGTGTGTGTGTGTTTGTGTGTGTACCTTTGTTTAGACATCATGTAGTGGTTGTAAATGAGCATCATCATCATGCAAAGCTGTTCATTTCCAGTTTTCCATGAAAAACATGTCTGACTATGGGAGAGTGTTACATTGGTTAGAAACAGGTGAAGGTTGGTAATAGGAGGGGTATCCAGCTGTAGAAAATCTGCCTCAAGAAATTCCGTCTGATCCATGCAAGCATAGAAAAGTGAATATTCAATGATGATGATGACGATGATGACAACGACAACCTCTATTGAATTATTCAAATAATACATAATCCTAGGTCACCAGCAAACTCATTAAGTATTGTACTGCAATACTTCAGCCATTAGAAATTATATATCAAGTGCTATCAATGATCTGTTTCCTCCACTGCTGATATGGATTCACATCCTGAAATGACATGCTTATCACCAAACAGCAACCATTTATATTGTAAGACACAAAAATAACCCAAACATGTCAACTTGATGAACTTCACACTTTGTTTATATACTAAAATGTCTCTCCAAGTTCAGCAGTATTTAATATTTTGAATCAACAAAAGAAAATCAGGAATATTTTTGGTGATAGTAATTCGGGTTATGAACTTCCTATCATTATCCTAGGTCTAAAGACCAGCTCACAAAATTATTATCCTCTATTGAATTATTCAAATAATACATAATCCTAGGTCACCAGCAAACTCATTAAGTATTGTGCTGCAAATATTATAACTCACAAGTATAGCATACCATACATAGTTTAAATAAATCTTCTGTTTTATCTTCATTGCCTTTTCCAAATTTCAAACCAGAAAGGCAGTGAGCTAGTGGAAACTTTAGCATGCTGGGCAAAATGCTTAGCAGTATTTCGTTTGTCTTTATTTTCTGAGTTCAAATTCCACCATGGTCGACTTTGCCTTTCATCCTTTCAGGGCTCGATAAATTAAGTATCAGCTGCGTATGGGGGTCGATGTAATCAACTGGCCCCCTCCCCCAAAATTTTGGGCCTTGTGCATAGAGTAGAAAAAAAACAAAAAGTTTCAAACCAGAAAAACATTTCAGAAATTCATATGAAACAGTTTTAAACACATTAAAACTAAACAATCTCATTATACTGTATTGTTCCTCAATATTTTATATTACTTTACAACTTCAAGTTGAAACAAGCTCTTATTTTACTTTGCAGCTTCAAGTTGAAACAAGATCTATACTTGATGATGCATAAATAATACATAATCCTTAAGGAAGATTATCCCTGTTGTCACCACTACTATTATCACCATCATAACATCACAACTCAAAATCATTTCTTTTTTGTGTGTGTAGTCTTTATTTTACTTTTGTGCATTATACTTAAGTGATGGTGGTTGTGGTTGGGGAGCTAACATACTTAATGTAGTGAGCCAAAAAAATGTTTAACATGAAAAATACAACTCAGAGTCTGGAGATGCTTTAGGCACAGTCCCTTCTTTCTGGTCATCCCATAAGAAAACATAATCCCAAAGTTACTAGAAATGCTAAGCCTTACAATCTAATGAATATACAAAATATGTATAACATTGCCAAAATTGCATTACAAAGACTAGTGTATTTCTAAAGATGTTCAGAAGAGAAGGGGCTGTAACTATAACTGTTTAATAGTTTCCTTAAACTGAGTTGATAGTGCAGTAAGTTATATTGGTAATGATAAATTGGAAGTACAAACCCTTATGTGCTAGTAGTTATAGAAAGTATGTATCAGGAGGGAGTTTCAAAGGTGCAGCTCTAGGAAGAAAAATTGAACAAAACAGTTAAGAGTGGTAGAACAATGAGGATCTGGAGGATATGATCACCAAAGTGAATGTGGAGTTTGGAGAAATTGGGGCATTGTGTTTTGTGAAAGTGGATAGAGCGAAGACATTTGCTGGCTGTAGATCAGTTATTTAAAGATATTTCAGAATGAAATTATGAGAGAGATTCATTAAATAAGGTTTAAAGTTTTTATATTTTGTTTCATTATTTTCTTCAGCTTCAATCACAGTTAGAAAGAGTTGTGAAAATAAATACTGATTTACGTAGGAAGAATTCTTCTCAAAGGAAGCAGACACAGACTCTGTTAGAAGAGAGGCTAGAACTACAGTCTCACATTCAGGATAAAGAAAAACAAATCCAGACCATTAAAGGACTCCTAAAGGAACAAGAATGTGAATCTTCAGATACACCAAGTGATGGTTCAGATGAAGGTTCTTTAGTAAGTTGAACATAATTTTTTTTAATTACATTTCAAGAAAATCATATTTTGAATTTGTTTGATCAAATGAGACTTCTTACAGCAAGACTTGAAAATAATAGTAGCTTGTAATTCCAGTAATATTACTATATCACTGCATTAACCAGACAATCAGATGTTGTTATACACTGCTGGTCACCATACACTTCCTTACATTGTTGTATCTTTCGAATGATGACCTCCCATTGGTCAGGTGGATAGGCCAACATTCCTCCTGAGCAGAATGCCAATCTGTTGCAGGGTTACCCATTTACAGCTGAGTGGATTGGTGCAACTTCGAATGAACTACTTTGCTCAAGAATACAATGCACTGCTGATCTGGGAATCAAAACCATTATGTTGTGATTGTAAATGTAACCCTCTAACCACTTGGCTATATGCCTTCACAATTCCACAAAAAGGTCTAACAAAATCCTCAACATTTCTACAGTGTTCCCACTGATTATTTATGCATTAGTTTTTTTTTTGAAAGTAGGCATTAAAGTAAACCCCTCCTACGTCCATGCTCACTAACATCTTGTGAGATATAATCAGAAAATATTCATTGCAGCATTTGCGACATTTCCCTCCTTGTAGCTACTGTTTGTCCTGGTTACTTGTTTTAGACCTTATGAAAATGTGCAGAAAACAGCTTCCATCACATGCCAGGGGGAAAAACTAGAAGTAGTTGATAGCTTCTATTACCTAAGTGACCAAGTCAGTAGCGGGGTGGATGCTCTGAGAGCATAGCTGCTAGAATAAGAATAGGCTGGGCAAAGTTCAGAGAGCTCCTACCTCTGCTGGTAACAAAGTACCTCTCGCTCAGAGTGAAAGGTAGACTGTATGATGCCTGTGTGCGAATAGCCATGCTACACAGCAGTGAAACATGGGCTGTGACTGCTGAGGACATGTGTACACTTGAAAGAAATGATGCTAGTATTCTCCACTGGATGTGTAATGTCAGAGTACGTACACAACAGAGTGTAAGCACCCTGATAGAAAAGTTGGACATAAGATGCATCAGATGCAGTATGCAAGAGTGACGACTGCGCTGGTATGGTCATATGTTACATATGGATGAGGACAGCTGTGTGAAGAAGTGTCACACCCTAACAGTGGCGGGAATTTGTGGAAGGGGTAGACCCAGGAAGAACTAGGATGAGGTGGTGAAGCACGACCTTTGAACGTTGGGCTTCACAGAGACAATGACAAGCGACTGAGACCTTTGGAGATATGCTGTGCTTGAGAAGACCCGGCAAGCCAAGTGAGACCATGGCTGTGGCCCATGCCAGTGTTGCACAACTGGCCCATTTAAGAGTACTCTTCAGTCATTGGGCAACATGCTGTGCTTGAGAAGACATGTTGAGTCAAGTGAAATCGTTGTCATGGCTGATGCCAGTACTGCCTGACTGGCACGTAAAAAGCACCATTTGAGTGTGGTTGATGCCAGTGCCGCCGGACATGTTCCCATGCTGGTGGCACATAAAAAGCACCATACAAGCACGGTTGATGCCAGTACCGCCTGACCAGCTCCTGTGCTGGTGGCACATAAAAAGCACCATTTGAGTGTGGTCAATACCAGTGCCATCTGACTGGCCCCCATGCTAGTGGCACATAAAAAGCACCCACTACACTCTTGGAATCGTTGGCGTTAGGAAGGGCATCCAGCTGTAGAAACCTTGCCAGATCAGATTGGAGCCTGGTGCAGCCTCCTGGCTTGCCAGTCCTCAGTCAAACCGTCCAACCCATGCCAGCATGGAAAGCAGACGTTAAACGATGATAATGATGAACTTGGATGACCCAACCAGAAAACATATCTCTTAATAGTATTACTCTCAGAATCTTCAAGATATGCAAATATTTACTCCAGTAAAGTAATACACACACCAGAAAGATCAGTTATGGTATTTATTGAATTAAGTGATGGAATCATTGATTTTATGTACTGATCTTGAGGCCAGCATTATTCAACATAGATATAACTTGAAACTAAACTGAATTACATACTTTAACCAAATCTGAGTTCAAATCCAGCTAACATAGCTCTTCATTTCTTTGTGGACAAAGATGTTGAAGCAGCTAGATGTTTTGAGATTTTGTGATCCACATTAGTTTTTTTTGTTGGTTATCACCACACTAGTATGCATGGTATGTTGTGTTTGTTAGAATTTAAAGTAACTTCTAAAATTACCATTGCATTAAAATATATATATTTACTATAACTTTGATTTAAAATAGAAGATTCAGTTTCTTTTGTCTTGATTTGTAACAAGTAGAATGTTAATTCATTTTCTTTTAAAAGAAAGTAAAATTATGAAGTTTTCTTGAATTTTGAAATAAGAGATAACATAAAAGTTAACAAAATTGAGCTGACTGCATGATGTGGCCAGTCTATTTGTAAACTGCTAATTTTTTCCTTCTCCTCTCTCTCTCTCTCACACACACACACACACACTCTCTCTCTCTCTCTAACATATTATCTGCTTCCCACCAGACAAAAAATATCTTAGTTTTTTTTATATCAAAGCCACAAATTATTAAATGTTGCTCTAAAGAAGCAAGTTGGATTAAATTTGTGTATGAAAAAAAATTATCCAAAATATATATCCAAAGTCTCTGAAGATAAATTTTCTTGATTTTGGAAACTGTTCTCTGTATGATAATAACAAAACATCTGCTATTAACAACACTTCCCCTCAACCAGAACCACCACAATCATAACCAACATTTCCACTAGTGTTATTGAAAACCTAAGCCTACAAGCTTTGACTAAGCTCAAATTAACTGAAAGGGTCAGATTTTGATGAGTTTGGGAGGAATTTTACCTTTGGCTCTATATTATCCAACCCATGCCAGCATGGGACATGAACATTAAATGATGATGCTGATGATAATGACTAAGAGTAATTTTCTCCACAACTCTGACAATACAACTACTATCAATTACACAATACTGACAGGAGCTACTAATCAATGTGGCAAGCACAACTGAGAGGATATAAGTGCTTCATTGACAGAATCCAAAATAATGTTTTAGTTGTAGCTTAGAGCCATTTCATTTCACTTGTGTTGCTGATGCTTGGATATCACAACTCCTAATTTTTCTTCATCTAAAAGTTGCAAGTTTTCTGTTTTTTGTTTCTGTATAAATTTAGGTATGGTCAGTAACTTGGAGAAGGATAGACTCTGCAAGGCTTATTATCATTACATCGCATTATATGACGTATTCAAAGACTACATTAATGACCCAATGAAGCAAGGGACATTGCATTATTTCCCTTATGAAAGACTGTATATCATCCCTATTATTATTAATTCCTAAAGAAAAAATACCAACTTGAAAGGTTTGATCTTAGCTTGAAATCTAAACAATAAGTAACTACTGTATCTAATATTCCAAACCTGTTCTGTAAATCTGTATTGAGTTAACTATTCCTGTTATATAATCAACTCCAACAACAACTCTAATCACAAAAGCAACAATTTGATTTCATAGAAAATTTAATATCATAATTTACTAGGACAGTGGATTGACAGAGTTGGACAAAATGCCTTCTGGTATTTTTCCTGGCTGTTTGCTTTCTGTGTTTGAATTTCACTGAGGTCAACTTTATCTTTCATCCCTCCAGAGCAAATGCAATAAAGTATCAGTCAAGTACTGTGGTCAGTAGTATTGAATAACACCCTCCCTGCTAAGTTGCTGGCCTTGTGCTTTAATTAGAAAATATTAAAGTTGGCAAGCTAGCAGTATCGTTTGTAGCGGAGAAATGGGTGGATAAGGTAATCGAGGTCGTTAGAGTAAGTGACAGAGTACTTAAGATCAGACTAGTGCTTCATCATAGATTAGCTACTGTCATCTCAGCCTATGCACCTCAACCGGGGCTACCAGATGGTCTGAAAGACCAATTCTATGACACCCTCTTGCAAACTACCTCGTCGACGAGTGACAGGGACCTTCTCTTTGTGGCTGGAGACTTCAACAGTCATGTCGGACGTCGTGCTGGAGGCTTCCATGGCATACATGGAGGCTATGGCTTCGGTTCCCGCAACGAGGAGGGAACCA
>NC_068981.1:129242438-129250978 GCF_001194135.2 Octopus bimaculoides
CACCATTTCGAGCGTGGCCATTTTCGTGCGGGTGACACGTAAAAGCACCCACTACACTCTCTGAGTGGTTGGCGTTAGGAAGGGCATCCAGCTGTAGAAACTCTGCCAAATCAGACTGGAGCCTGGTGTTGCCATCCGGTTTCACCAGTCCTCAGTCAAATCGTCCAACCCATGCTAGCATGGAAAGCGGACGTTAAACGATGATGATGATGATGATGATGTCATAAAAAATGCTTTGCAGTGTTTGTTTCAGCTCTTAATGTTCTGAACCCAAATCCTATTGAAGTCACCTTTGTCTTTCATCCTTTTTTTGAATTGATAAAATAAAGTACTACTCAAATACTGGTGTCAATGATATCACCTAAACTCCTTCCCCTCAAAACTGTTGGCCTTGCGCCAGTGACATAGAACAAGGCCAGCAATTTGCGGTTTAGGTTGCACCCTTCCTTAAACATAACATATCTTCAACTACAGTAGCAACCCTATGTAGTGCACACACCCTGTACTCCCCATGCTATGCCATTGCCTTGTGTCTTAATCAGAAACCATTTTTATTTTAATTTACATTGTTTCTATTTTGTTTCTTATTCTCAGACAGCAGAAGAATTGAGCAGGCTTGAAGAAAAACTCAGTAAATATGGTAAAATCACTGTTGACATTTCGGATCAAGAAAGTCCACGATTCTCTATAGCAGAACTTCGGGAAGTTCTAAAAGAGAGGAATGAGTTGAAAGTACGCTTGATAGAAATTGAAGAAGAATTAAAAAAATATAAACCAAAGTAAGCTTCAATTTATAATTTAGCATTAATTTGTTTTTATTAATGTTACTCAATATAAGTACCAATATTATAATCATGGTCATGGTCATGGTGATGATAGTCATGTCATTCTGTTATGGTGCTGAGCTGCTTTCCACCCACATTGTTCCAGGTTCAATCCCACATCTGTGTGACATTTTGGCATCTTCTACTATAACCTAGAGTGGATTTGGTATACAGAAAGTGAAAGAAACCCATTACAGAGAGAGAGAGTGAGAGAGAGAGAGAGAGAGAGAGAGAGAGACAGATATGTGTGTGTGTGTGTGTGTGTTACTGTCTCCTTGCCTAGACATCATATGGTAGTTGTAAATGGGTGTCAGTTACATAAGTGGTGTCCTTCCTTTCTAATCTTCTGTGAAAATATGCCCCGTCTTGAAGAAATATTACTTTGCTTGGAAGCAAGAAGGGCATCTCACTGTAGAAAGTTTGCTTCATCAAATTCCTTCCAACCTAAGCAAGCATGGAAAAGTGAACTTTAAAATGATTATAACAATGTTAAAGATTCAAGAGTTGAATGTTTAGTACTTGAACTATTATGCAAGGTTCATAACTTTGCTTGTTCTAAATTGTTTGCCTGACAAAAACTGGTTCTACTTTATAACTGAATAAAGTACAAAAAAACTGTTGCAAGGAAAACCATCCCTTCCATGGTATCAAAAGAGAAACAAATGTACAGCAGTAAATTAGGTGTGTGGAGGCACAATGGCCCAGTGGTTAGGGCAGCAGACTCGCGGTCATAGGATCGCGGTTTCGATTCCCAGACCGGGTGTTGTGAGTGTTTATTGAGCGAAAACCCCTAATGTTCCATGAGGCTCCGGCAGGGGATGGTGGCGAACCCTGCTGTACTCTTTCACCACAACTTTCTCTCACTCTTACTTCCTGTTTCTGTTGTGCCTGTAATTCAAAGGGTCAGCCTTGTCACACTCTGTGTCGCGCTGAATATCCCCGAGAACTACATTAAGGGTACACGTGTCTGTGGAGTGCTCAGCCACTTGCACGTTAATTTCACGAGCAGGCTATTCCGTTGATCGGATCAACTGGAACCCTTGACGTCGTAAGCGACGGAGTACCAACAACAAATTAGGTGTGTATAAGTGTATACACGCACACATAACTCAGCTATTATGAAAGTTACTTGTTCAAGATACCATGTAGTGAGGCCAAACCCATAGCTACATTGTTACAAATTTAACTTTATTACACAGCAGGACTGGCACTAGGAAATGCGGGGTCCAATTAGGGACTTGTCAGTGAGGCCCTCTACTCTACGAAAGCTAAAGACTGATGTTTTATACTTTGTGTAGTACACCAGTCCCAGCCGAAAAGCATTGAGGACTTGAAGCTCCATTATTAGTCACAATGACATACTAGAAATTGAAAGCTCATGAAAGTTTTAATGTTTTATTACAAGTCAAGATAATATTCTTTATTCTTATTCAGACCAGATGATAATCTTCCAAACTCTGAAGGCAACCAGTCTTTAGCTGAAGAATTGTGAGTTTGTTTCCTCAAATTTTTTTATTGATGCTAATAGTTTACATATGTTTCAATCTCATTCGGTTCTAAGTTGTTATTGCTCTTGTTATTATTTTGCCTCTGTTCTATACAAATAGACATATAGTAAGAAGCTTTCTAGACATAACCATCCAATGTATATTTTCAAACTCATCCTGCTTACAATTGTATTTTATACAAAGGAAGTTGGCTGCTATTCCTTTGCAGGTTAGTGATCATATAGGGTAGGGGTGTCAAGCTCACAGCCCAACTCCAGCTCCTAACCCTAACCATCCTGCTCAATTTTATACAAAACAAATTATTTTTCATTTCAAAATATTCTGTAAAATACATATCACTAACATGCATTTAATGTTGGAGCCTGGCTAGAGTCATGTTTAACACCAATCAAATTAGTGCACCTAAAGGAATTCTTTGTTATCTCAATCAATGAAAAATGCTTATGAATGTGTATACTAAAAAATGTGACTTTTTTCCATTTCACTTTATCTATACATGCACAGTATGTATAGACAAAGTGGAAAGGAAATAGATCACATTGTTTTATATATTTGTAAGTTCATATAACTAGAATCAAGTAATGTTACTCAACAGAGTGCATAGCTCAGAGATTAGAGCAGTGCTCCAGGCAGAGCCACTACTTTTCCAAATTAAGAGATCACAGCTGTAATACTACAGACATGTCGTAAGAATATCTCAGAAAAGAATTGCTGGACAAATTCTACTGGCAAAAACCAACTGGCAGGTGACTCAGTGGTGGGCCATGAGGAAGATGGTTGAAAAACATCCATGAGCTTGGTTGGTCTTGTTTGTGGATCCAGCTGGATTAATTGGAAACAGTTGCTTCGGAGAGGATCAAAAATAAGTGGGTGTAGATGGGATAAGATATCCCTTGAATCTGAATGAATTGTAGTGACATAAAGGACATTGAAAGGTTTTGCAGCTGAAGTAGTACAAGCTCTCTATCAAGCATTAGTCTTCTCAAGACCTGTATGCATTTATCTCTGTTCTCATTCTAAAGACTCTTACTTCATTAGACTGTATATATTTCATGTGGATAAGTTTTCTCAAACATTTTTGCACATCAATTTTACTAACTCCTCATATTCTTTTCCATTCTTCATCATTAATAAAGCTGTTATAATGAATATGAATAAAGTTTTTAGGAATAACTGTTCCTATTCAGCTCATGAGATCTAGTTTATGCTTCAATCTAGCCTACAAAGCCAAATGAGTTTGACACTCCTGACATGGAGATCTCGTGTTGACTTGTACTGTGTGGTGGTTATAAGTTGCACATGACATTGTTCATTGCCAGTAAGAATCCTCTCAGATAGGAAGTATTGGAATGACAAATGAAATTGATTAACCCTTTAGCATTCAAATTATTCTGTCAAACTTAATGCTTATTTATGTTTTGAATTAATCATGTATTAGCTTGTAGTTTTAAAATTTTGGTAAGGCACCTGCTAATTTTTAGAATGATATTGTAGGATTGGTGTGAGGGTCCAGATCTGGCCAGTTTGAACATAAAGCAGGTAGACTGTTTTGGCCGGATATGGCCAGTTTAAATGCTAAAGAGTTAATATATATCTTGAAATGTTTGGAAATTAGTGTTTAGAAAGATACACATTGAGGTGGTCCTCAGATTGAAGAGCTATATGTTATATTTGGAAGAGGACAGGATGAGATATGCAGTGCAGATATTGTGAAGGAACGTATGCTGTTTTTGAAAAGATATATAGACAAGCTTAGCTGGGAATTTTTTTTTAATTTTATATTTCTGATTAAGAAACTTCACAAATAGCAAAATCTTTAAACTTTGTAGTCTTTGTTAAACATAACAGCAGCATATCTAAAATTTAGAAAGGACATCATCATTACTGTTAATAGCTGTCACTATTTTACTGATATATATCGATTGTGACTAGAAATGAGCGGCCACCACTAAGTTAAACCCTTTCACAAACTACTATTTTACATAGAAGCATGTAATGAGTTAACAATTGTAGAGTCATAGCTGTTGTATATTATGTAATAGCCACTATTCATAAGAATTCTTTCTATATAGTTCAGGTTAGAATTGTAAAAGTGAAATGTCTGTAAAAGAAACATGGACCTATTTTCAAAGAATAATATTATAGATCATTTATTTTTTTAATATTAACATACTTGCATTTCTTGCTTTCCATCTAAAATATTTTGTTGAAATCTTCATGTCTTCATTAATCTTTCAACTGAACCTATAATTTTTTTTATAATTTCAGAACTGATGCTACAGAAACCTCTTCTGAAGAGGAAGGTCCTGTACAAGGCCCCATCAATCAGGAGCCATTTGAAAAATTATATCCATATAACAAGGACAGTCAGATCCGTAAATTGTAAGTTATTTATTTGAAAGATTTCTTTTATTTATCCAAAAGTTTATGGTCTGTTTTCTCAACTGCATAGATTCTAACTTCATACAGATACTCTATGCCTTAAAATTAGATTATACCAAATATGTGGGTATTTATTCACATTGAGGTTTGTTATGACAATCAACTTGTGACATCTCCTTTACGAAGGGAAACCATTTTGTGCAGAAATCATCTCTTGATTTTTCTATCATGTTTCTTGTTGACTAACACTGAAATTTAGTTTATTGTCCCATTGAGATTTTTACAACTAACTTCTATATAGCAATATATTTATATCTGGAGACTGGGGAAGGGGAGGGGTGCATTCAATCAGAACAAAGGGTATTTAGAGTTTCAGATATTCTGCTTCTCTCTGAATACCATTTTTGAAAACCTTGTGTGTAAAAATGTATGTATATATAGTTATTTAAGTGTGTGTGTTAAAAAAATCTAAGCATATGCTGGTTGATCAGTTTAATGTTGAGTTTTCTAAAAATTGATATACACACCTTCACATCTACAAGTAGTTTTCTTTTTAATTTATGCTGCTAAGACCATGTTGTATCTGATTGTCTTGATTGTTACCATACACTCAGTTTCAATGATTTAGTGCTAGTAGGTCATTTATAATTACACAGAAAAATATATTGTTTATCTATACCAAGTAACATGCTGAATAGCATTACAACTTCAAATCTTATAGGCACCCATGCATGCTGCAAAGTTAGAGGGAATGTTCTCTTCTAGTTGATTATTTGTTAATGGCAGAGAGTATTCCACCTAATTTTAATATCATCATCGTTTAACATCCATCTTCCATGCATGCATAGGTTGAATGGTTGACAGGAGCCAGCCAGGTAGAAGACTACCCCAGCCTACTGTGTCTGTTTTGGCAGAGTTTTTACAGCTGGATGCCCTTCCTAACACCAACCACTCTGCAGAGTAGACTCGGTGCTTTTTACATGTTACTAACACAGGCGAGGTTAGTTTGGGGATGCTTTTTAAGTGGCAACAGCATTGGCAGGGTCACCAAGTAACTTGCAAGACAAGGAATTTTGAGAGGGGCAGGGACATTTGAGGAGGGAATGTTAGAGTGTGACTGAGAGACAGAGAGGCAGAAAAAGGTGTCTTGCTGTAGAGGAGGTACATGGTTATCTTTATTAATTTTGAATTTATATTGAGTTCTATCTCATTTTTTTCAATTGTGTGAAAAATGTGTTATGTATATGACAAATTTAAATGCTTAAAGCCTAATTAGTTCTGGTGCATGATAATGATGATAATAGTTTTATAACCACAAATCTATAATGTATTCTTCTTGTTAATAGTTGCTGGATAACAATATTCTACAGCAAGATGGAGTATGTTTTAAGCATATGAATATGTTATAAACTAAACAGTTCAATTTGCTTTCACAAACTGAACTATTTAGTTGTCGCAGTGAATGGCATTCCATATAATTTTATCCTACATATATGTCATTATCATCATTATTTGATGTACACTTTTTAATGCTTGTATGGGTCAGAAAGAATTTGTTGGGGCATAATTTCTACGGCTGGATGCTCTCCCTGTCACCAACCATCACCTGTTTCCAAGCAAGGTAATATTTCCCCATAAACAGGCATGTTTTCATGGAAGATTGGAAACGAAGGGCACCACTTACATGACAGCAGCACTCATTTACAACCCTTGCACAATGTTAAGACAAGGAGATAACACACACACACATGTGCATGCATGTACGATTGGCTTTTTTCTCTTTCTGCCTATGAAATCCACTCAGAAGGCCTTGGTTGACCTGGGGCTAGAGTTGAAGACACTTACTCTAGGTGCCAAGTGGTGAGACTGAACCCAAATCATGAGATTATGAAGCAAATTTATTTTTTACTTTATTTTTTTTTTGTCTTCATTTTAGCTGAAAGCGTGTTACTTAATTTCAAAGAATAAGAAATGGTATAACATAAATAAAATCTAAGAAAATAATACTAGAAAGAAAATAAATTCCTTGCTTTTATTCAATCTGTTTCACACTGAGGCTGTTATGACAATGTAGCAATAAATTTTGATATATACTCATAACCTAGTGAAAAAGATTATTATAACAAAAGGATAAAATTTTTTTGAATACTTTTGAGTATATACCAAATTTTACCACAATAGAGGGAGGAAAAGGAATTACATAGAAATAGTTTAATATTTATACATATTATTCCTACACTCTATGAGTGGTTGGCGTTAGGAAGGGCATCCAGCTGTAGAAACTCTGCCAAATCAGATTGGAGTCTGGTGTAGCCATCTGGTTTCACCAGTCCTCAGTCAAATCGTCCAACCCATGCTAGCATGGAAAGCGGACGTTAAACGATGATGATAATGATGATGACGATTATATGCTTAAATACGAACTTATTAGATGGTATCTGTGAAGATTGATCATTGGTATTTACTGGTATTAAATAAAGGAGCACTGAGGCAAAAGAACATGCTAACTATATATTAATTAAATTATAATCTAAGCAGTTTATTTTAAGTAGTGAAGATACCGGTATTGTTATATATAAGCTAAGTATGAATTTATAGGGGTACAAAAATTAGATTTATTTTATAAATAAAGGCTATTATAAAATAATAAAATTATCAGATAGGGCAGAACACCATACATAGAAAAGGAATAAAATAGCTTGATCACTAAAATCATGATAAAGTATATATACCTTATTAACATTAATAGAGAAGATTTATAGAAAATTTTTAATAATTCAAGTATTTCAAACTAAAAATTGTTTATTTACTTATTTAGTTTGTATCAATAAAGACTGATACCTGGTATTAGCTAAAGGAATACTGATGTTATAGAACATGCTAATTATATACTAATTATAAACTAAGAGGTATATTATAGGTTTTAAAAGTTATTAATGTTAATCCATACATGATATTATAGTTTCTTAAGGGTATTTAATTAGAAGGGCTAGTTACGTAAAGGCCCTTATAAATACTAAGATCGGGAGGGTGGATCACTTTAAGAAAGGGATAAATAAAGTAATTACTAAAACCATTTTAAACAATATAGCCATATTGTATAAAGTTAAAATTTAGGGTTATCAAGATTATTAAGAATATATACTTTTGAGTATATACCAAATTTTACATTAGAGGGAGGAAAAGAAATTACATAGAAATAGTTTAATATTTATACATATTATATACTTAAATATTAACTTATTAGATGGTCTCTATGGAGATTGATCAATTGGCATTTACTGGTATTTAATAAAGGAGCACTGAGGCGAAAGAACATGTTAACTATATATTAATTAAATTATAATCTAAGCAGTTTATTTTAAGTTGTGAAGATACCGGTATTGTTTTATATAAGCTAAGTATGAATTTATAGGGGTACAAGAATTAGGTTTATTTCATAAAGACAATTATAAAGTATTAAAATGATCAGGTAGGGTAGAACACCATAGAAAAGGAATAAAATAGCTTAATCACTAAAAACCATGATGAAGTATATATACACTTTCTTCCTGATACCTTAGTAGCTTCTAAGCTGGAGTGAAGACAGCATGTTCTTTGTCTATCTCGTTACCTTCGTGGAGGTTTTAGGTAAAATTATACTAATATGTCCATTTGTTTTAATTTAATTCTATGTCTTTATGCAGCTGAGGATTGCTCTACATTTAAATTGATGTAATGATTGCATTGCTCAATTAAATGGAGTTGCTTGAAACGATCGTATTGCATTACCTCTGTTGCTTATTTTGTTTTATATATATATATATATATATATATATATATATAT
>NC_068981.1:129251487-129278942 GCF_001194135.2 Octopus bimaculoides
ATATATATATATATATATATAGGGTGTCCGTAAAGTTACTATACAGTTATTTGTAATAAAGAAATATCATGGTTAGACGAAAAAGATTTTCAGGAAATGTTCAAATTGTAATCCATTAGCTTCAATGCATTCTCAACAGCGTGAAAGCACACTGTGACAAACTTTGGTATACAAGTTTGAATCAAGGTTAGCAAATGCATCAATAATGAACTGCCAAAGATCTTCAATACTTCAATACTTTTATATATAAAACCTCTCACAAATGTGTGTGTGTGTGTGTGTACACACACTCAAATGTATATAGAGACCCCCACTAAAAAGATAATTCACATATCTTGAACAAAAACCAGTCAATCATTTAATGACTTCCCCAGATTAAAACCAAAAATTTATTGAAATTAATTAATAACTAGATATTTCTGGATAAACTTGTCATTTAAGTAACCCTCCCAGAAATCATTTGTTCTTTGTTTCATTCTTCTACAAATAGTTGACATTACTTCACATACACTGAAATCAGTAAATAGCTGGCTGTTTTGGACAAAGATATCACTCAAACTTCTAAACTTATCTATTCTTTGTTTAAACATTCACTACACACACACATATATATAGATTCAGAACAACAAACAGATAGTCAAACATCTTAACTGGCCACTCCCAAAGCTTACTTATTCTTTATCGAACCCCACTGGATTCAAGTTAACAAATTTATTAAGAATATACGAATTATCTTTTATCTTTTACTGGCTTCAGCCACAAACTGAGACTATACCTGAGCACTGCCTTTCAGTGTGATTGGGTTTCTTTTCTGTGCCTCCTGATATGATGTGGGTTCATCTGATATCTGAAAAAAGTTGTCCAGACATTCTTTGAAGATCTCCACATCTACACCTCACAAGTTTCTGAGGTTGTTTGGCACAATGTTGAATAATTGTGAACCCTTGAAACTCAAGCTGGATTCTTATACAAGATGGAGAAGATGGGATTTTTGGCACTATGCAGTGCTATCCAGTTCAGTTGTTGGTATAGTTTTCAGTTCTAAAGTTAGGTAGACCTTCCAGGATCTTCCTTATGCATATCACTGCATATCTTTCATGTCTTCTTTCTAGGGAGTAGAGCTTCAGTTCCTTTGGCCTCTCCCAGCAGCTCATCTATTGCACTGAGTCAATCTTCTTTGTGTAGTGACATTGGATTGCCTTGAGTTCCACCACTAGTTTGACACTCTATGGGAACCACAGTTGGGAGCAGTAATCAAGATGACTAAGAATTGGTTCTGAAAGATCTCCGAATCCAGCCAGCCACTTGCCTACACATTTTAGTTAACATGTACATGGAATGTTTCATTATTACTCATGTGGATTCCCAGGTTATGCACTGACTCTAATTCTGGGATTACCTTACCCATCGTTTTGTGTATTCTGGTTGTAGTCTGTTTCTGAGCCAATAGTGGAATGCTTGAAACTTCTCAGGGCCCTTGACTACCTGTGATACTTTTGTATCATCAGCATAGCTGGTGAGAATGGCTGACTGTATAGATGAGGGAATACAAGGGTCAGCTGAAAAGTTCACAGGCTGACCAATACACACCCTTGGAATGTAACCAAATGAGTTTATTTTTCAACATAGACCCCCTTGCAGTCCTCACACTTCTTCCATCACTGTTGCAGTGCTTAGATCCCATTGATGAAGAAGCTTCCATCCTGTTGGTCAAAAAAGTCAGCACCAGATATGGCATCATCATCACTGCAATACTGGTTCCTAACCAAGTGTTTTTTCATGTTGATAGTCAGGTCGGGCTAAATCAGGACAACAGGGAGGATAATCAACCAGTTCAAAGCCATAGTCACACACAGCGGTCATTGAATCCAAGGACTTGTGTGCTGGAGCATTGTCCTGATGAAACAAGACCCCTTTTGTCAGTTTTCCTGGATGTTTGGTTTTGATGGCCTTTTGTAATTGCTTCAGCAAGTTGGCATAGTACCCTCCATAAGAAGAGTTGAAATGAATGCATGCAACATTTCACATTTCTAGCAATCACTCCTTCATAGTCAGCTTATGAACTTTTCAGCCCACCCTCATATTTGAGAGAGCGACTACAAACAGTAGTGATTTTAGTATAGTTCCCCAAGGGATTCTGCTGAGAACTGAATTCTCCCCAGAGAGAGCACTATTAGCTACAACTATAAAGTCCCTGACGTTTTTTCAACAAATAGCTGTCATCTCTTCTCTCTCTCTCTCTCTCTCTCTCATAAAGTGAAAACCCCATATGCAGTAATCCACATTTTCTTACAAGGTCCTTGAGAAATAAAAGTGCTAAAAGAATATAAGTAATACATAATGTTTCTTCATCTTCTTCTTGTGTTAAAGTATAAAATTTGTACATCATTTTACACATACACATATTTAACATATAAATATATGTGTATGTACAGACCCAGACATTTACGTATGCATGTGTATTAGAAATCATTCGATGACACACATTTGTTCTCAGTTTTACACCATATGTACATATATGCACTCACACACACACACACACACACATGCATATATGGCAGAAAAAAGACAGATGTTTGTAAGCTAGGAAATTTATATATGTAACAGAGATATCAGAAAAACAACTGCTACCAATTTCATATCTAAGAAGTATGCTTAGATATTTTAGAACAGATAGATTTTTTCATTCAATTTATTTGTTTTATTTATACATGCAGTTGTGGCTTTGAGATTAAGAATCTGGCTTCTCAACTATATGGTCTTAAGTTCAGTCCCATTGCACAGCACTTTGGCCAAGTGTTTTCTACTATAGCCCCCAAGCTAACCAAAGCCGTATGAATGGATTTGGTAGACAGAAACTTAGAGACGTTCAGTGTGTTTGTGTGTATGTGTGTGTGACCTTGTGTGTGTGTACGCTTGTGTTGTGATGATTGTAAATAAGCACCACTGTCATACAAGCAGTGTTGCTTGATTCTAGTCTTCCACGGGGAAATATTACCTTGTTTGGAAATAGGTGATGGTTGGTAACAAGGAAGACATCTAACAATATAAAAAAATCTGCCTCAACAAATTCTGTCTGACTCATGTACCATAGAAATGTCGACATTTCATTACAAAGACAATGATGATTATTATTTGTTTTTATTTATATACCAATATGTAACTTTTAATTTTTCATGGCTAGTCATAACACTCTAGATTTAGAAGACCTATGTGGAGGCGCAATGGCCCAGTGGTTAGGGCAGTGGACTTGTGGTCGTAGGATCGCAGTTTCGATTCCCAGACCAGGCGTTGTGAGTGTTTATTGAGCAAAAACACCTAAAGCTCCACGAGGTTCCGGTAGTGGATAGTGGCGAACCCTGCTGTATTCTTTCACCATAACTTTCAGTCACTCTTTCTTCCTGTTTCTGTTGTGCCTGTATTTCAAAGGGCCAGCCTTGTTACACACTGTGTCACACTGAATTTCCCCGAGAACTATGTTAAGGGTACATGTGTCTGTAGAGTGCTCAGCCACTTGCATGTTAATTTTATGAGCAGGCTGTTCCGTTAATCAGAACAACTGGAACCCTCATCATCGTGGCACTTACAATGATGAGAAGATCTATAGAGAGAGGGAGTTGGAGAGATAGCACGTATGGCAACACTGACAAAATATACAGTATTTAGTTTCATACCTCAACATTTCAAGTTTATGCTTCACCAGCATTAACTATGCTTTAAGATAGGAATATATCTGAATCAATTTCCTACTATTAATTGCATGAAGAATAATTAGTTGTTACTCTTATTAATCTATCAAATGTTATTGTGTAGATGACAGATGAGGTTTCTGCAGTTTCTTGCTAAACAACTTACACAGATGATTTGTTTATAATGATCAAATGTCTATACTGTACATTAGCTTACTCCCTCCATCAAATTGACATCACCTGTACATGTGCACAGTATGCCTCATGTCAGATGTCAAACTGATAACAGAGCAACACCAAATGAAGTGTTTAACTTAAAAACACATCGCACCACCCAATCCGGGAATCAAAACTACAATCTCATGACTGCTAGTGGAACATTCTAACCACTAGGCCATCACCCTCACTATCAAAAAATGCTATACTATAATAGTAATACTATAATTTGAAACCTCCAAAGTAGCATTAATATAATATTGTTGATTTACTCCTCTCCTGTAAAAATTGTATTATACTTATCTTCTGTAAAATATTTACTTTGTGCCAATGTAAGAACTCATTATTAAATATTATTTAAAACTATTTCACCAGATGGTTTTTCAAAAATAATGACACAACTGTGTACTTTCTCCTACTGTGTTGGGCTACATTTCCTGCTACTGTCTCTATTAATATGTACTTCTATTATGAAGAAGGTCTATATGTACTCCTCCTGTGTATGGCAATCTGTACTGTTATTGTGTCAGTCATTATGCAGCTGTACATACGTTCCTATTAAGTAATGAGTATTAGTAATCATTTCCTAACACATGTAGTTTATTAAATCATGGAAGCCATTTTCAATCCCAGATATTCACCACAATATCACAATCTTTATTTTATGTGTTGTGTCATTTAAAAACATTGAAATTATCTCTTATCATATCTCCAGTCTCATTCATCATTGTTGTCATTATTTAATGTCTTCTGTTCATAATGGCACAAGTTGATCAGTTTGATAGGATCTGTTGAGACGGAGGACTGCATTGAGCTCCTGTGTGTTTTGGCTTGGATTCTACAGCTGGATGCCCTTCCTAATGCTAACCACTTTACAGAGTGTACAAGATGCTTTTTTGTGATACCAGCACTATTGAGGTCACCAAGCCATTTGCAAGAACAAAAAAAAAATAATGAAGTTCAGTTTCATTAATATCAATGATATTAACAAAATCAAAAATAAAATTCAGTCTACTGTGTGATAAAGTTTTACTATCTCTGTTTATAAGAAAATATTGTGATTCAGACTTCTTTTTGTTTTGACATGCTTCATATAAAGAAATATAAATTTCTATTTTTTATCATCTTTATATGAAACTTGTTTAAGTGAATTCAGTTTTTAGAAAAGGCTAAATAGTAACCTTAATAAGAATTTAATGATTTAAAGTTGATGAGGTTGGGTTATTGATTCACATATACTACAATTACTGTATTTTGTTACTTAGTAAAACACATTACTATCTCTGACTTAGTTTTCACTTCATATATGACTGGTTAGCGGCAAGCAAAGTTATTTTATAAAGATACTTGCATCTGTAGTCTACAGACATCCAAAGTTATACATAAAACTATTCTACCCATTTGTGTACACAAAATGAATATGAAATTCGAAAAAAACGTATATTGTAATGAATTATCTTCTCCCTTGTCCATATAGAGACTTCAATTTATCAAAATCCATACTTTACAGCTAATAGGTTTTTTTTTGGGGGGGGGGGTTCATTTTGTGTTATCAGTTTCTTTTTACATATCAAATATATAAGTAAATTCATCCTTTTTTGCTCCAATTTTTTCCCATCTATCAGTTAAATTTTCTAATTTCAGTTTAATTTTATTTTTGTTTCTTCTCTTTATACTGTCTGGTTTTTCATCCATTTTATTTTCTCTTCACCATTTTTACATTTCAATCCTTTAGCATTCAGAATTACTCTGTCAAATGCAATGCCTATTTATTCACATTGTTTTGACCTAATCATGCATTATCGTCTAGTTTTGAAATTTCAATACTGTATACTTTTAGAGTGACATTGTAGGGTAGGTGTGTGAGGCTGGATCTGGCCAGTTTAAATGCTAAAGAGTCAAAGTTGTTTTCTATATTTTTCATGTTTTCTTCTTTACTCTTTACCCATTAATTTACTATTATTTCTACTATTTCCATGTTTATTATTATTGTTGTTATTGCCATTACTCTTATTGTTTCTAATGTAGGGAGTTGGTCCAGACACTAGAGAGATGGAAAGGATGCTAGTTTATGGTATCCTCAATACCTTACTGATCTGAGACCAAATTCTTCCAAGGTCAATTTGGCCTTTCATTCCTTCTAGAGGGTATTAATTTAATCTGCTGTACACCTTCTTCTCCCAAAAAGAAATTGTATCTAGTCAAAAGAAATTATTACTGTTATTGGTGCAGATTTTCTTTGTATGGTGGTAAGTGTCCAGTGAGCCAAGTCTGCAATCTCATTTCAGTTTCCAGTTGGATTTTCTTCATTCACATTATTAAAGTTCTTCAGAAAATCATAACCATCACTTTTTTCCATCTCCTTCTGTTAATTCAAGGCCTTGTGACTACATACAAAATCATTTATTATTGTTTTTAATGTTATATTTTTCCTGCTTTAATCATCTAGTACATCCTTTAATCTGACCTGTGGATATTTTCTCAGTTTCCAGAATTTGGTGGACAAACTCAATCTCCCTGTGGACTTTTCTATTTAGTAATCCAGCACACAACTGGCAATTGTGTCTCATGTCAGGCCAGGTGACGTCATATTCCGAGTCTTCCTGTTCATATAATGTTTTTTATGTTGTGCTTTCAACTTTAGCATCTCTTTTTGTTTGTCGTGATGCTTTTGTTTTTGTTTGTATATCCATATCATCAGTTTCCTTTCTTTACCAAATCATTTATTTTCCTGAATGAATAAAATATAAGTAAAAAGCATAACGTATTCCTACATACATTGATGTGTCTCAAAATAGGGCATATAGATGTTCTTTTGCTTGCTTCCATAGCTTGATGTGTCGTTAGTCCAAAACACAGTGTTGTGTTGGTCATGTACATGTATATCTTGTGCGTGTGTATGTGTGTGTTGTATGTGGAGGAAAAAGATGACAAATATGTGTTACTATTGCATGTTCATGCCCATTGATGCTGCCTTGGCTATAGCAACTGGTGAACCTTTCTATTTCCTACATTTCATGCATGTTTATATAATTGTAATAAGGGTTATTATCATTAGGCTGGTGGAGGAGTAGATTGCTAGTCTAAAACGATATCTCCCTTTACGTTCTGAGTTCAGATCCTGCCAGGGTCAACTTCACTTTCATTTGTCTAGGAACCAATAAAATAAATACCAGTCAAGTAGCAAGATTGATAGACTTGACAATACCCTCCCCTTGTATCATTGTTAAATATTATTATTGTGACAAATGATTTAGAATAGTAGTAAATAAACTCTTGGAAAGTAGAATCTATAACTTTTATTGTTGCTAATATCCAGTTTTGGTCATTTCACTTCATTTTCTCCCCTGTAAACCTGAGGATTTGTGTTTATGTAGCCATATAAAAGAAGAAGGGTAAACATCTAATGCAGTGGTAAATTATTTTAAAAAAGGGAAGCCTATGACACTATTGTTTCTGTTGCCAAGACGCTCAACAATAATGTGTGGCTGTAAATAGATATCTTAGGAAGGTTGAATATAATGATTTCTTTCATTATATTCAAACTTCCAAGCTGTGTATTAAGCTCAAATCCCCACATGTAGCTTAGAGAAGCATTCACCTGCAGATAACACACCATGTCACTGATACCTTACATTTTTTTTTACCTTTATTTTATGTTGCCAAGATTAATATAATACCATTTGATACACTTCACTGGATTCATATCAACTAGCTATAGAATTGATCTTGTGCTTAGTTAAAAAAATAATGACATTAATAATCTTCAAGCAAACCAGATAAGTTTGCAAAAGTTTGATCTAAATTCTTGACTGTGCTTTGTTGGGATCTCTTTCTCTTCAAAGAAGGGGACATTATATGTAACCCATCCACCTACACCCCCCCCCAAAAAAAAAGAAAGAAAGAAAATCTGTTAGTAAGGGCAATAAAAAACAAATGGTGATGATTTCAAATGATGATGATTTATGGTGTTTACATTGCTATGCCACTATTCCAGAAATCAAAATCTAGTTATTTCATTTTCCTAAGGTCAATGAAATATGTTTCAGTGTCTTTTAAAGATCCCTAATGAACTCCTCATTACTTTTCTTCTCTTAATATTGAGCCATATGTAAAATGCTTAGTGGAATTTTGTCCATCTTTACAATCTGAGTTCAAATTCTGTTGAGGTTAACTTTGCCTTTCATCCTTTCAGAGTCAATAAAATAAGTACCAATGGAGCACAGGGTTCAATGTAATCAACTTAACCCCTCTCCTAAACTTTTTGCCCTTGTGCCAAAATTTGAAATCAATATTGGGCCATATGTTATGATATCTACTTTATTTAAAACAGACCATACACTAATATAACTTTGACATGAATTGGAATTTTTTCACTTAAATCTCCAATATCCTTAAAAAGAATTTGAACATTAATCTCACGTCTCTATTCTATTTCCCCTATAAAACTGATTTCATGAATATGTAAGAAATGATAATATGACGCACACTAGTTATAGGATAAAAAATACTGCACTGTAGACTATGTAATCATAAATTCAGGTATTGCTGTTCTCATTATATTGTGTCTCAAGTAAAGAAACTAACTCTACTGACTCCAGTTTTCTTGACTGAACAAAGTAGAAAGCTGTTCTCTCTTTCAAATCTAATTGGTTAGTGCTAGGAATAGCATCCAGCTATAAAAACAATTTCTCCTACATATAAACTTTCCATTTCATGGGGGGGAATTAATGTGAAATTAAATTTCATGGTCATTCCAGTAATGAAATTAAATATCTACCAAAAACGGAATTGCCTTTTTCTGCAAGTCATACATCTTATATTGCTGTTGCTTGAATATCACAACTTCATATTCTCTCTCTATCTACTTCATGTCAGTGTAAAAGCCAGTCCTTATTAACTTCATATAAAGGTTGTTGGTAGATTGGCAGAATCATTAAAATGTCAGACAATATGCCTTGTGGTATTTCTTCTGGCGTTTTACGTTGTCAGTTTAAATCCTACCAACATCAACTTTGCGTTTTATACCTTCAGAGTCATTAAAGTACTGGGTTGGTTTAATCACTTCTAAGATATTGGTAACACTTAGTACCTTAATATAGAAGGTTGCTGTTATTGTTATTACTATTATTAAGGCAGTGAGCCAGCAGAACTGTCAGCATGTTGGGTAAAATGCTTCGTGGCATTTCATTTGTCCTTACATCACAAGTTCAAATTCCACCAAGGTTGACTTTGACTTTTATCCTTTCGTAATCGATAAATTAAGTGCCAGTGAAGCATTGGGGTCAATGTAATTGACTAGTCTTCCCTCGCCCAAAATTTCAAGCCTTGTGCCTTTAGTAAAAAGGATTATTATTATTACTAAGGTGGCGAACTAGCAGGCAAAATACTTAGCAATGTTTCATCCTTCTTTACATTCTGAGTTCAAATTCCACTGAGGTGAACTTTGCCTTTCATCCTTTTGGGGTTGATAAAATTAGTACCAGTTGAGTGTGGGGCTGTATGTTATCAACATATTCCCTCCCCTGAAGTTGTTGGCCTGGTGCCAAAATTTGAAATCATCATCATCATTATCATCATTATTATTATTATTATTATTATTTTTCTTTTCCTCTGCATGTTTGATGCAATCACTTGCCAGGACACACCACATGTCCTAGGGCAAGTGAAGGTTAAATGATGTTGAAATATAACTGAAAGCTTGGGATACAACATAAACATTTAAAACGTTTTCTAAGGATGTGGTTAATACTTATCAACACAATCTTTTGGATTTCTTTGAGATGTGATTCTCTTGGGTAGCAAGCTGGTAGAATCATTAGCACACCAAGCTTAATACTTAGCGGCATTTCATCCGTCTTTATGTTCCAAGTTCAAATTCCGCCAAGGTCAACTTTGCCTTTCATCCTTTCAGGATTGCAGTCAAGTACTGGGGTCGATGTAACTGACTATCCCTCTCCCCAAAATTCCAGGCCTTGTACCTATAAAAGGATTATTATTATTATTATTATTATTATTATTATTATTGTCCCATCCATACTAGCATGGAAAGCAGACATTAAATGATGATGATGATTACTATTATTCAAATAATAGTTTTGCTATTGATTATAGGGAAAGTATTCATATATACCAAGAATGGTGACAGTTATCAGGTACTGCACACACATTAATTTTGGCTAGCTGTATTTGTACTCCATATACGATGTATAATTTTTATGACCTCTTGAAACATTTCAAGTAAAAACGCCAATTAAAACTTGTTTTATGTGAGGTTTTATTTCATACATTCACAGTACTTCTACACATTTGTAGGAACATTTCTGTATAATAAAGCAAGGTAGTTAAAAGTTAGTTGATCCTGTTTCATTGCATTGAGAGATAGTGGTGGTAGTTTTTGATGGGGTTATTCTAGTAGTTGCTATTTTGATCATGGCTAATCTATATGACGTTACTTGGACATCCTATTCTTATGTTCTGGCCTATAATCTAGTAGAATTAGTTAGATAAGTCTGCAATGCAGTTTTAATTTCTAGTTAGAACAAATTAATTTATTTTTCTGAAGATTTTCACAAAACCATGAGCAAAAAGGTGATTATCTGTTATACAACCAATTCCAACATACTGGAATTTGCACTTTTCTGGTGTCCAGCTGTCACTCCAACAAGTGCACCTTACTAGTGCTTAATAAATATTCTGGTGCCTCCACAAGTCAAATGAAACAGCACTCTACTCATCAATGAAAGTCCACAATAATACTATAAAACTACTGAACTTGATGATAATAACCAAAAGAGTGGTCTTTGTTAATATCATAATTATTGAATTATTAAACAGCTTTATTTTAAGCATATTTTTTTAGTTTTGTTTAAGTTTTCAAATCAAGAATATTTAATTATGGTTGACTAGTTGCAATGTCTTTTGTACTGCAGTCTCTCTGTCATCTGGCAGTCTCTCTTTCATATGTGACAATATCTCTTGTATTTGATTTATTCCCTTATTTGGTTGTTTGTACATGGTGATATCATCTCATATAAAGTAGTCTAGTGTTTTACATACATATTTGTCACTTAGTGCCTCTTTATTGTAATAATTCCCACACAGTTGTTTTGCACTATCTTCTTTGGAATGATAAATTTGATTTTTGTTGTTGTACTTTTTCTTCTGAAATCTTATTTCAGAATAAATGGATTTTTCTTTTATCAATGTTACCTTCAAAATGTTTTTATTAATGTTAAAATGTCATTATTTAATTATTTTATTTATTTGATTTATTGTTCCATTACCAAATTAATTGTCTGATGTTATGTTATAGTAATGGTGCTGTTTGAACATTATTTGTAACTTTTATAAAGTATTACCTTCATAGTCTATGTCAGTTTTAGTTTCAGCAGACTGAACATACATTCCCTTGTGTTACATGTTAAGTCTATCTTGACAGCATGCTAACAGCCTCATACACTAGAGTACTGAGTAACAAGCTGAGAGGTTGGTGGTCTTGTTACAAATAATTTATATATATATTAGCGACAGAGGCAATATTAATATCAAGAAGTAATATTTATTCTCACTTAAACATGGATGTTCTGTTAGAACAAACTTTACTGAGGTAGATACCATGAGTGAAACTCTCATATAGACTTTTTTTTGTGCCAAAAGCCTATTCTTTTATATGTTTCAGCTCTAAGGCTGTGGTCTACTGCAGACTGGGCGTTGTGTTGTGTTCTTGAATAAAGTACTTCATTTTCACATTGCTCTGCGATCATTTTGACATCTGACATGTGGCACCTGTTGCACCTATACAGGTAATGTCGATCTGATGCAGGGAGTGAGCTTATGTCTACACAAACATTTGCTCACTATAAACAAATCATGTGTGTGGTTGTTCAGTCAGAAATTGTCAAACCCTCATACATCATCTAATGACGGGAGAGTCCATCATCATATATGCATGTATATATATATATATATATATATATATATATATATTTAAACTCAAAAATAACACAGTCCACCTTGCCGTTTGGAGTTTAGTTGAATGGGTTTCACCAAACTATTGTGTCCCAGATACACTACATTTAGATGAAGTCTTCAATTGTCCCTCTTTATTCAATAGGTTGTAAGACCCAACATATGTTAATGACAAAACTAAATTAAGTTTTTGTCATAATAGTTTATTGACTTTTCTGGTAATAATCTGTAAATATTGAAACAGACTAAAGAAATGTCTTCAACAAATTTGCATAATAACCACATTGTAGTTGTAGACGTTATAATACATCAAGCATTGAGAAAACCAGGTATAGAACATGTTTGCAATAATGGATTTGTATGTCATTATTTATTGATATTCTACTTTACTTCTCTGGGGTTTTGAGAACTTTTTTTTTCTTTTGCTTAATTCATGTGAAATTTAATATGCAATATGATCAATCTCTTTCTCTGTCTTAAACTACAGATTTGTTCTCATTAGTAGTATGGTATTCTTTTTTTTTTTTTTTCTTGAATTGACTACTGTAAATATTCTAATCATTTTTATTTTACAGGATTTATTTCATCAAATACAAACATTAGACAACAAAATATGATCTGAATAAATGAACCAATTTATGGTCACAACTTCTATCAATGTTATATGTTAAACATTTTTATACTTAATTATATACTATTGTATATAATTATTCTTACAGTAAATCTTACTGTTAATGAGTGAACTCTTTCACAGTCCACAGTTGATAAGAGCATAATGTAATGGCTACTATACATAACATATTCTATTTATTACTTAACTAAAAAAAAAAATCATGCAAAAAGCTGTTTTGCATTCTATTTTCTTTATTAAAATCTTTATTGTTAGTAATGTCAATATTTCTCTATTATTTCAGTTTCCGGTTTATAATGGGCAAGCCACGAGAAGAACCTACCATTTGCCTCTCCCACCTTCAATGGAAGAAGTAATTTGTAGAGCCATCCAACAACCATCATCACCGCTTGTCATTCTGTTAATTTTTTTCTTTGTGTCATAATGAACAAATTAAATGAAGAAAATAGTGCTTCATTTAACTGATTAACTAATTACTAATTGAGAGAGAGAGATGGACAGAGAGAGAGAAAACAAAAGTGAGGTGACAATTGATAGACGATATAAGTAGTAAAACTAAGCAGGATACCTTTGAAATAATTATATGTGTCATACACTCTTTTTAATAATAACCTAGTTGAAAGGATAAAATATACACCTGGCTATCCAGTAGAATTTCTAACTTATATCTAGTTTATGTTTTATAACTAAAGTTTACACCTGTTATTGTTTCATAACCCAAATGGACTCCCAGTATGTCTAGATGGGAATCAAGTAGCAAAAAGTTTATTAATAACAAATAAGATTTCAAATAACTATGCAAATATACATACATATATATATAAAATTTGTGTAATCGTTTCAATTAAGAACTTTCTTTTTTCTTTCTTTTTTTCTCTTTTACAATTTAAAATGACTTATTGGTCATTGTTTTAAATTTTAGTGTAAAAATTTAGTGGTAGAGTTAACATAGAAAGAGATAAATTACATGCTTTATGGCATCTAATATTTACCTTGGTGCCTTGCTGTTCCAAGTTCAGATCCTACTAAGAGTAATGAAATAAGTACAAGTGATATTTTGACTTGAGTTATTAAATTACATTCCTTTATATACACACAAAAATAAGAACACACATATATGCACAGAAACAGTTCAGTATATTTAACTGACTCATCTAATGAAATATTACCAATGCTGTGCTGTAACAATCAAGTCTTATTCCTAAGACAATACAAATTCCTTACTGGTTCCTATTGGAATCACAATTATTTTGTATTTACAATCAATATTATCCTGTATAGCTGATACATACTAAAAACCAATCAACATCTGTGCTTCTTGAATTCATTCAGCATTGAAATCATTGTTGTCTAAGTTTATGCCAGGATAGGGCATCCAACTGGGCAACATTTGCTCTGGCAATTGCTGAAACTACATAATTGCCCAGCCTTCTACAGTACATACCTGAGTCTTTCCTCCACTCTACAGTTGCCTGTCTTCTACTCTGAAGCTGTGAGTATCACTTCTACAGAACATGAAGCATTACTTTTACAGCATAGCTGTAAATATCAATACTGTACTACAATTATTAGTATCATCTGTACACTAATGCTGTGATTTCATACACTGCTGTATAACTGATAGTATCACTTACTTCTACAGTATAACTGTAACTGACATGGTTGTTTTCAAAACAGCAATAAATATCTGCTTGACTTGTCCTCAGATTCCTCAAGCTATCCAACACATTCCATGTTTTACCCTGGTTTAGTAGCTGAAATGAAATGCAATGTGGTAAAGAGGGATTGAGGAGGAGGAAAAAAAAGAGAAAGCAGATGTTGCTGTTTACTAAGGAATCATTAAAGAATATAAATTTTAAATGTTTCTTTCTCTTCCATTTCTCTCTCTCTCTGTACATACACACATTGATACATATATATATGTATGTGATGCATACATGTGTGTGTGTGTGTATATATATATATATATATATTGTAAAATTTGTAACTAAAAGCTTGAAAATTTAATTTATTATTATTAGTTCTATTTTTAGTCATTTTAGAGCGATGAAGATGGTACAGATCGCAGAGAGCCAACTTGGGTGCTTCAAAGCCTTTGAATTGGTTGTCTTGCCTTTCTGTTTTCCAATCACACCGAGGTTGACTTTGCCTTTCATCCCTTTTAGGGTTTTGGTAAAATATATCTCAGTAATACACTGGGTCCATTCATTAAAAATAAAAAGATTGGCCTTGTGCTTTGTCAAAAGAGCTCATTATACTTGGCTTTTGGCTAAGAGCAAAGTGTATAATATGAATAAAGAAATCAATATTTTTACCATTCCAAGCCACATCATTTTCCACAACTCGTTCAACCCATACCAGCTGGGTAAAATGGACATTAAACTGATGAGGATTATGATTATATTCCATATAGAAAAATAGTTAGAAACAATGAAGGAAAGAACAAAAAAAAAACACTAAGATGATTTTTCATCTACACCATCTCTGTGAATGCTCCATGTTTGCTACCTCTTTTAGAGAGGCTGTTGATATGGCTGCTGTCACTCTGTGTGCTAGAAATCTTTATTGCTCCCACTCTAGGAATGGTATGCACTGGGGTTGCTACCACTTTAGGAACAGTGACACTTGGTTGTTATATGTATATTTTGAAACACTCCTTGAATGTATGTGATGGTGTGATGAGCAGTTTTTCTGTTTCCTTTCACGGAGGCACACATCCACACTTTTGTTATATCAATTATATTTAAATGATAATGGTAATAAAAATGAAATGTAATTTGCATTAGATTTTATTTTAACTTCCAAACATTAAACCAAGTGTCATGTTTGATCTTCATCATTTACAATTCCCTCTATCATTCTCAATCTACTAAATCCATTAACAGGTCATATATTTCACTGTCATATGTGATTATCTAACACAGTATCATATTCACTGAAGTGTTATGTTGAGCCTGTCTGTTAATGTCTAAATTGTCACATTTTACGTACATCATATGTAATCATTAAGAACAGATATAATGTGTGTAATGAAGTGTCTTGAAGTGAAATTAGCTATAAATAATACCTTATAATGCACCGAGTTAAAACTCCCTTAGATGGAAAATTGGTAGATAGCTGCCTGTAGGATACAAAACATGCGTCTTCTGTAACACAGACTTACTACCCATTACACTAAAGCAGTCTCTCTTCTTTCTTACATCAAATATTTCTCAATGCTGCTACATTTCCATTCTAAACGTTAACAAACTTTCTTGATGGTAAGATTTAGAGCATTTAATTTGATGGAAAAAAGACAGGAAGCTGCTTTACTGTAATTGGTAGCACATCTGGCTGGTTTGGGTCTTGCGAGTAGCTTTCTGACTTTTTTCCATTCTAAGGCTTTTTAACTCAATGTATTATAAGCTATAATTTATTGCTCAATTTGCTTCAAGATACATCATTAATAAAGACTTATTTACATAATTCTCAATGCTATTACATTTGCATTCTAAATGTAAGCACAATATATGTTTAAAACAGCAGTTCATTGCTGCACAAGCTTTTTAAGTAATAGAAGCTTTAGTACCTCTGTTTTCTTTTAATATAACTTAGTACTGCATGCAGTTGTGTAAGTAAGCTACCTGGTTTCAGTTTGTGGCTGGAAACCATGTCATATACATAACTAATATCTCTTGGAAAAGCATGAGTGGTACTATTCTCATTTTTGCCAACTAAGAATTCAATAGGGTTAATAACCCATTGATGAATACTGTTGATTGTAGATGATCAATAAGAAAACTGAGTCATCAGATCTATCTATGTATGAAAATAAAATGTATAATTTATAAGCCATTACTATTTTGTAAGCTGAAGATACATTTTTCATGTTAAATCTCCAACATACTGTCAAAACAAGAAGACATCATATCCTGTGACTGGCGCTGCACTATGTCCAGAGCCTAGATACCTAACCTCCAAACACCCCAGTCCACCAAGCTGTTTGATTTCATGCTGAAATGGTTCACTTTGCTGTTGCATTCAATGGCAGCAGTATAAAACTGGTGACTGTTTTGTTAGCATCCTCTCATGAGTATAGTTTGGAGTAGAATGACATATTCTTAAAAGCTTCTTCCATGACCCAATGGCTTATAGGACTCACCACCACTAACACCATAATAGTTACATAATATAGTTACATGTAAGTTACATTACTGCATGGAACAATTCCACAAAGCCGTAATCAACTAATAAATTCCTGTAAGTCAGTGAAACATCATCAGTAAACTACTGTAACCATTACATTAAATATTGTCAGAGCTATATTTTGGATGCCTTTCTTTTTTTTCTTCTTTTCTTTCTTTCTTATATTAACCTGTATGGCAGTAGAATGGTTATGCCTAGCAATGTTGTTCAAATCCTGCCATGACAAACTTTATTTTTCATTTTTCCAGGGCTGATAAATAAGTAATCAAATCAGTCACATTGATGATATTCCTGTTCCAAAATGGTAGCCATTTGCCAGTGTTTCTTTCTTCGTTCTTTGTTTGCTTTTGCATCTGTTTTTCCATGCTACAATGAGTATGATGAATTGCAGCTGGACACTCTTCCTCTCACTCAAATTGCTGCCAAAGCATCAGATGCAAAATGAAAGCCAGGCATGTTGAGTAAGCTAACATACACAGCCAGCACACTTGGAAGATGGCAGCTGTAGTGGGGCCTTAATGTGCAGACAGATACAAAGGTGGTGAAAGCATGTACCCCTGTTGAAAGCCAAAAAAGGGAGAGCACAACAATGACCCTTCCAGCACAGTCTTGTCCAATCACCAAGATCCTAAATATCAATAAGAACTTTTAGACTGGTAAACATAGAGTAAGAGACGGCTCCCTTCAGGCCAATATTTTGACCTGGTTATTGTTGTTGTTTAGCCTCAGTTTATGCTGGTCATCAAAGGCATTTAGGCTATGACTATCCATCTTTTTTTTTTTATGAACAGAAAACCCCAAATCACCTTTATGTCCTTTTCTAAGATGGCAGTGTGCAAGTTGAGAAGGATTTTTAATAGATTGAGTGAGCACACAAATCATCCCTCATTGGCTCATTTTTGACACAGTTTAACTTTTTTCTAATTATATTGTATGAAATACATTAGCTGTATCTTTCAATTAATGGTGAAAATAATCATAACAGTGGGTAACTGGAAAGATGATAGAGATGGAGGTGACAAGATGCCAGAGCTTCTCAAGATACCAGAAGGTAATGAGATAGGAGCAGTAGGAAAGAGACAAGAGATGAGGAGTACACTCAAGTTAAAGGAAGTATATATATAACTGAAGGGGGACCAAGGATTGGATAGGGTGTATTGTTGGGTAAGTTTGCAAGATTACAAAGCGAGAGGTGGAGGGGAAGGAATGTAGTGAGTGAACAGAAATAGAGGAAGGGGGTTTTAGGAGGATATGTGGGGAAGAAATCTAACAGGGGTGATTGGGAGATAGAGGGGATGTAGGTACAGCAACTGGTGAGCACAAGTAGGGGTGGGGACGTGCCTTTATGGCCTCAATTTTACTGAGCTGGACAGGTCTTCTCAAGCATAGCAAATTACCAGTCATCTTGGTCCTTTATCATCTCTGGAAGACTCGGATTCTTTGGATCATTTTTCATCACTTCATCCCGTGCCTTCCTGGATCTTCCTCTTCCACATTTAGAGATCAGCACTTCTTATGTAACTATCTTCATTTGTATACATCATATGACCATACTATTGGGTTGTCTGGAAAGTACGTGCCGATTTTTAAAGGAAAGAAAAAGGTCAATAAATACTTGCCATTACATTTTTAATCAACCAAATATGAACCATTTTGCTCCACAATGCGTCTCCATCTTTACTTTAACTTGAAAATACCCTCTTCCCAGAACTGAGGTGGTTTCATGTCAAATAAGTCGAAAGGTAAGCTACTATAAATCGGCACAAACTTTCCGGACAACCCAATAGTGCAGTCTTCTCCCTTGCATATTACATCTGATAACTCTATACCAAATTTTTCTCTCAATACATTAACACTTTGTTGCACAGCCATTTCTTTCAAGCTTTCACATTTCCTCAGCATTCACAGCCCACTTTCTTTGTTAACCTTCCTGTGATTCCGCTGCAACTCTTATGTGCCCGTAGCTTGCAATGGGTACATTCAATAGAATTTCTACCGACACCTTTCTTACATATCAAGTAGAGTTATTTCCTTGAAAAGATTAGTAATTTGTCTGCTTTCCTGCTGACTAGTACTTTGATCTTTGCTAAATTAACTCTAAGGGCCTTTGATTCCAGACCTTGCTTCCACACTTGAAATTTCTTCTCTAATTCTACTTTAGACCCCCTTCCTACATGACCTAATTAATCATACAGGTGACTGTTGTTGTTGGCACTCCGTCGCTTACGACGTTGAGGGTTCCAGTTGATCCGATCAACGGAACAGCCTGCTCGTGAAATTAACGTGCAAGTGGCTGAGCACTCCACAGACATGTGTACCCTTAACGTAGTTCTCGGGGATATTCAGCGTGACACAGTGTGACAAGGCTGGCCCTTTGAAATACAGGTACAACAGAAACAGGAAGTAAGAGTGAGAGAAAGTTGTGGTGAAAGAGTACAGCAGGGTTCACCACCATCCCCTGCCGGAGCCTCATGGAACTATGTGTTTTCGCTCAATAAACACTCACAATGCCCGGTCTGGGAATCGAAACCGTGATCCTATGACCGCGAGTTCACTGCCCTAACCACTGGGCCATTGCGCCTCCACCATACAGGTGACTAAGGCGTATCAAACTCCACCAGATATTTTAAGCACTCAGCAGTAATTCTTCATGGGCCAGGGGCTTTCTTTATTTTCATATCCTTAAGTTTCTATTCTACCATGCAGCTGGTAACTGGTCCCTCTTTGGATCCACATTAGGAAAACTCTCCTTTTCCTATACATTTTCAACATTGGCAGCCTTTCATAGTGGCACATCCATGGATCTTCGTTTCAGAGTCACTATGTGCAAGTGTATTATTATCCATCCAAACACACTTCTCTCCTACATGATTTTTTCTGACACACTGTCATGCAATTAAGAACATCTCATGCCACATAACATTAGCAAATTTCTTCCTTTCTGTTTCTCCCCCCAGCTAAATATATGTTTTTCTTCTAGCTAAATATGTTTCTCTGCTACCCAATTCTTCTAGTCCTTCCAGGCCTGTTTCTTTGCTTTTATGTCATTGTCTCCTTCACTGTTCCACCACCATAGGTCTGGCTGGTACTTTGGTTTATGGCCCTTAGTAGGATGCATGTGTATGTATATACACACACATATGCAACAACAGCAGCCGTAACACCATCAGCACAAGGGCACAGATACAGGAATATGTCGGTTTTACAGGCATCATCAAGCATTCCTTTAGAATACCAGAGAGATGTGACATCAATTCCCTGGGCAGCTACATATGGTGTTTAAAAGACAAAGGTACACCATACATAATTAAATGGAGACTCCTAGAACCCCAACTGTACCTGAACAGGAGTAAACAACAAGCTTTGCCAGGTCAAAAGAACAAGAAACCTGAAAAACTCACTTAACCTGGAGACCTTCAGAAAAGAAA
The DNA here is from genome assembly GCF_001194135.2 of Octopus bimaculoides. Taxonomy (NCBI): domain Eukaryota; kingdom Metazoa; phylum Mollusca; class Cephalopoda; order Octopoda; family Octopodidae; genus Octopus; species Octopus bimaculoides. Next base: position 129,271,608 of record NC_068981.1, read on the forward strand.
TGTTTAGTCAGTGTCCTCATGAGAGAAAATTCATGTTAAAAACATGGAATTCTCCATTTGCCAACTAGGAAAATGCTACAAGCAGAGGTCATGGACATTGTTGTTGTTGGCACTCCATCGCTTACGACGTCGAGGGTTCCAGTTGATCCGATCAACGGAACAGCCTGCTCGTGAAATTAACGTGCAAGTGGCTGAGCACTCCACAGACACGTGTACACTTAACATAGTTCTCAGGGATATTCAGCATGACACAGTGTGACAAGGCTGACCCTTAGAATTACAGGCACAACAGAAACAAGTAAGAGTGAGAGAAAGTTGTGGTGAAAGAGTACAGCAGGGTTCATCACCATACCCTGCCGGGGCCTTGTGGAGCTTTAGGTGTTTTTGCTCAATAAACACTCACAACGCCCGGTTCGGGAATCGAAACCGCGATCGTATGACCCTGAGTCCGCTGCCTTAACCACTGGGCCATTGTGCCTCCACCATGGACATAACTGGAAGCAGTCTAATGAGGATAATTCTGCCTTGTCCAAGGTTCTGCCAGTAGAATTTTGTTCTGGAATTTTTGTTTACAAAATTAACTGACCATGCTGTTTTCCTTCTAGTTGTAGAAAGGTTATGTGCCTCCAGTTTAAGTTACCTATAGTAGAAATGTGCCCAAAGTGCTGTACAGTGGGAGTGAACCCAAAACCAAATAGGTTGGGAAGCAAGCTTTTCAGCCACAAGTCATATTTAAATCAAAATCTTTAGTAAAATCTCGTATTTCATGACAGCACAAGGACAAATTTCTTGTTGATAGCAAATCTATTATTTTTGTGAGTAAAGAGATGAGATTGATTGAGCAATTGACCCTTAACAGAAAGGAAGCATTTCATGATAGCAAGTTGAACATTTTTGTTGCTTTTTTTTTTTTTCAATGAGGAAAAAGAAAAAGACATAACAGCTTGAAAATTTTATTTTACAAAATCATATCCATCAAGAAATTGTCAACAAGATTAACCAAAACAATAAAGAAAAGAACAATTCTGTAGTTGGCACTAAAACTGGGCAATAAGTAATAAAGCTGTGACCCATTATTCTGTGTGTGTGTGTTTAGCTAAGTTATCTAATTCTTTTATTCTTTAACTTTCATTCATTGGACTGTGGCCATACTGCCTTCAAGGATTCACTCAACCACAAGTATTTTATAGTATGGTACTTATTTATTAATTTCTGTTTGCTGAACTGCTATGTTAGGGGACACATAAAGGGATCTAACATAAACTACACTGGTTTTAAACCATGAACTCTTACACACATACTATATATACACACACACACGATGGGCTTCTAAACAGTTTCCATCTAGGAAATTCCACTCACAAAGTTAACTGGTTGACCAGAGGCTGTTGTAGAAGACACTTGCCCAGAGTGCCACACAGTGGGATCCAACAAAAAGCATGTGATTATAAAGTGCAATTCTTAGCCCACATAAACAGCCTGTTTAGAAAAATAGTTCTGCACAAAAGTAGCAAAGAAAAACACTACTCCAAAAGGTGGTGTAGAGAGTTGTTACCATGCAGAGTTTTGGAAATATCTATAAAGAGCTTATTACACCTAGACACACACATATGGACACAATTTATAAATGTACATAGCAGAAGTGTGAAAGCTGTTTAAGTAATGAAGTCATAACATAAACAGATACAGAACTGTTCTTTAAATTATACCTAGTATAGCTGAAAGTGTTAGACCGAAATAATCAAGATGGCATCTCTTGAGCAGAAAATACAATTGGGAAACAGCTGTTAAAGGTTTTGGCTTAGTAACAATTATGGAAGCTAAAAGAATTTGTCAACTAGTCTATCTTTTACATCATTGGCTTGTAACACCTTAACCTTTCAAACAACACCACTAGTAGGTTCATACCCTAATATTGGCTACTGGGGTCTCTCAACAATTCTGGATGACAAACTTGTAGCACAAGATGTGGTATTGATAGCTAGTTGTTGAATCCTCTATCTAGACCATTAAGTTGGCCTTCCAACAGTTCACAAAAATAAACTTCTAATTTCAAGAGCCAGAAAATATTGCAGAAGGAAAGGAAATTTTAATTTAATTTTATTTTCAATATAATGTCTTTAAAATATATTGTATAACTTTAAAATTTTAAGAACAAAGATATTTTGGAAAATGTTTTTGACGAGTGGGGCATTTTCTTTTCTTTCAACCAGTTCATCTGGTATTTTTATTTTTGTTTTTCTTTACAAGTATATAAAGAGATGTTCAAATAAGTACATCAACTAAGATAACTAGGACTCATTGGGATAAAAAAATAATTTTAAAAAACATCAAGAAAGGAACAAATTGCATTTTGCATGATAAGTTGATATTTGAGTTTGTGATTGAACAGCATCTTAGAGTTAGGGCAAATTACCATGTTAAAAAGCCTGAAAAATAAATCTGAAAGAAATTCACCCAACACCCTTTTATACAGGTATGCTGTTAAGACTTCAAAAATTCAGAAAAAATATGTCATCCATTCATAAAATCTTTAAAAAATAAAAGAACAAAACATTGGTTTGATGTAGATCAACCAAGATCACATATCCCCTTGAAAAGTATAAGATGTAAAAATCAGGGAAATACTATGTTATATATGTCTGTGTGTTGTGTGTGCATATGAATGTTAGTGTATTGATATATGTATGTAGCAAACCTGAGAGTTTGTTGAGGGGTGTCAGACATACAATAATTTCATTGTCTTTTATGAAGTAGAGATGGATTAAAAAATATTAATTAAATTGACAGAGCAGTGTAACCGTCTAGTTACTTTAGAGCAGATATACTAGTGGAATATAAGAGAAGAAGAGATCCAAAATAGGATAGAAATGAAATCAAGTTCCCAACACAATAATAATGTAGACAGAAGAAAGATGATATAACAACCTGATTAAAGAGACAATTGGAATAGAATGTGTATATAACACAGCAACCAACTTGAAAAGTCCACACAACTAATATATACAAGACATGCAAGAGAGAGAAAAAAAAGACTGAAGTAACAGTCTTCAAAAAGTGTCCACAATATTTGAAGCATCGCTTTTATGCAGCAACTCTCAAATACCAACTCCATGTACTTAAAAGCAATATACAGCAGAAAATGTCTAGCTATTCAAGAATATTCAAAACTGTTTGAATTAGTTTCTGACAGCACAGACCAAAATAACTTGCATCATGACATATATAAAATATATATATACATACCAGATGGCACTAAATAAAACTCCTGTTATCTTACAATTCTGTGGAAATTTGCAACCCCCACCTATTTCAATACTGATACAATTCTTAAAGTAATTGATTGCTCCACAAAATTATTTGGTGATTGAATAGAAAATACCAAATTCTATTCTCAAGTGCTTCTAAATACCAAACAAATTGTTTTTTTATTTTCCTTCAATATTTACAATCAAACCATGCTCCAAAAATGACTGAAGCATAGAAAAATACCAGAAACTCATACTGTAGACATCGACAAAGAACTAAGAAAATCTACAATTAAATAGTATATCTTACATTTATACATTTGATAAAATGTATATCTGACATTTATACATTTGATAAAATAATGAAATATCGTTATTGACACTACGATAATAATGAAAAAATTAAGAAAAAATCGTTTTCCACCAAAAGCCAGAGAAGCAAAAGTTGATGGAAAGATAATAATAAAAAAAAAAGTGTGCTGCTGTATCTGCAACTTTCACAGAGTTGCCAGTGGACTGAATTGGTTTGAATGTCAAGTAATTATTGAATAGTCTCAGAAAGGTATGCAGCACATGACAGATACCTGCCGCTATTAGGAAAATTTCAATGGCAGAAATTATCTGCTCCCCAAAAACTTGATATTCAACCACAAGAATAGATTGTGTGGAAGCTAAGTTGGTCATCTGACCTCATATTTGCCAGTTAGTAGGTTAGATTGTGAACACATACACACACACAAACATACATACACACATGCATGCAATTACTTTTGCTCACCTTTGGTTTATCATTTCATTATGAAAGGGATGAAGAGAGATCTCCAAGTAGTTTTTAGACTGCACAGAATATTAACTTCATCTTTTGTGGGTTTTTAATGATCCCACCACCATATTTTAATCATTATAGTCTCATTTCTTCCCAATGTTGAACTCTGTAAGTTGTAATAAAGGTTTAGGTGTTTAGTCCTATCCAAAGGAAATATTTACATAGAATATTGCACCTGAAGACTTGCAGAGAATATATTGACCAAAGAATATAAATAATAACCCAAAAGATTAGTTTCAACCTTTACCACTCATTAAGTGAGAAACAGAAATGTAATTAAGAGGTTATGTTCTCAAAACCAGATGTGAAGGATAGGATGTTAAAATAAAAATTAAAAAAAACTTTACTTCATTTTACCAACTCTACCAAAAGTTGGAATAAATTGTGTAATCCAGGTTTAAAAAAATGACATGTCACAACATTAATATAACTCAACATCATATTGTGATTCATTATATACAATCATAAAAGATGTGTACCAAAATTGTAGCTGACATGTATCAAATCAATTGTGCTCTTATGCATTGGTTTTTCATGAATGTTCAAAAGAAGCGGGTTCAAGTAACATGGGAAGATTTAGTGTGAACAAAAAAGGGTGGAGTGGGTAGGGTAGATAAATACAGAGATTATAAAAAATGTGAGCGATAAATTAGATGTAAAGGTGGTTTGTTTAACAAAAAAAAAAAAAAATCTGACTCCTTTTTTGTACCAAACAGATTGTAACCTTATATGTGGAAAAGTAATTTTTTTTTTTATTACATATCAATAAAAAAAACAGTAATGGTCTAACATAAACCACAGCTAATTATAAATGTGCTTGAGTGACAGTAAGGTTAGACACAAAAGAGACTTGAACTAAAGTGCTGATGTTTACAAAGATGAAATTACTAAAAGAAAGCATTTTAGAACAATATGCATCTCTATGGGTATGTTTCCAACCTAAGTAGAATATTAACCCATATATTTGTGAAATCAACTTCATAAATAAAAGACCACGAAGAGCAAGTAAAACTGAGTTTGAAAGTAAAACTTATCCAAAGGTGTGTATCATTGGATGGAAGAAATTTTAGACATTATCCAAATAACAGTGTTGAAGGAGCAGTTAACCCTTTCATTACCAACCTATCTGAAGTACTCTAGAAAATTAAAGAAAATTTACAAGTTGCTTAGATTTGTGCATCTGTCATGTAAAACCATGACTCAAGGGAATAACTATAATTGATGCTTTTGGTACGGTCTATGGTAAAACAGTAACAATTCCCAATGAAATTGCTTAATGGTTATTTTATATTTGAATATATTCATACTATTAACAGAAAAATGTTAAAACAGTCCAAAATGGTGAAGTCCAGTACTGTCACTGCATCAAGCAGTTGTTGTTATACACTGCTGGTCAAAATGCACTTCCTTGCATTATTGTAACTTTTGAATGATTCCAGCCCACTGGCTAGGTAAACAGGCCAGCATTCCCCATGAACAGAACAGCAGTCCATTGCAGTGTTACCCATTTACAGCTAAGTGGATTAAAGCAACATGAAGTTAACACAATGCACCACCAACCTGGGAATCAAAACCACAATCTTATGATCATGAGTGCAACATCTTAACGAGTAGGCCACACATTTTTACCCATATTTTAGATCTTCAAAATATCTATTCTCAGCAATTCTACATTGACTGAGGATTCTTGCTCCATCAAGAAATTAAATCTAAACTATTCAATATCAAAAACATACTGATAGGTAAAATAAACCCCCTCATACTAATGAATGATACAAGTGTTCATTTTGTCAAGTTGTTTACCTAATTTTATAACAAAGTTAGAAATAAAAAATTAGAAAGCTTCAGGAACAGTAGAATTAGCTACATTTGGTAAAAGAGTCAGAACAAAATTTTGATTTACTGTTTAAAAAAATAAATAAATAATAAGAGAGCTGATCTATTTCAAATATGAATATTAAGAATTAAGCTCACTGGAAAAAGTCTGAAAATATTAGAGGCGAACAGAATGTATTTTTAACCTAAGTTTTGAGAATAAAGGAGAATTATTGCACAATAAAACAAAGAAGGGAAGCAATCTAAAAAATTACATTACATAAATATATTTTAATGAGTATGACATGACATGCTATAAATTTGGAAGTAAAGGGGGAGAAAAGAAAAAAATGACAAGTTTTGGCACACCCAAACAGGAGATGACAATGAGGGGGAAAGTAATGGACGGCGAGCAGATTGGTTGATAGCAATAAGGTTTTATAAATAACTAGGTTTTACATTTGACTAGAACTAAGCATCAAACCAAAATGGGAAATTTTAGGGAAACAGATTAATCAACATAAGCAAAAACATTAGCTTTATGTATTTTGTGGGCATATAAAAAAAAAAATTGAAAAGGAAACAATTACAATTAATAAAAACTGGACCACTTACAGAGAAAACTCAATTGTGTTGTCCATGATATAACAGAAAAAAAATATAGATTACAGTTACAGCAGGGCAATAAAGAGAAGATAACTCATGGAGAACTGGAGTGTAAGAAAAACGATGGTAGAGTGGGGAGAAATACAAAAATAATATAGAGCACCATACTGATTGCTGAGCAGTGATCATGAAATTGATATATATATGTAGATTTGAATATAATGTATGTCAATATATGGATGCTATGCATGTATACACTAAACACACATATATGCACATGTTTTTATACACATTGTATGCATTAGATATAACATTACAGATACCATAACACCTCTATAATCATGCATACACACATACAGGGTAAAAAGTGTTCAGTTTATCATGACAAATTACATCATAACTAAACCACTGCGTATGTTCATGGTTTCAACACTCACAAAATGTATTTAAATATATTGCATAAAATACACTTATGATTTTATATAAATATATGTATGCATATCCATACATGCACACATATGTGCACATTTATATGTGTATATATATACATGTACGCATGTATATCATACATATGCATATACATATATTAATACACATACATATATACATACACACACACATTCATACATTCACACACACATATATATATATACATATACATTCACATATATATATATACATATACATTCATATATATATATACATATACATTCATATATATATATACATATACATTCATATATATATACATATACATTCATATATATATATATACATATACATTCATATATATATATATACATATACATTCATATATATATATATACATATACATTCATA
>NC_068981.1:129279849-129284613 GCF_001194135.2 Octopus bimaculoides
GTATATACATACACACACACATGTATATACATATACACATACATGTATATACATATACACATACATGTATATACACATACATATATATATATACATATACATATATATATACATACATAAACCCATACAAATACTATACATGTACACATACATATATACATGTACATATATATGTACATATATATATATATATATATATACATATATACGTTTGCATATATATACACACAAACATAGGTGTAAGTGTGTGTGTGTGTATATATATATATATATATATATATATATATATATATATACACATATATATATATATTATTGGCCTACATTGTCAAAACTTGTAATATTTAGCAACATCAACAAAAGGAGTACAAATGTTTCCATACATAAGTGCATGTACATGCATGCAAACATATATACATATGCATACATGTATATAGATATATACGTATATATATATTTACAGGCATGTGTGTGTGTATACAAGCATGCACACATGTATATATACATGAACTTAGATACATGCATATATATATATATATATATATATATATTTACAGGCATGTGTGTGTATACAAGCATGCACACTAGTATATACACATTCATGTACTTTTATACATGCAAATATTTAAATAAATGTATATACATATATATGTATGTAGATGCAGATGTATATAGATATAAATATATATCTGTGTATAGGTATACACATATGTATAATTTGATACGCACATGTGTGTATCTGTACACATAGATATTTTTCATTCACTTGTTTGTTTTTTTGTCCATTTTTCTACTTTTGCATGGATTGAATGAATATATTATCAAGACATTTACAACTATATGTCTTTCCTGTTACTAACCCTTACCCAATTTTCATTCAAGGGATATTTTATGCCACAAGTCTTCAAAAGGCACAAAGCCAGCAGATGAACCACTGACAGGGGAAATGTTTGCAACATCACCACCCATAGCTGACAGATTTTCTGGAGCAACACAGACAGATGCACATACACACACAATGACCTTTTAGTTTTCCTCCAAAAGATACTTGCCTAAGTTGCCACACAGTGAGATTAAATTTGACACCATACAAGACTTATCTAGAATGTTCATGAATGCAAAAAAAATATTTTGCAGTCTTAGTAATGTCCATGAATACATAATATAGGCCAGCCTTTCTTTCACATTTATCGACATGAAATAACTAAACACAATGCTTAAACAAGAGGCTTATTACACAAACTCTTTCTTGTGCAAAGCTTCATCTATTCTTAAGACACTTAAATATAGGAAGAACATGATCAAGGAAAGCATCTAGTCCAAGCAACATTTTATTTTGTAGATATGAAATAAGTGAGCTGGTTGGCACAATGAAAAGTGCAAAGAGAAGCTGCAAGTGCCAGTCTTCATGCAGTAAATTTCTTCCCGAAACAATTATTACACATTTTCACAAATTGTTAATATTGGCAAAAAGCACATATTTTGGAAGAGTATATTAGCAAGAAATCACATTACAAAAGGAACATCAATTAGCATTATTGTTTGGAATCCATGTGACTAGAGACAAAGTTTTAAGACCCAAGCATGTGCAGCACACTAAAAATGCTAAAGTGTTTAAGAGGTTTCATAAAAAAACTACACTTCCAGCTATATTGAAAGATTTAAACGATGCTTATTACTGCTAAATAGTATGAAGATTGTTTTTGCATCACTTTGTGCCTGAAGGGAAAAAATATTGTGAAGACAAAAAGAATCTATTTCATGTACTTATGGCTGTACACAATACATCCTATTACCCACAATTTCTACAACATCAGTCTTTAAATGTTAGATTAATATTTATGCTGCTAAATACATCACTTTTGCAAACAAAGGAACTAAGGTATTATTGAAATGTTTAAAACATTATTTTCGGCACACATTTGATCAGCTAATAAATAACTATTGATAAGAGAAGAGACCCAAAAATAAAATTATTTTGAGAATCATCCAACATTCTAGGTCAAGTAAAGCTAAAAGGATTCTCAGACAAATTCAAGTGAAAATGCAGTAAGGATGGTTCAAAATTAAACAGAAGTAATCTTTGACAATTCTAATCAAATACACATTGATGTTTCTTGGAATGACATGATTTATTTCAGTTATACAAACAAGTACTCACAAAAACTTTAATCAAATGGAAGAACATCATGAAACAGCCAAAAAAGATCTAACAATGGAAACCCCTGTTTATTCTTTCACTCTTAAAGGGTTCAACAAAACATTTTCACATTCGAAAAGGGACTGATATTTTCAAATCACAAGATCCAAATTTCAAAGTACTAAATACTAGCAGCAAAGTAACATCAGATCACAAACTGAAAACAAATGTCAACACTCACTGAATCATGAATATAAAAAATAGAACTATGTTCCTTTCATTTTATGGGTAAATGATTGATTTCATATTATTTATTAAATGCTCCTCATTTAATATTTTTAAACATAACTTGTGTGAAATCTCATAAGTATCAATATAAATTTGGTATATAAAATTATTTCTTAATTAGCATTTCACTCAACGATTTCAAATTTAAACCAATATAATCACTAAATCAAAGTATTTCTGTGTGTGTGTGTGTATATATATATTGGGTCATCCCATAAATAATGTAGTTTTTTTTATACTTTTAATTTTCGAAATTAAAATAAACAAGGTTCTTTTTAAATCTAAAATATACTCTCCTTCATTTTCTACAATGCTCTTCCATCTATCTGGTAGACTTGCAAGGCCCCTCTTCCAAAATTCACTTATCCATGATGAAAAATACTTCTCCAGTACTGTTTTGACCTCAACTACAGAATTCATATTTTTTCTGTCCAAATGATTTTGAAGACTGTGGAACAAATGATAATGAGATGTCCAGCGAATATGGTGGGTGGGGGCATTGTTTCCCATTCAAACTGCTCCAGCCTCTGGAATGTCATCCTCACTAAATTTGGCCGATGCTGATGGAAGAATACTTTTCGTCTTGAAATCAAAGATGGTCATTTTCCAATGGCATACAGGTGTCAATGAATGGTTGAATGACCAAATCCAAGCATTTCTGCTAGTTCCTCAACAGTTACGATGGGATTTTGTTCCACCAGGGTTTGGAGGATGTCCTCATTAAACTCTACAGATCTTCCAGGACAAGACTTGTCTTCCAGGCTGTAGTTTCCGGCTCGGAATTTCTGGAACCACCGCTGACACTGGCTTATGCTTATTGTCCGATCCCCATATACTGCATTAATATTCCTCGCTCTTTCCATTATGGTGCAGCCTTTATTGAACTCACAAAGCAAAATATGCCAGATACGCTCTTTTGTCACTTCCATTATAGCTTTGAAAAAATAACTGTTAAAATTGAATTGCACTCTTCAAAATTTGCACTATGATTAAGTACATGGTAAAATTGTTACCAGCTTTTATAGCAAGTTGATGCAGGTAATTTATCCCATCCCCCTTCAACTTCTAGTTCATGCACTTGAAAAAAACCCACATTATTTATGGGATGAGCCAATATATATATACAAGGTGTTTGGGCTAAATTTAATTTCTTTTATGTCTCTTTTTTTAAGGAAGAGCTTGATGTATCAGTGAACAGCCAATGGCATTGGTGAGTATAAAGATTAAAAGTTGTAGTTGAGAAAAAGTTAGCTGACATGGAGGACTGGAAGTCATCTGAATATTAGATGATTTGCACCAGGTATCAAATTGCCAACATCATGACTGCTGCTCAATGCTCTGCAAACACTGTAAGGGCTGTAAAACAGAGGTGTCAGAGACAGTGCAGAAGTGGAGGGCAGGATGGAAAGATTTGACAAAAGAGAGGAAGGAGTCTAGATGTTCACGGGAAAGTGAGGTCGCACCAATACAGTCGGCAATATAAAGGCCGTATAGTTCTTGTCTTGAGGTTCACAGTCATACAGCTGGGTGGATTCGCGTGAAAAATGGCACACACGCAGACGGGTACATAGATTGGAATGCAGTTACTATTGTTTTCCTAGCCCCCGTACTTACTGAGAAAATTGATTAAAACTTTTTCAAATGGAATTCCCCTCTTTGTTCCACTATTAAAACAACCAGCTGCTCACACAGCTGGCATATACCATTTCGCTAGCAACAAGGGGAGTACAGGATGACAGTCAGCCAAAACTTTCGCTATGCTGTCTCTCTTCTTTCAGCTCCTTGCGGGGTTAATAATCTTAATCTTTAGTTACAGTTTCTCATTCAAAATACATAATAGGCAGAATTGTCGGATTAAGACAGTAGGGTGTTTTGAGGGAGATTTGGCTGCTATTTCTACCAGGTCTAGCAACCATGTAGAGGTCTGAACTTAATTTTCATTCATATATTTGCATTTCAAAAATTTAACATAATCTTTTCCATAAATCAACTATTGTAAAAATTTTATATGATGACCTCACATTTTCTATGTATGTGTGTGTACCTTAAAAGACGTCAATCATCACCACACACACCTCCACTCACTCACTCTATCTCTCTCACATACACATGCGCAAATACGCACACACACACACCCATCCATTTCATATATCTTCTTTCAATTTCTGCTCTCTGCAAATAAAATTTTTACGGATACAACTGCTTACAAAAATAGGGATTAATGTATAATTTCTTTCTATGTTCATAATTAAATCAATGTTTTTATGATTAGACAGAGGTCCAATAGAATAGCTCACAGAAACAGACTATGTACAAATTCGTTCTTCACAACTCCT
>NC_068981.1:129288435-129291752 GCF_001194135.2 Octopus bimaculoides
ACATATATATGAAGATGCCTACTACCAAACCTAAGGAAGACAGGTGTCTCATTAAGCAACATATAGAAAAGAGGGATTTCATACATAGCCATTGCACAGGAGTATTTAGCGACAAGGACACCCATGAAATGGAATTCTTTTAATTACCTGGTAATCTCCCTAGAAGTAGTTAACAGCTTCTGATAGCTAGTTTAACTAATCAGCAGTAGCAGTAGGTGTTCCAAAAAGTCAGAGCGAGAAAAAAAAAATGATGCAAAAATGCAGAGAGCTATCAAAAGGACTCTCTTTTTGAGTGTATGATGTAATACTGCATGGTAGACAAACAAAGGGATTAAATGTGAAGATGTATAAAGGATGGAAACAATAAAAAGCACATGCACCACTGGATATGTAAATGCTAGTGTGCATGAACAACGAAGCACAAATGAGCTGAGAGAAAAACAGAGTATAAGAAGTATCAGATGTTTGTGCAAAAAAGGATTGTCCAGGTACAAACATGTGAAGCATCTGGAAGGTGGCATTTAGATAAAAAAGTACCAAGCAATCCAACAGGAAGGAACTTGTGAAAGAACACACGGGAGCCTGTAACAAAGGCTGAACCTCACAAAATAAATGTCAAGGAGCTACAAAATGGAACAACACAACCCATCTTAACCATGCTACTATAGAGAAATGGACATAAAATAATGATGTTATATAACAACATTATATATTTAAACTATGTGTATTTTATATATCTAAATAAAAATATTACGTTTCAATATATGAAGTCAACTCTTTATACATAGTATATAATAGACAGATTATATAGTTTATGATTTATCCTCATCATAGAAATATTAATATTTCTAAGTCTCTCTAAAGGAGACTACGGCAGCGGTACTGGATATTAATAGTTATCGCCAAGCCAACATGGCAGTCGAAAAATAGAACGAATGCTGTCATCGATTAGCTCCAAGAGGCCATCGCCTCTAGCAAGGGGAAGCGGCTGACCTCCCCTGTTCGAAGGTTATAATGGACACAGGTTCATGTGTCACATAGCTAGCTAGAGGCGATGGCCTCTTGGAGCTAATCAACAGCAGCATTCGTTCTATTTTTTGGACTGCCATGTTGGCTTGACAATAACTATTAATAGGATTTAATATACATATATCATATTTTCTATATCAAGTAAATTGATTTCTGTTCACTTCAACAACTAATCTTCTATACACTAGACAAACTGTCCTGGCTGAATATTTCACAGGTGTGTATCCTTAATGTGATACTCAAGCAGGATCAATATTAGATAACATGTGATTACAGGTAGATACAATCCATCCAACAGACTTCAACACAGCTTTCATTAATGACACAGTTGTAATTACAGTCACACTTACCTACAGGTACACCTGTATGTACATATATATATTCAGACATCCTATATGATAAAAAACCATCATTTAATGCCCATGTTCCATGCAGGCACACACACATAAACACATTTATATATATACATGCTCATACACACACACACACACACATAAATACTTATACATATGCATACATACACACATATACATACATACATATATATATATATACACACACACATCTATACATATAACATATCTATACATATACATGCATATATATATATTTGTTTCATACCCAAGTTTTCCCTGCTAGCTGGTTTAGACAAATGCATGTCACACTGACACAGAGAACACACTGGAATGGATTACCAATATTTGATTTTCTTGCATGTATTTGATTTTTTTTTTTCTTGTATGTACATGCACACAAACACACGTAAACATTGTGGTCAGGAATGGCAACCCTGCAGAGGTCTGGAAACTGAGAGAATTCAACAATGTGCTCCTGGGACCTTGCAGTATAGTATACTATAAAAAAGCAATACATTGCTGGAGAGAGGTTTGTATAACACCAGCACCCAAGAAAAGAGGGTGAAGTTTCATGAAGCACTATGATGGCATTATACTGACTGCAATTGCAGCTAAAAAGAATCGGACCCAAGCTTTAGAAAATTTTTTGCAAGAATCACAATGGCATTTGTCCAAATAGATCAATGATAGGACAAATACTAACAATCAAGCGATTCATTGAAGCTGTGAAGATGTATCAGTAGCTCTCCATTTCTTAGCTTTCACAAAGGTCTTTGATTCGATCCATAGGGGAGGAAAAATGAGAGCTACTGCTAGCTTATGATATTCTTGGAGAAACTATGAATGCTTTAACAATGCTCTATAAGAGTACAGTTGCTAAAGTTCATTGTGTTGACAGAGACACTGACTTCTTTCAGGTCACTGCCAGAGTACTACAAGGCAATACCCTCACATCAGCTCTTTTTATCATATGCCTTAATTATGTTCTAAGGAAAACACTGGACTCCAAAAAAAAAAAAATCACCTAGGTTTCATTCTTTCACAGTAAAGAATAGAAAGCCAGCAAATATATGATGAATGATGAAGGGATAGACCAGCAAAAAACTACATCAATCACTACACAAGAGCTTAAAAATACCATATATGACAGATAGGAATGGAAGACATATCAGGAATGCCAAAAATTCTGATTCTACCAATTACATATATATAGACATACATATACACAAACATAGATATATTTATTTATATATATATATATATATATATATATATATATATATATATACACACACACACACACACACACACACATGTATATACATAAGATATTCACACATATACAGTACATGCACACACACACACACGTACACTTGCCTATGGGATTCTGGGATTCTGCAAATGAATTTTGGCATAGTTATTTTTACACCTGGATACCCTTCCTATCACCTGTCATTTCATAGAAAGGAATGAGTGCAATTTATAATCCCACTGGCATTAGAGAGGTTGTCTTCAAGGAGTAAAGTATCCCAACTGCACTGTACCTGTTTCTTGCTGCCCTAAATAGGTTGTCTTCACTACAGCTGGAAAGACACATCTCTCTATAATGTAAAGCAGTGATTTTCACTACTAAGGAGACTCTCAGAGTGCCAGCCGAAGGTGTGTACCTGGTTACCAAGTGAGCACTTGCTGGAAATATAAGACAAATGGGCATGAGGTTGTTTCCATTACATGAAGGGTAGGTATATAAGTTTATATAATTTTTAACACTGGAACTCAAAGTAGATAAAGCTAAGTAATATAATGTAAATATTGGGTTAAAAAAACCCTGGGATGGAAAAAGTCCAAGGGTTTTTTTAACTTAACATACACATGCTATCATTTATAGCTTTATCTAACCACATTAAAATGATTTGTTAAAATTATTTAATT
>NC_068981.1:129291762-129298521 GCF_001194135.2 Octopus bimaculoides
TATATATATATATATATATATATATATATATATATATATATATTCATATACATACATGCATGTGCATGTGCATGTATGTGTGTGTGTGCATGTGATGTTTATAAATTGTATGTATATGCTATGTTTGAGTGCTTCGCATGTATGTGCATGTTATGTGTCCAGATAATATGTAAACTTTATGTGTCTACATTCTTTTGGATATATCTTCTCAGAAATCCTACATCAATGTTGTTGAAATTCATCAAGTTCCTGGTCAACATTCTAGAAGGAAAAGCAGAAACATATTTAGCAAGAGACATAGTTCATTAAAAAAAAAAAAATCATTAATATGTCCAAGTTGTGTAATAATATTTGAAATCTAGAGAAATCTAAAAGTACTTCCTCCAACACACAACAAATTTCTATTATTTCGGGGAATGCAACTATCAGCTCATAGAAGTATGACTGAAAATGTATACATACAAGAAAATAATATATTGATTTGGTCCATGAAAAAAATTATGCTCATTTATAGTAAAGTAAACAAGCCTACCATTGCTAAATAAGTCATACAACATTATTTAAACAGCTATGAACAGCAGAACTGGTGAGAAGACTAGATATCTAAATTGACTAATTTAGAATATTTAGATTGTAGTTTAAGTGCCTTGGATCTAAATCATATCAGGAATTATTTTGCTTTCAATTTTTTGCACATTCAAAAGGTAACTATGATCAATTTTGAGTTTACTAACATTTCAATTTAGAGATAAAATATATATTTTCATCAGTCTTTTCATATATTTCAGTTATTTTCACTCCAAATCAGCCCTAATTGTCTTGATTTACAAACAACAGAGCTTCAGCCATGACCATCTCATCTTTTCTCAAATATAATGTATCAAGGACTACGTTATTCAGTGTGTTTTCCCCTTTCTGAGGCCATATGGTGTGATTTGAAGGAAATTTGGCTATTATTTCTAATAAGTCAAGGGATCATGTGACAGCTTTTTCTCTGATTTCTTCAATATCACTGTGTATCATCATGATGTGCTGGGTTTAATAGTTAGTTTTTACCCTCTGCTGTGACACTCACCACAAACTCATACAAACCAGTTAATTTCTGGGACATGATTCTTATAATTTTCTTATAATAATGCAAGAGTGCGAGTCTGTTTTATCTATCTTTTTTTCTCTATACCTTTCACTTTGAAGTGTGAATAGCACAAATTGATTCTAACCAAACAAGGATCTTGACACAGAATGTAAACCTAGAAGGATCACTTACTATCCACATAATGAGTTGAAAATTAAGCAGGACATGTGCACCTTACTTGCCAATTATTTTAATAAAACAAACAACCATGCTATGCAATTGGTTTTTGTCAATAATTGGATTTAAGCAACACCAAACATGTAGCTTACAACTTTTTTTTATGCATTAGATTCTAAACAACCTAACATGCATCTCAACAATATTTTACCAGCAACCAAATTTCCAAAAACAAACATGTAGATCAAGTAACTATTAGCTTTAAATTTTTTTTTATATAACTTGTAGTTTAAAAAACCTTTTATCACTTCATAGCTTTTATGATTCTTCAAAAAAGAAAAGAAAAAATCTGTGAAGTTATTTTCAAATATCATGTAAGGCAAATATGTCCTTCTTTTCAAATGGATTTCAAAAACAAGAAACTATTCTTACTTCATCCCCAAGAAAGAAATAGGTCTCCAGCATTTCATTAGCTTGAGTCTGAATTGCTTCATTGGAATGGTATTCCAAACCTTCAAGATAACCAATCCCACCACATTCTTCAAACTGTTGTTGACCCTGGATATATAATGAAAACTTTAGCTAGAATCAGATGTCATACAGATGAAAAACAGTGACAACAATAAAATAACATTAATATAACAACAATAAAGAATGATGATAAAAGTAACAAAACTAGAATTGAACACTTTCTCAGTTCAAATCATATCAAATCTAACTTTCAATAATGCTTTTAAAATAGAAATGAAACTAGAGATTATATGAGGAGAAATATGAGTTTTGGCATTCATACCATTCTTTGAGCAATTACCATCAATAGAAAAATACATCAGCTTAAGCTGGGAATCAAAACAGGGTTGCATACATGTCTCAAAGAGATTTTTTCAATATACAAACTCAACATTTATCTTCAATTCCATCATTGCAAAATTGATGGATTGTTAAAATGGAGGACAAGCTCGTTAAAGAAATGCTGAAATTCTGTTAGTGATATTTTGCTCTGTCCTTAAACATAGATATTTTTCTCAGTAAATAAATTATTAAAAACAGAAAAGTCAAAGATTTCAAACGGCTTAGTGAAGGTACATCTCAATGACGTGCAAATCAAAGATACTAATGCAACTCTCTATATGGATACAACATAGGAAGAAGTGGGTTTATCTAGGTTGATTTGGCCTTCATACATGTACATAAAAGTCTGTAACTATAGATTAACAATCTAAAAGTCTATAGAATATCCAGCAAAGGAAGATTAGATAAATTACCTCAACTGTCAGTCGGCACATCATCTCACAGAAATAGAGAGCAAGACTAAGAGATTCAAGGTCTGATGATTTCAACATTACAACCATCTGTGGAATAATCTTTAAAGGAGCCAATAATGAACAATGACTGGAAGAATGGCTACCCAGGTTACACAGCAGATAAACAACCTGAAGATTAATACAAGAGAGATTACTATAATAAAAATACTGATGACAATGATTTTCACAATAGCACAAATTTCATAAATTTATAGGTGGTGGTGGTGGTAGGCAGGAGCTAGGTTAGTAGCTGAATTAATCGTAATACATGCATAGTCTGATTTTCTGGAGGATGAGAGGCAAAGAGGAAATTATGGCAATTGAACTTATATTACTAGAAATAGATCCAGTAATGAGAAACAAAAACTTAGGAACTTGTGTCAGCAATAGTTATCTTCAAAAGTTCAATACATTGAGTTACACAAGTTAATGTACCAACAGATATATGGTAGCAATTATGGATCTAAAAAGGTTCACAGAGAAAATGTACACAATGTAGGTCAATGATTAAACTATATTTTAAAGAACTTACTTCAATTCGAATGTCAAAAGTAGACACCAGAAGCTTAGTTACAGATGATAGAAGGTCTGAATGCAAAATTCTCATTGAAACATCAGCAATAGCTATGAAGAAAAGAAAAATATAAAAATGAAAGCAATAGAAATAAATAACTTTAAATAGTAATTGGAAGAAAAAAATTACATTTTTGAGAAAGAAAGAAACAACAGTTTTGGATAATTATTTTCATTAAATAGAACAGAATAATTTAAGTTTACAGGCCTCAGACATCAGATATTGATGTCACATAAAAGTTCTCTTCTTTTTGGTTCTTTTTTTTCACATTTAATTTATTGCTGGTATTACTATTGCATTACTAAATTGGACACATTTTTTTCTATGGCTATGAATTATCATCAATCAATATTCTGTAATAAACTTGATCACTAAGCAGCATTATTGCCAGTTTTACTACATCTTTTATCTAGTGTGGATTTAAGATCTTGATTCCCAGTATCCACCCAGCCAAATTATATATGAATGGAATGTTTTGCTAAATAAGGCTATCGAGGTTGTTTATATTGACAGTTAACAGAATATAAAGAACCATTTACTAAAGTGTGATGGCAGTGAAACAAGAAACAAAAGAGCTATACCAACTGTGAACTTGCAGTATAATAGCATAATCTTTGGAGGTTTAGTGTAAGTTAACTAGAGAAAGTAGCACAGAATTAAATACAATAGTTAATGCAGCCAAATCAAATGAATTAGATAGCTGATAATGTTTATAGAAAACTTAGAATGAGGTGGATCTGATCATAGTAATATGAAATGAATTAAAAAATCAAGATGTGAAAAATGCATTGTACACATAGTCAACTCTAGTCAGAATAGAAAAACAGACGTTAACACAATAAATGAAGGCTATCTGAAGTCAATGCTTATCAGTGGATTCTACTTTTCACTTAATCTGTTTTTAGTCACAAATTGCGATCTAATTTCACATCATTTTACGTATTCTTAGTGTTGAAAGTGCTATATTTACATTAGTTGATAGACCTAAAATTTGCACATGCTGAAAAAAAGTCGTCTGCCAGAGGACCAAAAGAAAAAGAAAAGCCTATTTCTTAAGCAGAAGTTAGAGGAAAAGATACTAACCTGCCATATTAGAAAGAACCCACAATGTTTCTTTGATAATATGCCGGTGTTTGGAGTGAAGGAAGGCATTTAGTGATGAGAAGAAGTCAGGATCATTGGCTGCTTGTACACTATAATCATCTTGTCCAGCACAGATATTTCCCACTGCCCGCAACAAAGGAGTTATCACCTGCAACAATAAACATATTCACAATAACATTAGTAGGGGATTTATTTATTTGCCCCCAAAAATGTAGCATTTTTGGAAGATCTCTCCCAACAATCATCATCATTTAACGTCTGCTTTCCATGCTGGCATGGGTTGGATGGTTTGACTGGGGACTGGTGAGCCAGATGGCTGCCCTTCCTAACGCCAACCACTCTGGGAGTGTAGTGAGTGCTTTTACATGCCACCGGCATGAGGGCCAGTCAGGCGGTACTGGCAACGGCCACACTCAAATGGTGTTTTTACGTGTACCTGCACAGGAGCCAGTCCAGTGGCACTGGCAACACCCTCGCTCGAATGTTGTTTTCCACGTACCACCGACACAAGTGCCTGTAAGGCGACGCTGGTAACGATCACGCTCGAATGGTGCTTTTTACGTGCCACCAGCACGGGGGCCAGTCAGCAGCCCTGGCAACGATCACGCTCAGATGGTGCTCTTAGCACTCCACTAGCACAGATGCCAGTCATGCGGTGCTGTCATCGAATTTGATTTCGATTTCACTTGCCTCAACCAGTCTTCACAAGCAGAGTTTAGTGTCCAATGAAAGAAAGGTATGCCTAAGTGGGCTAGTTACACCACTGGCATAGGCCACAGGTTATGGCCTCACTTGGCTTGTCAGGTCTTCTCAAACACAATATTTGCAATTTCTTTTCATTTGGTATAAAAGAAAGAAATATAATTGATCAAATTACCTCCCTATGACTAACACCTTTACAAATCCTGAACAAACACATACACAGATGAATCCAACTAAATTTGAATTAAGAATTAAATACTTTGCACCATCTAAATCAATCCTACTGTTTTAACCATCTAACAGCCAATCAATATCTAATCATTTTTACAGATTTATAAAGGAAATTTACAAGGGATGATCCATGCCTTATTTAACAACATTAGTAACACAAGTGAACTGAAATAACTATCGACAATTATAACTGGTAAAATACGATAGTTTATTATTAGTAAACTACATTTCAATAATCGTGTGAAGTAGAGAATTCATTTGAGAAATACTTCATACAACACTTTACAAAAAAGTCTACAAATACAATCAGGTCGTTCTGTCAGTTATTAATAATTTTTTCAATAGCAAAACAGCGAAAAACATACAAATGACAGAATCTCATTGCCACTAATTGTTGAAGTGAAACTGAATGTAAAAGGCTGGAATAGATACGACAAGGCATCTTATCTGATACTAAAATAATTCTGCCAATCCACTGCCATGGATTGGTACTTTTTTTTATTGATCCTACTAAGATGGAAGGAAAAGCTAACCTTAGCAAGATTGAACGCAGAGCAGAAAGTCAAAATATATACTGAAAGGTATTCTACCTAATACTTTAATAATTCTGCCA
The DNA here is from genome assembly GCF_001194135.2 of Octopus bimaculoides. Taxonomy (NCBI): domain Eukaryota; kingdom Metazoa; phylum Mollusca; class Cephalopoda; order Octopoda; family Octopodidae; genus Octopus; species Octopus bimaculoides. Next base: position 129,297,543 of record NC_068981.1, read on the forward strand.
AACTATGTGTGCATATATACAAACACACACAAATATCTATATATATTAATAAGGGGATGGCAGATAAATCAGTGTATTGAGCAAAAATATGATGATATTTTGCCTGCCTTAGCTATTTGATAAATAAGAGATTGATAAAATGAATACTAGAGTACCAAAGTCAATAAAATCAATTAAACTTCTGAATATGGTATCCCAGTATGGACACAGTACAATGATGAAAATCAGTGAAAAAATAAAGATCAATTCACTGAAAAGTAAATATGCTTAGGTTAACAAACTTATTAGATCTTAAGATATCAAGAATAAATTTGCTTGAAGCTATATAACATTTGGAGAAAGGAAGCTAGATTAGGAAATAGATATAGATACAGGTTGTAAAATAAACCCTAGAAACGAATAATTTTTCCTCCTCAGTATATAGCATTCAGTAAAAATCCAAACTAACCTGTCCATTGTTTTGTTCTTCAGCAGCATAATTGTCAAGCAGATTTAGCAATCTTGTAAGAAGTCCAACAGCTACAAGCTCATCAACATATTCACTACTGCAAAGTAAATGGTTTCCAAAGATTACAAAGAAGTATTAGAAAGCGTAGTATGCATGCATATACATATGCACTAGTTACTCGTTTAACTAATCAAGTTGTTGCTGTTTAGCCACTGGTTGTGTTCATCCCAGAGGTATACATCATCATCATCATCATCATCGTTTAACGTCCGCTTTCCATGCTAGCATGGGTTGGACGATTTGACTGAGGACTGGTGAAACCGGATGGCAACACCAGGCTCCAATCTAATTTGGCAGAGTTTCTACAGCTGGATGTCCTTCCTAACGCCAACCACTCAGAGAGTGTAGTGGGTGCTTTTACGTGTCACCCGCACAAGGGCCAGTCAGGCGGTACTGGCAACGGCCACGCTCAAAGTGGTGTCTTTTATGTGCCACCCACACAAGAGCCAGTCCAGGGGCACTGGCAATGAT
>NC_068981.1:129300329-129304574 GCF_001194135.2 Octopus bimaculoides
AGCAGTTGACTATGGTGCTGCTACACCAGTCATTGGGTATGACTCCTTCGTGTATCACCTGGTTCGTAATACGGGTGACTAGGCTGTAGCCAACACTGCCAGATATTTTGAGCATCTCTGCAGTGATTCCTGATGGGCCGGGGGCTTTCCCGGTCTTCATACTCTTAATTGCTTTATCTACCCTGGTACTGTCAACTCGGATAGCTGGTCCCTCTGTTGGGTCGACATACGGCAGGCTCTCTTTCTCCCATTCATTCTCTTTATTAAGCAATCTATCATAGTGGCATCTCCAGACCTCTTTCTTTGCAGCCTCATTTAGTGCAAGCATACCATCATCCATGCGAACACATTTCTCTCCTACGACATCACTATTCTCTCTCCTACACTGTCTTGCAACAAGAAATACCTCTGGAGAAGATTAAGTTGCTTTTTTAACAAGTTGAGCAACAACACAGAAGCCTCCCATGTTGGCTGGCTGATCAGGAAGGTGTAATCCTAATAACTGGCCAAACATTACCATCATCAACACAAACTTAAAAGAGATGTTTCACAGGTATGGAATTACAAAGGCCTCAAACTGATGAACAAAGTTTTGAAAGTGGTAGACTTTGTATATTTTTAAGTTCAAGATCAATGCAAACAAAGTAGATTAGAATGAAAATAGCTAAAACATCTTAAACTGACTTGATCAAAACTGTAATTTACAATTAATACTGAAAACCACAAAAAAGTGCATAAGTACTAATGGAAACTTACCTGGCAGTAAGGTAAGTTAATACCCAACCAAGTTCACACAAAATATCAAAGGAGTTGAAATGAATATGCAAGAAAGGAATGATGTTGGATAATATGTTATTATCAAGCATCGTTCTACAATGAAATAAAACAAAGAATCAGCTGGTAAAATAACTGCAAATCATTCATATTAAGAGTGTAATAAGCAATTATCTTAATAATTAAATCAGATATTTTCCACCATCATCATCATTTAATGTCTATGTTCCATGCTGGCATGAGCTGAAAATTTTGACAGGATAGGCCCAAGAACTGTTTGGCATGGTTTCTACAGCTGGACGCTCTTTCCAATGCCAACCACTTTACAGTGTGTACTGGGTGCTTTTAACATGCCACTAACACTAATGAGATAGTCATGCAGCTTGCAAGACTACAAACCATGAGTGGGGAGGGAGAACTTTATGCCAGGAAAATAAGTAGACAGATAAAGTACAAGAGAAAAGGGTTGGAGCAAAGCAGGTTTCTTGTTCAAGACTACTCACATTTTAAAAGAGGGGTTGTTTGATTAGGATGAGGACTGGAAATTAGTGATGCCAAATCAATATTTGAAGCAGTATAATTTGGAAATTATTTTTAAAATGTCACCAAAATAGCCACAGGGTTTCATTAGCAATAGAAATGTTGAGTCCAACCAATGCTAGCATGAGAAAAGGACATTAAATTATGATGATGGTGATACTACAAAATGAGAGAAACAATCAAATTATGCTAAGTGTGAAAATATACCATTTTAATAGAAATGTTTCAAATGAAATCATGAGTAAGAAGAACTGAAATTAAACATAAAAATCTTCAATCTGTTTTGTTCATAAATACCTTTGTATGCTTGGATTTTCTCTGGCAAGGTTAGAGAGAGCAAAAGAGGCTGATTGGACAACAGAAGGCACAGGTGACTGAAATTGAATAGTTAATGATATTTAACTTGATACATTTTGAATCCAGTCATTTCTTTTTAAATATTGCATGTTAACATATCAATTATAACTCTGAAGACAGCAATTTAAAAACAACTACAGTTTGGATCTGACATAGCAATAATGATTTTTAATATAAACACAAGATCACTAATTTTAGGGAGAGAGGATAAAGTTGATTAAATTGACCCTAATAACCCACAAAAGGATGAAAGGCAAAGTTGACTTTGGTGAAATTTAAACTCAGAATGTAAAGGACTCTAAGTGAATACCACAAAACATTTTATCTGACTAAAGATTCTACAAACAATGCTCCAAACTTTGGGAGAGCATATACGGCCCATTAAATCAACTGTAGTACTTGACTGATACTATTTTACCATCATCAGAAAGATGAAAGGCACTGTCAACATTAGTAAAATTTTAATGACTAGCTGGAGCCATGAAAACTTCATGGAAAACATAAAAAACGTAAGCATCTGTAAATTGTGTGCTGGTACCATGAGAAATGTTTCTATATTGTGACACTTGAGGAATATAGAAAGAAGTGTAAAACCGATAACTATATAATCCAACCAAAATATCTCAGCTACGCAAACATAAATAGAATAACTATATAGGCCTTAAAATATATCAAACATACTCAAAGAACCTTCTTGGTTTAGTGGTACAGAACATTCTTTTACTTGTTTCAGTCATTTTGCTGTGGCCATGCTGGAGCACCACCCTTTAGTTAAGAAATCAACCCCTGGTCTCATTCCCTGTAAATCTGGTGCTTATTCTATCAGTCTCTTCTGCCAAACAGCTAAGTTACAGGAATGCAAACACACCAACATCTGTTGCCAAGCAATGGTGGTGGAGGGACACAGAGACAAACACATAAATGAGCGGGGGCTTGTTTGTAGAGGAAACGTTAAACGTGCCTGAAAAAAAAAAAAAACATGGTCTTTCCCCCCAACTAAAAGGCATGAAAAACTATGAAAGAAGGCAAATAAGTACCAGGAGTAGGAGGAAAGAGAGAACTAACAGTCGATCATTCTAGAACTCCCAGAATGAAAATGTAAACACTTGGAAGACTTTCCCTCTATGCATTACTAAATGTCTTTCTCTTTTCTTCATTGTTAAAAGTAAAGAAGCTAGAAAAGATCAATTGTATTTCAGTCTAGTTATCATTTTAAATGACTGAAGCTTTCCTTTCTCTGTTTTTATTGCTTCACTCCTTTTCTCTATGGTTAAGAGTGAAGGTATGTGGCTCAGAGGTTAGGAGTATTCAGCCCACAATTCCCAGTGGCATGCTGTGTTCTTGAGCAAGGTACTCTACTTCATCTTGCTGCAGTCCATTCAGCTGGCAAAAATGAGATGTAGCTGTAATTCAAAGGGGCTAGCCTTGTCACATTCTGTGTGAGGCTGAATCTCCCTGAGAACGTTATGGTATGCATGTCTGTAGAGTACTCAGCCACTTGCGTGTTAATTTTATGAGCAGACTATTCCATTGATCAGATAAACAGGAACCTCATCATTATAAGCGATCGAGTGCCATTTTTTAAAAAGTGTGAAAGAAAAAGAAATGTTCCATATTGTGAGGCAAAAATGTCATGCGTTTAGAATAAGCAGTGAAAGTTAAGATGAAATAATTGCTACTCCGCCGTGTAGTGACTTTGCCCTCGATTCACACTCAGTTTGATAACAACTGCCTGTGCATCAGTGTTTATCTGGGGGATCTTGGCCTCCAGATCTGTGAGACCTACAAATGCCACTGTTAGGAATGGATTAACACCCATAGTGACCCTAACGACTAAAAAGATTTTCCTGCCCCTATATAGGATCTTTTTCATTTTCTTTCCACCACTTAAAAGTTTATCTTACTCCAGTCCACTCAGCTGGCCAAAATGAGTTGTAGCTGTAAGTGAAAGGGGCCAGCCTTGTCATATTCTGTGTGAGGCTGAATCTCCCTGAGAACTATGTTAATGGTATGCATGTCTGTTGAGTACTCAGCCACGTACAAGTTAATTTTATCCTCATATGGTAATGAAAAGTGAAAGTGACATCTAATATTAGTTGTAGTTATTTGTCTTTGATTTAACAATATGTCTATGTATTCATGTATCAACTTTTCTTTCGATCTATGTATCTACTGTCTCTCTCACTTCCTGTGTCCCTCCTCTCTCCCGTTTTTAATTTAACAATGTGTGTATACATCTATGCAACTACTTTTCTTTTGATCTATGTATCTATGCATCAGTCTACTCTGAAAATACTGATAAACATTTTACCTATCCCTTTAACTGTAGAAAAGTAACAGTAACATCCACAGCTATTTGCTGAGAGAGAGAGAGAGAGAGAGAGAGAGAGAGAGAGGCAGACAAAATAACTGTCAGACAGACAGATAGGCAACATTTCTTTTTGCAATTATCATATATCATTGAAAAAGAAAAGTTTTCCATTTTCTGTATGAGAATGGTTCCATTGTCTTGCACTATTATTCTCTATCCACTCCCTTCCTTCACTCAATCTTTCTCTCTAAATCCCCCCCCCA
>NC_068981.1:129304584-129305869 GCF_001194135.2 Octopus bimaculoides
CCCCCCCCCCATATCTCCTTGCCTTTAACTGTCCTCCTGCGTTTAACACATATTTCTCTTACCTCTCAGCGCTATCACTCTCCCCTCTATATCTCTCTTACTTCCTCTTCTTTGCCGCTTTGCCTCTCACTTCAACTATACCTCCTCTGCTTCTGTTCCTCTCTTCTCTCCTGCTTTGCCACTCATTTCAAGTATACCTAATTTGCTTAACACTTTTTATTTCTCTTTTTCTTTGTACCTCTCCCTTCAACTTTTTACCTCTTTGTGTGAGGTGTGACACACACCACAGGTACATACAAAAATAAAAAGAACTAAGCATATTAATATTATTGATAATCATTTGTTTTACATCAATTTTTCTATGCTGGCATGGGTTGGATGGATACTTATTTGAAACAGTATTTTACGACAAGATGTTCTTTCCGTTATCAAACCATACCTGTTTTTCAAGGGACTTTTTTTTAATTCTACTAAATTTCAAAAGAGCTGAGCGACAGGACATGGTTCACAGAGAATATAAACCTCATATTACCATTTTCTATTCAAACATTCTCATGTAAAAGAGTGAAAATGACAACATGCACACACACACACACACATATACACAATGGGCTTTCATACCAATTTCACTCTTGAGGGATTGGACAGCCCATGGTGCTATGCAGTTGGGCTGAATCAAAGACCATATGGTTACAAAGCAAACTTTTTAACCACACAGCCATTTAAGCTTGATGTACCAGCTTGATACAATGTATTAAATGTTCTAGGATTTGGAGATATCCAAAATATTTGTAAATCTACTCTACAATGAGTGTAACTAATTAGATCCAAAAATCAAATCCTCCATTCTAACAGTATGTACTAGATTCTATCTTCAGACAAAGTCTGTGATAAAAATCATGAGATGCAACATGCAAGTGTACTAAAGACAAATGTAGCAATTATAGAGAACTACAATGTTCTTTCCACCACTGTAGTATTTTTCCAACTGAATTTAGCAAAGTTGAATGGCCCAAGAAAAGACTTGAGAATAAAACTGAAATGTAACAACACATTACAGTTATTGCTCACAATAGTTTGTCTCTTTACATGATAATACTTATTTACAGTAAGGTAAGCTAAACTATCAAGAGTTATATATTGTATTCTTAATTTTGTGAATGGAATTATTCCAACAGGACATCTGTTTTGGTAAACAATAACAGTTTGCAAAAAAAAAAAATAAGAAGAAGAATAAGAATAATAATAATAATAATAATAATAATAATAATAATAATAATAATAA
>NC_068981.1:129305879-129312923 GCF_001194135.2 Octopus bimaculoides
CAACAACATCAAAACAACAGTCAATTAAGAGGCTGTTCAACTGTTCACTGACTACAAGTTTTCTCTGCTATCCTGTTATAGTGGTAGTGGTAATGATCCTCACATTCTTCATATTCTTGACACCATACCATACCATACTATACTTTCAATTTCTGTATGCTGCAAGATATTAGCAGTAACAGCTTATTACAACTATTAATAAGCTTCTAAGAGATTATCTGACCTAGAAACAGCAGCAAAAACCTTCCACTCAAATAAAGAAAAATACATTGCACAACATAGTCCCTGATAAACAAAAATATAGATGAGCACATATGGAATGCTTACAATCCAAGGTCTGTTTGACCAAGACTGACTACAGAACAAACAAAAGAACAAATATAATACTTCATGAGCATTCATAAGAAATTGTAAAATTACAAATACTGATTTACTTAATGATTTAATTGTTCTTATAGGACATGTGAGAGACACCCAACATACCTTGAATATAAGCTTATGCAACTTGTGATACTCATTCTACCAGCCTTCATACATTAACCGTATTATTTTTTTTATGCGCCATTTTAAAGCCTAGCCAGGCTGATGGGCCCAGTTTCCCGGTTTCTATGGCGTATGTGTTCCCCCCAGCTGGACGGGACGCCAGTCCATCACAGCGTTACTCAAGAAACAGGAAGAAAGTGTGAGAGAAAGTTGGGGCGAAAGAGTACAACAGGGGTCGCCACCACCCCCTGCCGGAGCCGCGTGGAGCTTTTAGGTGTTTTCCCTCAATAAACACACACAATGCCTGGTCTGGGAATCGAAACCGCAATCTTCCGACTGCAAGTCCGCTGCCCTAACCACTGGGCCATTGCGCCTCCGCCATTAACCTTATTACCCAGCCATTAAACTCAAATATACCCTGAAGTGAAAATACATTGGATGTCTCTTCTAACACATACACAAAAATGCTAAATAAACACATGAGGTGGTATCAAAAAGTTCCCAGACTAGTTCTGTAGTGTGCCAACAGATGGCAACACATGGTTGTGTGCACAGTGAAAGCTAGCAGTGATCTTCATGAGGCAGTGTGCTGAGTGACACTGCAGTGTTTACTTCGCAAGTTGCGACATTTGTATTTTTGTGATCATGTGTCTGCTGTAGTCTGCAATTTTGTCAGGGACAGGAACAAAGAGCCAATGTGAAATTTTGTGTTAAACTTGGGAAGTCTGCTACAGAAACATTGAACATGCTTCAGCAAGCTTACGGCAATGAGTTGTATGCAATGTTCAACTGGCACAGGCGCTTAGAACATCCTTGAAAGATGATGAGTGATCTGGAAGATCTGCCACAAGCAACACCCCAGGAAATGTGGTATTGTGCACCAAGTATTCATCCCCCAGAGCCAGACCATCAATCAAGAGTTCTACTGCGATGTTTTGAAGCGTCTTAGGACATTCGGCGAAAGCAACTGGATCTGTGAAGTGTGAAGAATTGGATACTTCATGACGACAATGCACTCTGTCACCGAGCGTCTCACCAAAAACAACACAGCATCGCTTCTGCACTTGCCCTATTTGCCAGATTTAGCATCTGTAGACTTCTATTTCTTCCCCAAGATGTAAATGCAGCTCAAAGATTACTGTTTTAACACTGTTGTCAAGATCCAGAGCGAACCACAGAATGTCCTTGACTCACTTATGTAAAATGACTTCCAGGTCGGATTCCAAAAGTGGCAGGAATGCTGGGACCGGTGTATTACTGCACAAAGTGACTATTTCAAAGGAGATGATGTTAAAATTTAGGTAAATAAGTTATTTTTTATTAAACATAACTGGTCCAGGAACTTCTTGATATCACCTCGTATGAAATGATGTCCTTGTAAAAGCTTTTCAATAATACATTAATGACATAGAAAGGAAATAAAAATACCTGCAGAAGATTTATTAATGGAGAAACAGCTCCTTGGGTATGTAAGAGGTCCTGGCATTCTTTGCTATCACCAGCCAGGTTACCAACAGCCCAAGCAGACTGATCCTAAAATGTTAAAAGGACATTACATCTGTTCATATTCACAAATTAAATAATTAAAATACATAAAGTTATAAGCTAATCAAAAACTGTATTTATACTTTATTTCTCTTTAGTGATGAATAAGCTAAGATTGCACAGCATACCAGTTTTTTCTTTTACTTGTTTCAGTCATTAGACTGCGGCCATGCTGAGGCATTACCTTGAAGAATTTTTAGTCAAATGAATCAAGCTCAGTACTTATCTTCTTTAAAGTCTGGTACTTATTCCATTGATCTCTTTTGCCAAACACACCAGACCCGGTTGTCAAGTGAGAGTGGGAGACAAACACGGACACACGACAAACTTCATTTCAGTTTCTGTCTACCAAATCCACTCACAAGGCTTTGGTTGGCCCAAGGCTATAGTAGAAGACACTTGCCCAAAGTGCCATGCAGAGGGACTGAACCCAGAAGCAAGCTTCCTAACACACAGCCAACAATATTTATAAAAAAAAAAAAACGAAGTAAATATAAAAAGAATAAAAACTGAGAGCCCAATGAGAATCAAGACAGCTCTTTTGTTAATGTCTCAGAGTAATTAACACCATACTATAAACTCTCTAACAACGATCATATTATGTTAATAACCTTATGTCTATATTCTGGCATTGTTTCCAGTGCAAATGCTTTTACATGGCACTGACACAGGAACTTTTATGTGGCACCAGCACAGGTACTTTTACATGGCACCAGTGCCCACGAGCTCACAAGACTAGGATCTCTGATCTCTTGGCTGAGAGAGGGACGTAGAGGTCATACCTGTATGCATGGACAGCCACAATTTTACTTAGCCTGGCAGGTCTTCTCAAGCACAGCAAACCACCAGAAGTCACAAATTTAAATTTTATTTACTTTTAGTGTCATATAAACTACAATGAGCCAGTTAATACATGTTTATATTTTTAAAGTGTTTTGCACATACACAACCCAAACAGAAAAATAGTAAAAAAGAGAGATCACAAAAGGAAACCCATTTCGTTAATGCTTCAGTGTAATTCTAACAAAAGCAGCAACAAGGAAAATGCAAGTTCAAATTCTAATTACTCTCACTTATCCCTTTTAATATCTGCTGATGCAGTTTATCTCTCCAAATACTTTTTTTTTTCAGTACCAAACAAAACAAATATTCTTATAGATAATTGAGGATAGGTTACATATAGAATAGAAAATCCATAAATGATAATAATAGTGAATTATAATTTCTCTAATAATACATGTGAAATAGCAGTTATTTGACCAAACACTGATATTTTTACATAATCACAAGACCACTGAATAATGAGATAGTCATTAAGAAAGTGTGATATTCTTATCTTTCTCAATAATACTACCACAATAAAGTAAAATATCTATGACTAAGAAATAGAAACAAGTTCAAAGCTTGTTATATCCCTTAACTTGTGCCCCTCTAGAAAAGTTCACAAGGCCGCTTGAATTGGATTTTTGACAATAGAAGTAATATTAATTTGTTACTTAACACAAGTACGAAAGGGTCATTTTTGCCCCATTTCAATTTTCAATTTGTTTACTACACAAAGCATAGCAGTTAGCATGTTGGGCTTTCGTGACTTCAGGAGTTGTACCCTATGATGAATTTCATTATTTGATATGTAATATATTTTCTCAAAATTTTCACGTCTTTCTAAAGACATTGTAAAAATATTAGGTACTTCTAGTATAAAGACTGTAAAGTTTTGACTTACTAAATAAACATTAGTAAGGCAATACATAGTCGTGTGATATCACACAATCATACATTCACCCCAACAGTAAGATCAAGATATTGGTTCATAATATTACAAAGTCAAACTTTTGTTACTACTATTTTGTTTTCACCAAGACAAGGTACACTATTCTGTTAGCTTTAATAGGTCAAACTGATAACAAACACTACTTCTACTTAATGGTTGAATAGTTTGCTGTGTGGAAAGCTTATTGCAGTAATATATGTAGCAAGATCATCCAAATTTATAATAGCTTTCCTTCCCTTGGTAGTATGGAGAAAAAAAATTAAAAAATAACAGTAAAAATAGAAATTATAAAAGAGAAAATACAAAATACAGCTAGTTTAAATATTATATTCTTCTCAAAGCAGTAAGCATAAAGAGTCCATTGAGTTGTTACCTGTAAGAAATGATTGTTACTGCTAAGGTATGTGATGAGGTAAGGAGCAGCTATCTTAGCAATGGCAGTTGTGTAGTGATGCATTCCAGCTGATAGGTTGGTGAGGCACCATGCAGCCTCCAACTGCACATCAGGATCTGGACCAGTAAATAAACCAACCAAACAAGGCAATACATTCTCAACACTACAATAAATACAAAACAAAACTGTTAACATTGCAATGCTAACATTTTGATGTGTTTTAGTTACATCTTTTATAACAATGATACAGTTAAAAGAATATTATCAATACCAAACAGAATCAATTTTTAAAACAAGACAGTTTTTAATGTCATGTTGCTGATATCAGAATCTTTTAGAGAAGATAAATATGCTTCAGTTATTCAAGTCTCCAAATAAAATATTCCTTCCAGTATAATAAAACCTCAGATGTGTGGTGATTGCAGTGATTAGAAGCCTAGTACATGTTATGAAAATCTGGTCTGCTTTCAAATATATAAAAATGCTACTCTGTTCTATCTTTGTGAAGAAGGACATATTCCTTAGCCAAAACCCACTATCTTTTGAATGAATGTAAAGTTTCTACTGTGATATTTGATAATAAGTTACCACTTGCACATACACAAATCCTGATAACAATTACAAAAGAATCAATCTTAAACAAAGATTTCATGAGTAATTATGTCCACATCCTAGTAACATTCCCTGCAACATAAATGAACTCACTTATATTTAATAATATTGAGTGGGGCATTACCACAGTGCCCCACACAATATTGTTATACTAATGTGTTTTGGTGTGTCTTAGTTACATCTGTTATAACTCTGATAAAGTTAAAAGAATATATTCAATACCAAACTGAGTCAATCCTCTCCTTCTTCAGATAGAACAGAGTAGCATTTTTATATATTTGAAAGCAGACCAGATTTTCATAACATGTACAAGGCTTCTAATCACTGCAAATAATGATAAAATGATACTGTATTTGCCCATGTATAAAATGCACTCTCACATAAGACAAACCCCTCAGTATCCCATTCATAGTAAGATCACATTAGAATTGCAATTTTTTGTTACAGCTAAAAAATATTAAAAAAATCTTCTGTACCAGCATATATGGCATACACACACACACACATTTATATGAATTAAATAAAATACTACATATAAAGTAAATAAAACTTGTTACCTGAAAAATGCATCAATATATAATGATCCTTGTGAAAAAGCTCTCCTTAAGAGCTGTAATTTTTCTATGCATCTATCACAGCCCTTCAGCAAATCTTGAGTAGCTGCTATCACCTGCAATAAGACCATTTAGAATTAGTTTTGATTTACATATTCCAAAAGGAACAAAAGATTTTATAAATTCCTATAGACACAAAGATAGATACTTCATTAAGACTAGCAGTAAAACAAGAACAATGACTGTTCTGGAAAAGGAAGGGGTACATAATATATATTTAAGAACATTCCTATCATGCAAAAGAAGTCTTATCAGATACTGGCAGGTAAAATTGGATGGAGCAAATGACCAAAGACAGAAAAATTGGAATAATGTACTGCCAACAGATTTATGACTTGTTAAAAAGAGTTTATGAATTAAAAAACAGAAATATTTATTGACAATAACTCAAGGAAACAGCCTAAGTGTGAAAAACAATTTACAGTGCAGTATATAAATTCTTTGAGAGAGATTATACATGGTCACAGGAAAATATAAAACAATCAAATACGTAAATCTATACATTGATTCTCTTAGTGCTATTAGAATTTGAAACAAGTAATATGGAAAAACAAGGTGTTAAAGAATCATGATAAAAGTGAGGCAGTTGTGAGTTATAGCCATGTGACTATCTTATTTGCTAAATCACTGACAATGATAATGTGATGGCAATTCAATCAAAATTTGTGCTATACTTATCATCAGACAAGTGTATGATGATAAGTATAGCACAAATTTTGATTGACTACAGACAATTACTAAGCATTTACTTAAAAAAAAAAGAAAAGTTGGGAGCCTAACTGAGAATTGTTGTACAGAACCATAAAATACAGAAAAGAACAAGGTTATCTAGGTGAGAAGTATTTACAACAGTCATAAATTAGAAACTCAATGTACAGGAGATGGACAAAATAATGAAAACACCTTAAAATTTCAAACAAATTTATCTTAATATGGGGTAGGACCGCCTTTGGCAGTAATTACAGCTTGAATTATACGAGTTATGAACTCGTACAAAGTTTGAATTGTTTCCAAAGGGATTTTTGTCCATTCTTCAGCTAAATCAGTCACCAGTTCTTGTAGTGATGACGGTGGAGGATATCGACTCCTTATTTGTTTTTCTAAAATGTACCATAAAGGTTCAATAATATTGAGATCTGGGGACTGTGATGGCCAGACAAGATGTTCAACTTCACTAGAATGTTCCTTGTGCCATTCAGTAACAACTTTAGCTGTGTGAATTGGTGCATTATCATCCTTAAAGATTGCATTTCCCTCTAGAAATAGTTCTGCAACCATAGGACAAATTTGATCAGATAAAATGCTTAAATAGTCTTGACTGATTCTGCCATGAAGGCAAACCATTGGGCCAACGGATTTCCAAGATATTGCCCCCCCCCCCTCATCACAAATCCTCCTCCATGTTTAACAGTTGGAAGAAGGCAGTCTGGGCCAAATGCTTGTTTTGGCTGTCTCCGCACGTATATTTGGCCGGCGGTCGGAAATATGGTAACGGATGACTTGCCCAAGAAAATAACATTCTTCCACTGCTCTAGGGACCAATTCTGTAGATTTTTACTCCACTCTAAATGCTTTGCAAGTTTGTTTTTGAAAGTAGTGGTTTTCTGATTGCAGTCCTCCCG
>NC_068981.1:129313015-129351348 GCF_001194135.2 Octopus bimaculoides
GTTTTGGTTTTCTTCCGGAGTTTTGTTTCGACAAGGAGGTTTTTCCTTCTTTCTCAAAGGCTGTCATTACTTTCGAGATAGTACTTCTTAATACACCAAACATTTTGGCTGTTTTTGTTACGCTAGCCTCTGCCATATGAGCACCAACAATTTGATTTCTTTGAAAGTCTGATAGATCTGTCATTTTAATGAATTTTAATTACCTTTTTCTAATGATGTCTGAAAAGAAACAACAATTTTAGCAAAACATATTAAGCAACACTAATAATAAATCAAAAAACATAAAAATAAACAAGCTTTTGACAGTTTTATAGATATTCAAAATTATGATGCTATGATGCTAGGTGTTTCCATTATTTTGTCCAACCCCTGTTTGTATATATTTTCATACTGAAATGCACAAAATTTTATCATTTATAATATACAAGTTCATATAAATATTAAAGAAATATAGAGGAATTATGAAAAATCTTACTGAAATCTAACTCAAAAAAGATAATAACTTGGGGTGAATTTGTCATTGACATAATTTTTACATCCAATTTTTCCAAGCTGCTATGGGTTGGATGAAGCTTATTGATGTTCTATTATCATGGCCAGAAACCCTTCTTGATGCCAACCTTTTAAGGAAGGAACTTTATTCTGCTAGTTTTCATATGTTGAACTGGAGCTACAGCACGTTAAGAAATGTCAGTACTGCCTAAGTGTTATGAAAGCAAACACATGTATCATCATCATTTCAACATCCACTTTTCCATACTTGCATGGTTCAGACAGCCTTTGTTGAGGTTGATTTTTTTAATGGCCAGATGCCCTTCATGTTGACAACCCTCACCTATTTCCAATATATATATATGATGGGCTTCCATACAATTTCAGTCAACCAAATTTTGCCAGCATGGAAAACAGACATTAAAGGATGATGATGATGATGATAATGAAGGCCTTAGTCAACTCAAGGCTATAGTAAAAGACACTTGCTCAAAGTGACCCCAATAAGATCAAACTTAAAACAATGTACTTGCCAAGTGAACTTCTTAATACCATGGCCATTCCAAGATGAAAAATAAAAATGCAGGAGAAATTGAAATTTTTAAAAACCAAACTTTAGAAAGTAAGAGTAATCAATACACAAAAATATTAACAAAAACAAATGAAACAAAAAGAATTAAGCCCCAAACAGTTCCTGTCTATATTAGCACAGAATTGATGTGGTTTTGATGACCATATTGTCTTGTAAGATGCAGAAAACAAAAAATTAAATAAAATATTGCATAATTTTTATCTTATAAAACAAGAAAAAATATTCAAAAACTGCCTCTCCTTATGATCATACCTCTTGCTCAGATATCTCATCCGTTGGTTCATCATAGCGAAAGCGTTTAGAATTAAGTATCCAGTCTCTTTTTTCTTTACGAATGACTACAAAAGAAAAAAAAGTAAAGATGGTAGTGTCAATAACCTTATTTTTCACAGAAAACCAATTGACTCAAAACAAAATTTGCGAAAACAGAAAAATATCACATTAATTTCATTCCATTAACCACATCTTTTATAAACACACAAAGTTCACGTATTTTAATTTTCAGAAACACAAAAACTTAATCCTGTCTCTATCACAGCCCTGTACTTATGTATAGTTAATTAACCATCTCATCAGTTTATTCATTACAGACCTAGCTGATGAAAACTCAAAACCATTAATATTCTATTCATCTGACATTCCTTTTAACTTTTTGTTAGCCCCCCACTTCATTTGCTTATGTTGCTCATCTTTTCAGATGTGTAGGCTTTTATAGGTTTACATTATATAGCAACTGCCCATTACTGAACAATTAGTCACCATGCTCAAACAATGTACATCAGTCTGCAGTTGATTATATCAATTCCTGTATTGAACTAGTACTTACAAGGGTGGCTGAAAAGTTCATCATCATCATCATCGTTTAATGTCCGCTTTCCATGCTAGCATGGGTTGGACGATTTGACTGAGGACTGGTGAACCAGATGGCTACACCAGGTTCCAATCTGATTTGGCAGAGTTTCTACAGCTGGATGCCCTTCCTAATGCCGTGAAATCTTGCATGCATTCACTTCAACTCTTACTAATAATTGCATTGTTTCTTTTCAAATAAACTGACATCTGACTCTTCAAAGAAGGCTTCAAAAGTAACTAGTAGTGACTTCTGTGGTGTTATCAAGTACCTGCAGAAAATAGGTTTAGTCCCCAAGGACATTCATCCTGATGTGCTTCCTACATTAGAGGATGACTCTCTAGCTTTATCAACAGTGCAAAAGTGGGCAGCTGAATTAAGGAAGGGAAGGGAGAATCCTTAAGATGACCCAAGATCTGGATGTCCTGCAACTGCCTCCACCAAGGAAAACAGGGTGATAGATGAGAGGCAACTGACTAAAATTACATAGCTAATGCAGTTAGCATATCCTGTGAGAGTTGAGAACATTCTGCGCAATGAACTTGGCATGATGAAGGTTTCTGCTTGTTGGGTGCCACATCTGACACCTTCTGGTTAGCCATTATTAGCAACATTTTTGCATTGCACCTTGAATTAATATCTGGATCCAAAGTTTGCATCTGCTCAATCATCGTCCCAATTTAGTTTCTCTCTCTCATCAATAACTTTTAGTCAATCAACACCAATTATGACCATTGATGATTTCATTCCACCTTTTAAATCAGTTATTAATATGTTAGTTACATCCACTGAACAACCACACTGTTGATGCCACGCTAGTAGGAATCTGACAATTTAATAATAAACACATTTCTTAATTAAAGTAATTATATATTTACTTATTGAATACCACCAGCATTTATTCTATGAATCAATAAGAAAAACAAGACAAAAAATATCCCTACACTTCTTAAAACCTTAACATTGATACTAAGGTCAGATACGTGAAATAAAGCACCTGTCAAGTACTGGAGTCGATAGCATCAACCCCAGTTCTTAACTGGTACTTTATTTTATCGACCCTAGAAGGATGTAATGCGCAAAGGTGACCTTGGTGGGACTTGAACTCGGAAAAAAAAAAAAGAACTGTAACTGAATACCATATAGGGACAAGGCTTAAATTTGAGGTTCAGGTATACACAATTATACTGATACCAATATTTGACTAACAATTATTGTATAAACCCTGGAAGAATGAAACACAAAGTTGAACTATTCAGAATTCGAAATCTGAATGTGAAGGGTTCCAACAAAAATACCACATGGCAAACTACTCTCCAATTTTTTTTTTCAAAACTCGATTTAGCACTTTTAATATATTAAGAAACGAATCAATGCAAATGAAATTTTCAAACGCTCACGCATAAACAGGATCTACAGACACGTAGAACAAAATCTAAGATAGCAGATGGGATAATACGGAACAGAATCACATGAACAATACTATCGCAGAACTCTTCTAACTCCAGTCAGCATTAAAAAACAAATAAACAAAAAACATATAACGCATGTTAAAAGCGATAGCAATAAGGACGATAATGATGCTAGAAATTTAAATATCATTACGGTTATAGGTTGTGAAAAAAAAACAAACAAACTATATAATCGTTCGAATTAATAGATATAGCAGCCAAATTTCCCTCAAATCACAGCCTATCATCTTCAAAATAGGAAAGACATTAAACGGGCCTGAAGAAAAAAGATGGGGGTAGTCAATGCTAATATATTTCTTTGCTCATAGGTATATTCGATAACTCGAGTGATACAACAACAACAATAAACCATAACTTTACATAAAAGTGTTTACTACAGGATACAACCACACTTAAAAAATTAAGACATGTTAACTGACACATGGTTAGCATTATATTCTATAAGTTTATATAGTAAGCATTAGATACTGTGCGCTTTTATTCAGTAAACAAGTGGTAAATTGAATAAATTGTTTACTCGTTAAAACTCAAGTCATATATGTTATACATATTCGCGGCAGTAATGATTATAATTGACAGAGTGACGGGAAAAAAAGCCTTCTGTAGAACTCAATCCGATACCGCAACGAAGAGTAACTTCATTCGAATTGTTTAGAAAAGTATGAAGCTTGAAGATTAGGAACTAGGAAAATTCTAACAAAAATATGTCTCTCCTAATACATTAGCAACACGTATAAAGCATTCCATCCAAGAATTTAAACCGGCCTGCGAACAGAAAATGCCAAAGATTTACCACTGCACAAAACATAGTGACGTGACAATTGCAATAGATTGAAGTTAATTTTGATTATTGCAACAAGTGAGTCAAGCGCAAATTCTTCAGCGAAGACCGAAAATTAGAAGAAATTGTGGAAATGCTGTAAGAAATTAATGTTTTGGTATAAGAATTAGGTAGGATCTGAAAGAAAATGATAAAGGCGAGGAAAATAAGATGTTTATAAGAATCAGTAAATAGATGGCAGCACGGAGATAATATGGTCAACAGAGGCAAATGAAAGTATCCTGTCACTGAAAAAAGAACTCTTACTTTATTGTTGACACTTTCCATTTCTACTTACAGAAAACACTACTACTTCAAACCCAAAACGATTTAGTTACTAAAGGAATAGTTTACTAGAACCATATCAAAAACGGTTTTAAATGACAAAAATCATTATAATAATCTAAAGTTTATTTGAATAGGATCCGATAAACACAATGTGGCTACTGATGCAATATAACAAATTAGTAAATAATACAAAGATTAAGGTTAAAAGTAGATTAATCAACAAAAATAATCGCAAAACAAGGAGTCTGAGACAGAATTTTAATGAAAATAATGATGTAATTGAAGTTGGTGCAGCGAGAGTTCTATAGCGGCGTATCGTTAATTAGACAGCTGCAGATAATACATGTATTTATCGTTGGATACGAACGCAATACTAATTCTATTCCATACGAAAAATAAAACAGTATCAATATTCACCGATTTCATCTTCTCTCCGTCGATGACGAAGTTCATCAATCCCACCGCAGGTGCCAGTACGGCGAGAGTAGGTTTTGAATCGCTCCTTTCGCGACGACATGAGCTAGCTCTATGACGGCTTACTTCCCTTATTTACCCTGTACCATAGTGATTACGCTCTAATCATTAAGTTATTCAGATATTTTTTTTAATTGTCAACTCTTCACTCCTTTTTTTATATGTTTTATGTTAAGTATAAGAAGTAGTTTACTTTATTCTTTAATTGCTGCTATTTTAAAATACCGTTTGAAAATCGACTGTGAGACATCCCTCTGGGAACACGGTAAATGTAATACATGGTGCGAATTTTGAAATTATTTAAAAAGGCGCGATATTTGACATTTGAAAAACTGTATTAAGAATGGTATGTGTTCCCTGTTATTATCTTTTCCTTTTATTTTCAATTTCTGAGCATCTCCTGTTTCAGTTGCTATTAGAGGCTGTAGTTTGTGAAAGCCCAATACTTGTAATATAATGTCTGACATCAATTCAACAGTGGAGGAACATCAAAACTTAAATCTAAAGTTAATTCTCAGCCGGTCTTATAAAAATTTATAAAAGAAGGAACTATTGAAAACAATTCCTGTCATATCTATCGAGATAACACTCACAAGTAGAATATGTGTAGCAGTGTTTTACTATTGTCGCTTAAATTTTACATTTTGTTGTCCCAACTATGTATTCACCACTGCCGACTTTAACGCTATAGTATATACTCAATTAAAAAGTTTTAAATGTCTATATATTCATAATTGTAACTTTGAGTAAGGCAAAGCAAATCGGTACAAAACTGCACCGAAAAATTCCAGCAAAGGACAGCACTGCATTTATTAAATGTGTATGTCTCTCTACTTTATAAATGATTTCAGAGACAATATATTAACATTTTTTGATCAAATATTTAGAGTAGCACATTTGCAGATAAATCTGTCTGTAGAAAACAGAAATATATTAAAACGCACTCCTCAAAATAAGTATTATTTGACTTTACATCGCGGCAAGACTTCCGCCCCACAAAACAGAAACACCCTCATGGCTTAGTGGTATGAATGTTGAACAACATTTGATGTGAGTGGAAAGTGAACCAAGTGTTGTATACATTGAAGTAACCTTGAGTTGTTTTTTGGGGGGGCGGGGGGTTGTTGTTTTTAATATCAGTAATATTATTATTGCTATTATATAGTCTAAAAAGAGAGGGCTGAGTGTTGAAGAAAAGAGAAGTCGAATGATGGAATTCTTCTTTGAAAAGGTAATGTTTTTCTAAAGTCTTAATTTTTTTTCAGTATTGCTAAATTCATAAATAAAGAATATTTTTAAATGTTTAATATATCTGGAAATACAGTTCTATATTTAAGAGACGAGGAATTATGTACATTATTTACATTTGACGGATATTTGTCCTCATCTTGCTTACAACAAACAAGATGAGGACAAATATCCGTCAAATGTAAATAATGTCTGGAAATATATGTATGCCATAAAATACTGTATGTATATGCTATGAAATAAAAATTACCTGTTAATCCTTACTTATCTTAATTTGGAATAAAGTAAGATTGTGTTTTTCCATTGCATTTATCTGTAATTTCTTTATATTCTGACTGAAGGAAATTCTGTTTTTAATTGTACAAATTTGTAACTGCAATTAGGGAATCTTGAAGAGAATGAACAGAGTTTATGTGGTGATCTTCAGTAACCCAACTGTATTGTTAATAAATATGGAAAATAATAAATATATTAATAATAGCTTCTAACATCTGTGTAAGGCCACACTGTTTAGAAGGCACAGCTCTGCACATTCTAAGTTCGCCTGCGACAACATTGATGCCAAGCTATATCAGCCTTTGCCTCTCCCTTGAACATCAAATGCTGTGGAGAGGGGAGATGTGCTCATGGAGTTTTTATTGTAAGATATTTTAATCAACTTCCTAATTTGAGTTTTGACAAAATGGCATAGATTATCATAAGTATTTCAGAATCTTGTCATAAGTATCAAAGCAGGTTGCAAACTACTCAGCCAAGGTTGTACTTATGACCTTCACTACTCCTCCAAGACTGATGAAGTTAATGCTGTTAACGTTTTACTTAAACAGCTGGAAAAACAAGTACAAGGAGAGAATTCCAGAGAGCCAGTATTCTGAGGATGAACTTTTTCTTTTAGAATATATTGAATGTAAATTTGAAACATCTGGATATTAGTATTTTGTTGACTGAATGCACATTTTGGTTTTCATTTTTTTTTTTTACTGTATATGACATTTCATTCAGAAGTCACAGGTGAAGTTTCTCAAAAGTAAGGTTAATATATACTTGGACAGTTGGCGCTTGATGGTAATACATGAAGGGAAATAGAGGGCCAATAATTTTACAGGGAATCGGTAACAAATGCAAGCAGTTACATCTAGCAAGTATAAAGGATATATGCAAGGAAGATGATATAATTTAATGTTTGCCTTCCATGCTGGCATGGATTGGATAGTTTGATGAGTTGAAGGACTACAGTGTACTCCAGTGTCTGCTTTGGCATGGTTTCAATGGCTGGGATGCCCTTCCTAACGACCACTGTACAGGCTGCTCTTTTCACGACACTAGCACTAGTAAGGTTGCCAAGCCCTTTCAACTGATGTGTAATTTTTTTTCAAGTTTCATTTTAAAGCATGAGAAGGTTGTAACAATTTAATTTCGCTGTTTCTTTTGTAGAAAGACTTCTTTCAGTTAAAGGAGTTGGAAAAGCTCTGCCAGAAGGAAAAAGGAATTACTTCAATGTCTGTGAAAGAAATTCTAACAAGCCTTGTTGATGATGGAATGGTAGACACTGACAAAATTGGAACTTCTGTCTATTTTTGGGCATTCCCTAGCAAAGCAAGTCAAACTGTGAGGATTTTTTAAAATTTTCTATTATTATTGTTGTTGTTGTTTTATGGAATGTGTTGTGGATATTGAGTATGGTCCTTTAAATTTTGAGTTCAAATCCTGCCGAGATCAAATTTGCATTTCATACCTCTCGGACTGATACCCCTTCAATTTCTCTTGCACAACCCAGTTTAAGAAGCTCTGCTCTAAACAATGCTCAAATTTCCACCACAGAAAAGCTGGCTTGATATCTCACTGAAAACCTTAATTTTTTTTATCCATTGATGTCATTATAACGTATCAATTAATGAGTCTGTTCTCCAGCTTATTCAAGTAGTCACAAAAATATGCTTTACTCTTTTTTTTCTCTAACAACCATACAAAAATTAACATAAAAAAAAAAAAATAATAAGTACAGCTGTTATAAGTTATTAGACTGTTGACCACAATGAGTTCAGACCTTTGTACAACAATAAGTAATTAATATTTATTAATTAGGGCACCACTAAAGAGCTTGTCTTTTATTGTGCCTAAGGAACAAGCCAGCAATTTTCTCTGGGTTTATCAAATTTGTATATATCATTCTTACTGTCCTAGAATATTAGGATGGAAAGTTCTAACATTCATACTTTTCCCAAAAACATTAATAACATATTTCTTGTTAGACAAAAGTTTTGATAGGAAACTGCATGCATTGAAATATAATTAAATGCTCACACTGATATTTTTATTGAATTCATTATTCAAACCAATCAATACAAACATTAAGAATAGATATTCACAAAATCATACTCAAGCATTTAACTACTGTTAAATTATGTTCTCCTTCTGTGTCTTCAGCTAGTATGTCTATTGCCCTTTCCTCTGAAGTTAGATCATATCAAGATGAGTGGGGGGGGGGGGTCAGCCTTTATCATACAACCGTTCATAACATTTCAACTTCACTTTCTCCTCTTGCAGTTCTTTGGGTGGCAGATTTAATCTGTCACTTTTGTTACCATATTTCTATTGAAATATGCTGCTTTTTATTTCAATTAATTTTTAAAGTAATGACAAATTTAGTAAAATAACATTGCTATACCATGTATTTAGAACATAAATTAACATGAAATTTTGATAAAATGTTTTTATTTAAATCACTTTAAAACAGGTAGTGTGTATCATAGATTTCTTGTTTAAGGATTATTTCTTCCTTTCCTCCCACCAGTTTTAGAGGCACTGAAAACGGTCATGGCTACTGTCTTTCATCCTGTAAGTCACATAAAAAAAATTACTTGCTTCATTCTTTTTCAGAACAGTATTCTTGCCTAAAGGGTATTATATGTAGCAGCAGTATGAGCTTGCTATAAATAATGTAGTTTCTTAACCACATGGTCATATATTCCTAAGTATTTAAAGACACTTAGACAACTTTGATAGTTTTATCTGATGAAACAACAATGTCTGCCTTTTATTTCAGATGAAAAAGAAGATCAATGATTTAAATAAAAAAACTGAAGACACTCTCAATAGAAAAGCATTACTGGAGAAACTAGTGACTGAATCAAAAACAAAGAGAGAAGATAATGTAATATAATTTGACATTTGTGTTGATATTTATTGTTAATGTTTTTAGGCAAGTTTATTGTTTTACATGATTTCTTTTTCAAATTTAGGAAATTATATACTTTTGGAGCAATTGTTTTTACAATATGAATGTATTTCCACCTGCTAATTATTCAACTATGTATTAGAAGTAAATTCTATTGTCATTCAAACAGGCTAAGTAAGCAGAGATACATACCTTACCTCAGGTACTATGATATGGTTTGAATATCATGTATTAAATACAGTAGCAAATTTCAGTCTCAACCCATAGTTCTTTAACTATACACAATCACTATTCATCTTGTACATTAAACATTGATTTCTTAGAGAAGTATAAAGCCAGAGATTTTTAAGGTAACAGAAATTTTATTATACTTTTTGTAAGAGCATACTTTATTATTTAGTAAAGAAATAATATGCATCTCTGTACATCATCATTGTTTATTGTCCTCCTTCCATACTGGCATGGGTTAGACGGTTTGACGCGCTTCCTAACACCAACCACTCTGCAGAGTGCTTTTTACATGGCACCAACACAGGCAAGGTCAGTTTTGGCATGGTTTTTACAGCTTGATACCCTTCCAGATGATAACCACTTTACAGTGTAGACTGGGTGCTTTTTAAGTGGCACCAGCACTGGCCTTAATAGTTAAGTACAACATACCTGGTTAATTTACATAGCAGAATTGCTAATTAAACCATTCCACAGGATATAGACTCAGTCTTATACAGTAACTTTAACCTTCATTGTGCATCTCATAGCCTTGTATTTTGCATCAGTGTTAAATCTTCAACATGTCGTTAATTTGAGAATACAACCATTAGTTTCTGTTGTGATATTGATTTAAGGTTATTTTTGTTTTAATGTGAACATCTAGGTGGTTCATGACAATAACATTATCATCATTTAATGTCCACTTTTCATGCTGGCATGGGTTAGATGGCTTGACTGGAACTGGTAAGCTGAAGAGCTGCACCAGGTTCCAGTCTGAACTGGACTTGATTTCCACAGTTGGATGCCCTTCCTAATGCCAACCACTTCAAGAATGAGTGAGTGCCTTTTATGTGTCACTGGCATGGGCGCTTTTACATGTCACTGGCATGGATGCTGTTTTGTATTGCCAACATGAGTGCTTTTATGTGTCACCAGCACTGACCACTATGATTTCGCATGGCTTGACAATTTTCTCAAGCACAGAAAAACTAAATATATGTTTTAAAAATATTGCAAATTAAAATATAAGAAAAAATTTTCTTTCTCTCTCTCTCTTAGGAAGAACGTGACAATATTCTGAAAGAGCTGGAAAAAAAGAAAGAGGAAAACAAGCGGTTGATATCAGAAGTTGACTGCTACCAAGAATGTGACCCTGATGTCATTGAAGGGGTAAAGAATCAGGTCGTATTGGCTAAAGAAACAATTAACAGGTGGACAGGTAAGAAATACAATGATAGAATTTGTTTAAGTAAGTAAAATTATATTTACAATAGAGTCTATGTATATCACCATCATCGACATCATCATCTTAAAATCTGTTACCATGTTGCATGGTTCTGACAAGTTGAGTCACAGTTTTCTAAGGCCAGATGCCCTTCTTGATGCCAAGCCCTGCTTATTTCCATACAAGGTAATAATCTCCCAATCTGACAAATAGCTTGGGCATGGTTACACAGAAAATTGGAAACAAATGACTCTGGTTAAACAAGCCTTTTTTGTTTACAATGGTCATGCAACATGTCAGGAAGCCTAGATATGCTTTCATGGTGGGCTGCAAGCAAATGACATCGTTTGCTTACAAGGCCATTGTTTACAACCAGTGAACACAGATTAAGGCACTAAGAAATATGAAAATGCACAGATACAAATATATATATATTTATATATATATATTGTTGTTGGCACTCCGTCGCTTATGACGTCGAGGGTTCCAGTTGATCCGATCAACGGAACAGCCTGCTCGTGAAATTAACGTGCGAGTGGCTGAGCACTCCACAGACACGTGTACCCTTAACGTAGTTCTCAGGGATATTCAGCGTGACACAATGTGACAAGGCTGACCCTTTGAATTACAGGCACAACAGAAACAGAAAGTAAGAGTGAGAGAAAGTTGTGGTGAAAGAGTACAGCAGGGTTTGCCACCATCCCTGCCGGAGCCTTGTGGAGCTTTAGGTGTTTTCACTCAATAAACACTCACAACACCCAGTCTGGGAATCGAAACCACGATCCTATGACCGCGAGTCCGCTGCCCTAACCACATATATTCATATGTACATGCATAGGAGTCTCTGAAAGTGAAAATACTTATATACACATTGTGTGTGTGTGTTTGTTTTTATTTAATACTTTTTTTTTCCAGACAATATATTTTCAACAAAATCTTGGATTAAAAGAAAGTTTGCATTTGAAGATCGCATAATTGACAAACAGTTTGGCATTCCAGAAGATTTTGATTATATTTCATAAGAAATTGCTTTATTTAATTTTTCTGATTATTTGGTTTTGATTAATAAAATATATTTTTTTAAATATACTTTTGCATTGTTCCAATTTTTTTAATGTAACAGATTCTGTGAATACCAGACTTAGCAGAGATAGAAAATTGTTTTATTAGTATGTGGATATCTCAATGGGTCCCATCATATTCAGCTTGTACCTGAGGTTCTTATGTCTTTAAGACTCAAGTTAATAAATATCATGGCAGGCTTTACTAACTGTATCTCTAATTCAGACATGATTGTCATTATTTCATTATTGACTTACATGGGGTTTTTTTTGCAATGTAATGAATTTTGTCCTGGTTTACAAAAAATTTCTTCTCCATAGATGCAGGCATGGCTGTGTGATAAGAAGCTTGCTTCCCAACCACTTCAAGTTCAGTCTCACTGCGTGGCACCTTCAGCAAGTGCCTTCTACTATAGCTTTTGGTTGACCAAAGCCTTGTGAGTGGATTTGATAGACAGAAGCTGAAAGAAGCCTGTCATGTGAGTGTGTCTTTGTTTGTCCCCCACCACCACTTGACAACTGGTGTTGGTGTGTTTACATCCCTGTAACTTACTGGTTCAGCAAAAGAACCCATAGAATAAGTACTAGACTTAAGAAAAAAAATGACGTTGATTTGTTCGACTAAAATTCTTTCAGGTGGTGTGCCAGCATGGCTGCAATCAAATGATTGAAACAAGTAAAAGATAAGATTTGTTCTTAGCCTTTGCTGCTATGTCCACAAGAATTGCTTACTTTTTTTCTTTCTCTTTTTTCTTTAACAGTTCATAGCTTTTATCTCCTGTGGGCTTAGTCTTTTATTTAACTCTACAAGTGTTATGCATCCTAATCAACATTTGGTCAAAAAGACTCATACTCCAGAGTAGAAGTATTAAGGCCACTGCCCCTGGTGAAGAGGTTTGGCCTGCAAGAGTTCTATACAGGTGCCACATAAAAAGAACCCGTGCTGGTGTCACATAAAAGCACCCAGCACACACAGTAAAGTGGTCAGCATTGGGAAGAGCATCCAGCCATTGAAACCATGTCCAATCAGACTGGAACCTGGTGAAGCTCTCTGGTTTGCCAGCTCTGGTCAAACCGCCAGCATCAAAAACAGACGTTAAATGATGATGATGATAATATGCTACTGGTTGAAGTACTCGCCATTATCTTTTATCCAACTCATATATGTGTAAGAAATGGCTATTATTAATAACTTATCATAAATCTGTGCTCTATACATTCATATCATTGTCATGTCTACCATATTATCTGGTCATGCTGAATGCAAAGACCAAATTATCATATATCCATATTATATCAGGCAGGTTTAAATTTCCATCACTATTTTCTACTATAGTTTTGGTTTGGGTTGACCCATAGCTTTATGACTCAAATTTGGTAGATGAAAACACTACAGAAACCCATCATGCATATTTGAGTGTCTTTGACAGCATTGCCAGTTAAAAAAGTGTTGCATCAAAAAAGCTAATTGGAAATCAATAAAATAAGAAATAAGTAATGAAGTCAATTGATCAACTAAGAGCACTTAATCCTTTCAATACCAACCCGCCTGAGACTGCCTAAGGTTCTATGATATAAACTTACAGTTTAATGTATCTAAATTATTGAAATTTTATGCAAATTTGTTCCAGACTTCAGCTTAATAATGAGAAAGTTATTTTACTATATTGTCTATTCTTTCAAAAGTTAATTGAAGCAAAGGTAGTATATGCTGACAGAAATATGGTAACAAAAGGGTTAAATATGACAGACGGGTGGAAAACAATAACCAGTATATTACCATGCTTTAATGTAGTCAGTAAGCAGATGACAATGACATTTCTGGTTATCAGACACATATATTTACTTTTTTTTTAAATATCTTGTTAATTGAAAATTCAGTAAGCTAGAAAAAGTTAAATATCACAAACAATAATGTATATTGATAACTTCCTTAAAAGGAGTTTATTAAAAATATTGAAACTCATTCTTACAACATATACTTCTGCTGCTGAGTATTATAGAAAGCCAGATAAGTTACATGGCTGTTTAGAAAAGATGTGTCATTCATAAAAAAGTGACGAAGAAAAGATATAACATTCATATATCTCAAGCATTTATACTGTAAGTCAAATGATTGGATCTATGATTTGAAACAGTTCATGGATTTGATTCACAAAGTAATTAATGGCATTCACTTTGACACCACATAATTCCAGGTTTGATCATGCTACACAACACTTTGGGCAAGTGGCTTCTACTATAGTCTTGGTTTGATCAATACTTTGAAAGTGAAATTTGAAAGATGAGAACCCTTCATATAAGTATATGTTCGTTTGCACCCCTCTATGTCCTGAACTCAGCAGTTCAATAAATGGATAATGATAAAATAAGTACTTGAAGGCAGTGTCCCAGCATGGCTGCAGTCTTACAACTAAAACCAGTAAGAGAATATCACCATTTTGAAGAGTAATAAATTAAGAAATAACAGAGATATTATTGATTATAGAATGTCATGTTTTACTCATTGTAAAAATATTTTCTCATCTAACTATATACAAGAAAAACCATATGCAGTGATTATACAAATGTATAGTATGAGTTTTATAGATTTTATTTTCTTAGGTGCATGAAATTATATTTATTTTTGTACTTTAAAAAAAATCAAGTGCATGTATATCATATTTTTTGCACTCAATCATGTTAGATGCATATACCATTAGAATTGCTATGTCAAGGTGGTCTCAAATTTTTTAAAAATTTGTTTGAAACCAGGAAGAAAAGCATAAATTAAGATTGACATTAAACATGATTAAACCAAGAAAATTGTTAGTGGATACTAACTCTACGGTACAATGCATTAACAATCAAAGCAACCTGTCATGGCTCAGTGAGTTTGATGACTTAATGACTACTATTGAATAGTTATGTTGAGAACAGAATAAAGAACTGCTGTGAAATGTGAATTGATGGCAACCAGTTTGGATGCAAGAAGTCAGAACAGGGGTGATTAGAACTCACTTGAACTAAAATTACCAAACAAGTAATATTTGTGTGTGTTGTGAAAAAAATTCAGAAACCCAGCATAAGACATTTTGTTCTAGTATGTAATATGAATTTATCATGTTGTACATAACAATACATCACCCTTCTCAAAACAATAATTAAACCAAAAATAGTTTAAATATTTTAATGTGATTTCTGATAATAGGAGATACAGATAAACTTGACCCAAAGAATATATGTTCATATTAACATTAGTTTGAATTTTTAGGCAACCGTGCTAAACATGCAAGAAATAGTAGCTAAATTTCCCTCATCACACCCCACTTTTAGAAAGGCAAGACATACTGAAGTCCTAAATATACTGTCTGAAAAGAAAAAAATAGGATGCTCACAGCCAAAACTCCTTTGATTATTAGTGTATTCAGTCAGAGCTGACATAGGATTAGATAACAACCAGAAGTCTATCTAGTAGTAAAATAAATAAACCTTCTGGGAATTAGGATGACCAATGGATGGAAAAGCATATCAGATCTGTTAAAAGAACAAAGATATGAAGTATTTGCCTCATCTCTGACACGTCAGCAGTTTTAACTCAATATTTTCAGTTTGCAATAGACAACAAACCAAAAGCTGTTTTTCCATTATCAATGAATCTTCAGCTAGTATTTAATCTGTATTGCATCCTACTTCTCTAACATATAGAATATAGTTAACAAAAACAGTCTGAAGATACTAAGCTTTTGTATTTATGTATAATGTCATCCTGTATCTTCACCGATCTGATATATATAAAATAATTATGATTTAGACCTAGTAGCCACTGAGGTAAGAGTATATATTAGGATTAATAATTGTTAACAAGGTTCAAGGTTGATATTTTGGCTCGTATTTTATGTAGAACAACCCATTTATTCTTTTGAGATGAATAAAGCAATTACTTAGACCAATTAGAAAATAGAGACTGAATGTTAGATGCAGTAATTTAGAGGTTCGTCAATGCACTTCCAATCATACTAGAACTGTATCTTAATACTACACTACAAAAGGCTAGCATCTTATTCACAAGTTAAATTACCCTCACCAACTTAAATCTAGAGAAACAAGTATATTATCTCTTGATCCAGATTATAAAACAAATGTTTAAATGAAGATGAAATAAATGGTTTTGATAAAAACATTGAGAACTTAAATATTTTTATCTTAGTCTTTGTGTATAAGCAGAGTGAATGGTTTCTATATTTCTGTACACTTACAAAAGGAGATAAGTTTATCTTTCTGATGAAATACTGGAATTGAGCTTATCAGCTGTGATAGAGTTCAGTACAGATGTGTGAGAAAATGTTGATGTTTGAGATAAAGACGAAGTTACTATTTGCTGCTGATTAGAATATTTGGAACTATTCTGATTTTGATCAGTCAGTAATATTTGAAAAAAGTCATTGTCTTGTGACTGAGATTTGATTATCTGCTTACCAACTTGAGCAGAATGATCCTGCTGAGAAAGTTGATTTGGTACTGAATCAGGCAGTTGAAAGTTACTCTCATTACAGGGAAGTTCACTGCTGGCAGTTTTCAGTAGTTGAAGTCCTTGGTTAGGTCGATAACTAAACTTTGCAGCCAGTTCCCATTTGTGTACATTACGTGTGTGTTGATTGCGTTTGTCAGAACGTGTGAATGCACGTTGACAATATTCACACACGTATGGTTTTTCACCTGTGTGTGTACGAATATGTATGTTCAGCTTATCTGAATCTGCAAATCCTTTGTTACAGTATGCACATTTATAGGGTCGTTCACCAGTATGAGATCTCATATGAATAGTCCGTTTGTTGGATTTTGAAAATGTACGATCACAATAATCACATTTATAGGGTTTTATACCTATATTAAAAAAAAAAAGAACAACAATTTAAATCATCAACATCACCACAAATTTCTCTTCAATAAAATATTCTAATACAAATATTTGCTGCTTTTATAAAAAGAAATACAATGGGTTAAAATATCAGCCATCCCGTGATAAATATACAATGAAAGACTTTGATTCTTAATATGTAATTACAACACAAAAGAAAATATAATGTATAACATATATGAGAACAAAGACTGGTGGAGGTGTTTTCTGTTGCTCTGTATTATACGCATCAACAGCAAAGACTGGTAGATTTTTTTTCTGTTGCTGGTTGTGTTAGATGATGAAGGACTTCAATAGGTGGGAAAATGCTGAGAACCCTATCCAGTACATGCCAACATGGAAAAATAAAAGAAATTATGATGATGCATGTCTTCAATTGGTATTTTGATGCGTTTCAATACACTGTTAGATCAAACCATTTACCAAGTCCCAAAATGAAAAAAAGCATGCTTTTGTTAATTTATAAAGTAACTATCACAAAAGTCTTAAATAAGATATTCAAAGAAATATTTCTCAAAAAGTGCCAATCTCTAACTGTGGAGGTAATGTGTGGAAGGAGTGGACCCAGGAAGATATGGGACGAAGTCATGAAAAAAGATCTTCAGGCATTGAGCCTCACAGACAGGATGACAAGAGACCGAGACTTCTGGAAGTTTGCTATGCTTGAGAAGACACATCAAGCTAAATAAAATCTTGGTTGTCTTTGCATACAGGCGTGTCTCCTGCATCCCTCTTCAGCTGAGCAATCCTAATCTTGTGGGTTCATGAGTGCTGGTACCATGTAAAGAGCACTTGTACCATTTCCACATAAAAAGGCACCTGTACTAGTGCTGCATAAAAGCACCCGATACATTCTGTAATGTGGTTGGCATTAGGAAGTGCATCCAGCCATAGAAACCATGCCAAAACTGATATGGAGCCCAGGCAGCTCTTCAGCTGGCCAGCCCCTGTCAGACCATCTAACCCTGCCAGCATGGAAAACAGATGTTAAATGATGATAATGATTATTTTATATGAAACATATTGCTTAGGTTATATAACATAAAATCTACACATTTTGACCTATTTTGACTTAATGAAGCATAATAGTAGTCTTGTAACTGATTTCTACTTAGAAATATGACCAACATAATAAAGCTAATAATAATACTGCTAAGTGCTGTACATGTATTTATGTAACTGAAACTGCTCCTTTTATCACTCTCTAAAAGTGACTGATGAAATAACTAGCCTGTGAGGAAGAGGAAAGGAAAAATTATTCACAGGTAGATATTTTGTTAAACAGGAAGCTGACACATGAAGAAATGTAGTCCCATATATACATGCTAGATCGTATGTGTGTGTGTATGAACTTCGTAATGGCTGTGTGGTTAACAAGTTCACTTCCCAACCACTTGATTCTGGATTCAGTTCTTCTGTGCCACACCCTGGGCAAGTGTCTTCTATTACAGACTCAGGTTGATCAAAGCCTTATGAGTGGACTTGGTAGGCACATGAGTGTCTTTGTGCTCGTTTATATTTCTTCTCTAAAAATTGAAGTAGTGATGTTATTTCTCCAGTTAACAAATCATGCACTGGCTTTGTGCCTTTAAAGTCATGTGAAATAAGAGACCCCTTACTTGAGAAACAGGTAAGGGTTAGTAACAGAAAGGGTATTTGTCTGTAAAACAATTCCTTGCTAAGATGTTCATCTAACCCATACTAGCATGGAAAAACAGACATAAAAACAAACAAAGAAGAATGTATATCTTTATTATAATAGCTAGCATGAGAGTGTCAGTGGAGAAAGAAGTGTGTACTGGATGTTTTTTTTTTCATGCTACTAACACTAGTGAGGTCATAAAGGAATATGCAAGACAAGAAAAGGACAAGGAAGAAAAAAGTTTTCAAAAGCCCTCCTCAATTAAATGGAGGAGGAGTGATGGTTCTATGGCAGTTGTTGAGAGGCTAAAGTGTGATGGGGGGGGGGGGGATCCCAGGTGTCTTACTATTGAAGAGATACAAAACCACCCTGCATTATACAAAGATGGGTGGGAGTAGCTGGAAAAAATATAATTGATGATTGTGATGGGACACTAGAGCATTTCATGGTACAAGAGATGTTCTAGTATCCCTAGTTTACTATTATTCTATTAACAAAAATATTTTTTCTGTTGAATTAGAATGCAGTTGTTACACACCTGTATGAACTTTGAAATGTTTAGCTAATTGACTTGCATCAGCATAAGACCTGTAACATAGTCCACACTTGTGAGGCTTGTCAGTCAGATGAAGTCCCTCATGAAGTTTGGCACTGGTGGCTGTTGTAAATCGTTCAGTGCAAAAATCACATTTATACAGCTTTTCATCAGTATGTGTCAACATGTGAATGGTAAGACATGTTGGTTCTGAAAATGTCAGATAACAGAAGGAACACTTCAATGACTTTGTCCGCACTTCTTCATTGTCAATATGTTTGCTAAGCTTCAAAGATGATGGGAAGGACTTGTCACAGTAAACACATTTATAGGATTTCTTATCATTATGTTGTTCACTGTGTTCTTCTAGCATGGTGTACTGTGAAAAGCTTTCATTACATATCTCACAAGAAAATTTTTTACTCATAGCTGAATCTACTGATACTGAAACTGGAGAAATAGGTTCCTGTTAATATGAGAAATCCAGGTTTGAATTTTAAGATTTCATTATTCAGTATATTCTTCCACTGACATTGATGAGAATCACAAATATTCTCCTATAAAAGAATATAAACTTAACTTTAGATAAACATGTTAAACTTTCAAATCTATAGACTATTCTTAATTGGTTTCAATGATAAATACAGAACTAATACTTTTATACATATATAAGACTATTAGATCATTATATCTATTAAAACATTATTTCAAGTAATTTTCTATCCTTTGACACAACAGAATGCCCAACACTCTTTTAGACAGCATCTGCTATTCAAGAGGAGGAGGGGGAACAAAGACAGATATTAGAAAGATAAAGACATGCACTAGCTTATGAGGTATCGAATTCAATAATCTGTTTAAATAATACAGGGTTTAGCATTGCTTTTCCTCTAAAATTAAATAGTATACCAGTAAAATATCGGTGTTGAAAAAAAAAACGCAGTAAATGCTAAGAAGTAGCTTTTTTTTTAATGTCTTATTTGGCAGATTTTAGCACAGAATCAAATTGTGCAGGTACTTTAATCTTTTTTAAAATCCCGATTTATAATTAACTTACTTTTTTAAGTTATGTAAAAAAAAAACATTACCTACGACGAGCAGCAAGAATTATAAAAATATAACATTTTGCCTTTAACTTATTTCTTTAGAAAATTAAATATTTTTATCATTTGGACATATATTTGTTGCTTTTCTTCAAATGATTGATTCGATTTCATTACTTTGATGTAATTCTAATTTGTTATTTTTTTTACATTTTCATAGCTAATTTAGACATTTTTAAGTCTCGTATCTTTGTAAAAACAGCACCTGCGAATTTGATTGTGACAAGTGTGCAATTTGCAATCAGTCGTTGTTCCCTTTAAATTGTCTCTCCTCTGGTTTAGATTCTCTACTTCGTGTTGATTTTTGTGCCTTGATGTTAGTAAATATCTTTACTAATATCAAAAATGACCTATAAATTTGTATTCTGGTTACTAAAAAGTTTATAAAAGTCGTAAAATTGAATCATGTGCTCCCTGGTATCTAAGTTTATTCAAAAATTGCTCGAAAGTTAACTTTAAAAGTTCTTAGTTACTACCCGTATAATATTAGCGGCAGATGCAGTTGATACAAAACAAAATATGACCTGCCCAGAAAAAAATGTGTTGGTTTGTAAGAGGAAGCGTTTGTGGCTAACTTCCCAGAAATGAATAGTAACTGGAACAATAACATCAAATGGAAATAAAACCGCCCGGGTGGATGTTATTTGAACCTCAGACAGCATGTAATATCAATACAAATAAACAATGTCAAACCATTATCACTGCTGGATTGTTGAGAGAAAACAAACAGCTGAGCGGTCATTATTGAAGTTTACTGCTGCACTCCAATGAAAACTGACACGTGCCATGCTGGTGTTGATGATGAAGTACATAATCTATATCCTATTGCTACATGCCGCTCGTTGCTTCTATCTTCTGTTTACTTACGCAATTCATTGAAAAATTCATACAAGTTGCAACTGTTTGATATGTACGATTTTTGTTAGCAGACATCCGGTTGTTATCGGTGTAACGCTTAATAAGTCATTTGTGAAAATCTTTTCCTTAGATGCATGACTTCTTTGTATTTACCTCTAACACCAAATTATTTCTGAAGTGGAAGAAGTGTATTAATATTAATGTTGACAAAAATCTGGAAACTTCATAAAATCTGACGTCATTCATTAATGAAATATATTCGTTAATTAGCGTGCCTTATAGAGTAGGGAAACATGAACACTACTAACATCTGCAAATACTTAACATTGTTGCCTATTAAGTAGTAAAATTTTGAATCTACTACTTGGCACGAGAACTAGTATATTTTTCAATTTTATTTAGCCCTTTCTTGGCATTATGTATACCATTATTCAGTTATATTTCAACATTTCTTGCCAATAGAGAAAAAGTTAGTTTCTAACCTAGATCCAAGGCCCTTTCACTGGAATTTCAACATCAACAGGGTGTGTGTGTGTTCAGATTTCTATGTTTAGTTTTATGTATGTATTCTCATGCATATGGTTGCATGTCCAGACATGCACATACATACTTAAATGATAAACTTCTGGAAAGTTTCACAGATTTTTACAGTTCCAGTGATGGATTGGATCTGTAGTCTTTGAATCAGCTTTCTCCTTCTTGGTTTTGAGAAACCGAATTTCTCGAGATTGGTATTTAGGCAGTGTGTTACATATTCCAGTGCCTGAATAATTACAGGTATAAACCTAAACTTGTAATCTAGATGGAGTAGCTGTAGATTCCTCAATAGTTCAGCATAGGTATTTTCTTTTTTGCTGATCTTTAGCTCTATGTTAACACATAAATTGGCCAGCTGAGTTCCACAACTGTACACAGTTTCTCTTCTCTGTCTCAAATTACTGTGTGTGTGGGGGATGATTTTTCTTTGAGTTTTATTTAAATTCTTGAGAGAGTTCAAGCCGGCTGCTAACAAATTGACGAGAGTTTTTTAGTTAAAAGAGTTCCTGGTGTTTGTAAATATGTGGTGGAGTTGATTGAACTGTCAGTGCATACCCCCAAGTGTGTGCATCAATTCATATAAGAATCTCAAATGGAGAATCTTTGGAATGTCTTACAAATCTTCACTGTGCCATTAATAAATCGGATTTGGAGAATCCTCTATCAGTTTCTTTTGCTCTTCCTCTGTGAAATTGAGTATTTTTAGGTTTTTGTGTGAATTTGTTGGTACATTACTTAATGCATTCATAATAATAGGTACAAATGAGAATTCATAATCAAGGTACAAGAGCTATAAGTTTTGCAATAATTCACCATAAATGTTCTCTTTTTCCTGGACTTTTGATTGTACATTCAGTGCAAGACTTTTTTTCCCTGTCCCACTGAACAATATCAAGTCTGTTATGTTTGCACCGAATTGATGTTTTTATTGGGGTGTTCCACCAGTATTCCTTGTTTTTAAAGGTGTGAATACCTGCTGGTTCTGATATGCCTTTGATGTATACATCAGAGCAGTCCTTCCTGTAGATAGCATTATAAATAGTCTTTGTAACTATATCATGCCTCAAGGGCAGGTAGTATCTCATAGACTTTTGGGAGCAGCTGCTGATGATGTGGGTAATATCTTCCACACTGGTATAGCAGAGCCAACATTTTTTATCACAACATGGAGATTTGGTGGTATTTTTGTCCTTGTTTATCAAGTATTTAGTAGCTATTTCCTGTTCCTGAATAGCGAAGGAATATCTTTCTAGGTGGGATATAATGTATCTATTGCAGGCCCAGGAGAGATTACTCCTCTTGTCAATGCTGTTGTTGCCCTCGAGCTTATAGGATATGTACCCATGCATTGCTTTTTGCTGGTATGATGCTTATTTCTCCTCCAAGCTTCAACAGAACTTTTCTCATGGTAGAACAATAGTTTTCTGTGACAGTTTACATTTGCCAGATGCCTTAGCTAGGCCGAAATAATGTCTTCACCACTTGACCCTTCTAACCTCTTCTACTTCCCCAAAGCTAGAATTAAGATATCACAGGCCTCCAACAAAATCCATTGTTCTCAATGATATGTCTATCCTTCTGGATAGTTATAAAAGCAAGAACCCTCAAGCAAAAGTTAGTTAGTGACAACTTGAGTTAGAGAAAGCTACCATTAGTTAGTGAATGGACCACTAGAATCATGACCACATGCAGGCAGCCACTAAAGACAAACGGCCAAATCCTGAAGTGGAGAGCGAAAAGAATGCTTAAGATGACAAGACTGGAGATAAAAAAGACGGTAAAGATGATTCCGACAAAGTAAACAGTTCTGAACAGCTGGATGACTCTGAGTCGAATGACAAATCTGAATCTGGAGTTGAGGATTGTAATGATAACAAAGAAGAGACAAATAACAAAGAAAATGATGAGAAAGAGAACGAAGACGATGTGATCAGCCCACGCAAAAGAGCCCAGATGACTTCATAAGGGACAATGTCAGCCCATCTAAGAAATCAAAAACAGAAACTGAAGAGAAGGAAGCTGTAGCACCAGAGTCATGATTTCTGGCAAAATCTCTTATGAACAGAGTGTACTGTTTAGCACATTTCTGGCTAATTTAGTTGGCATTTCATTAAGATGTATAAATCATCATATCATTTGCTATCATCTTTTTTGAGTTCTCAATTAATTATAAATTGTTAAAATGTTGTTTTTTTTCTTCCTTCCATCCTTGTCCTTAATGTCTTGGCAAGATGTTTTCAATACTTGAGTATAGTAGCTAGTTGTGAAACCAATAACATTTACTATATATTTTTCCATGTAGACTGCATTATTAGTTGGCTTCTTCTACCCTATTTTTCCTTCTCCAACCATGCCTGCCAGCCAACGAGACGGCAAATGGAAAAATGGGAGGGGGAGGGGACTTGCCAGCCAGCACTTTTTAAATTTTTAAAAATTTCCTCATAACTTTCATCGCTGATAACATAGCTTTTTGCTACTTTTCATTGTTTACAGAATACAATATCATCACTTGTTTTTCTTTTGTTTTTGTCATCCACCTATAAGTAAATACCTTGTAGGTTTTGCTAGGAATAGGGTAGTATCCTTTTGACTAATTTCAATCGCACAACACGTTGGGGGAGGTACTCAATTACTTTGACCCCAGTGTTCAACTGGTACTTATTTTATTAACCCTGAAAGGATCAAAGGCAGTAGCCTTTGAACTCAGAACATAAACGTGAAAGAAATGCTGCCAAGCATCCTTTCCAGCACAGTAACATTTGTACCAGCTCACTGCCTTACTATAATACGTAAATGATAATAATTTTGGCATGGGGCCAATAACTTAGAAGGAGGGGTTAGTTGATTACATCGACCCCAGTCCCAACTGGTCCTTATTTTATCAACTACATAAGGATGGAAGGTAAAGGTCAACCACAGCAGAATTTGAATTCAGAATGTAAAGAGCTGGAAGAAATGCAGCTAAACCGTTTGTGCAACATACAAACAATTCTGTCAGCTCAGTGCCTTAAATAATGATAACAATCCTTTTTGCTATAGCCACAAAGCCTGAAATTTTGTGGGAAGGGGTTAGTCGATTACATCAACTCCAGTGTTCAACTGCTACTTTTTTTTTTTTTTGACTCTGAAAGGACGAAAGGTAAAGTCGATCTTGGCAGCAATTGAACTCTGGAATGTAAAGATGGACAAAAGGCCACTAAGCATTTTGTCCAGCATGCTAACGATTCTGTCAGCTTGCACTTACTTCTAGGTAAGCCTGCAAAAGTACTCTTAGGTTTTTGTTTGTTGGGGGGGGGGAGTATTTATTTTTGTTGCAAACACTTACTGATAGAAAGTTGTTACTAAGAGTAGATGTGTGGACTCTGGATCCACCATATACACTTCTAATATTTTCAACTTTGTTGATTGTAAACAAAAACAATCACATGTTTTCAGAATATCTCTCAAAGTGGCAGCAGATCTCATTGTTAGGCTGGACAAACAGTTTGTCTAACAATGAGATCTCCCCAATTTCTTAACATATGTACTGCTGAAGCAAGTACATTCTGACACCCAAGTTGCAGTCAAAGAGTGATTAAATATCTCATGACTTGACAGTGCATTGTAACGTTCTGTACAGTACATTGTAACGTTCTGTACAGTACATTCGGGAATGGAGATACATAAGACATATTCGGAGCGTTGTTTTCTAACAATTTTTCTGTAGGCAGAGATTTTGTGTTTTGCATTTTACTCTGATACTGAAAAAGTACGCTTTCAGAAATAATTATCTACCCTTTCCCCAGTTTTAGTTGTTTAATTCCACAAGGTAGCGCACCGTGCAATCAGCCGCTATGGCGTCTAAATCTGATGTCGTGACTAGTGTAGGCATGTCGGATAACGAATACACTGAATATATTCTGAAGAAGACGCAAGCTGTTAAAGAATTGTATCAAAATAATCCGTCAGGAAAAAGAAAATCTGGTAAATTCTGGAAGAATACTCGTTCTAGGTAATATGTTAGTGTTTTTGTCAACACGCTACAGACACGTGTTTACTGGAATTCTCTTAAATATTGATTTTTTTATGTGGTTTATATTATTTTCTAGTCATAAATTTTGTCTTTATAATATGATAGGGAAGATAATTAATGGTAATCTTTCGTTTTACGTATCAAGAAAGTGATTGTAATATAAGAACAATATTGATAATTGCTATTCGCCAAGTTTATTAACTGGTGTTTATCTCCCGGATCGGTTCTAACCATGACCACCCAATCTTTTTCATACGTAGGACTACATCTAATGAAATCTCCTTTTCTAAGTCGATAGTGTGTAATTTGCTATTCCTGGCAAATCGAGCGACCGCGTTGAAATATTAATTCTTCAAGAAAACTGATTTTTGTCTTCGTAGCTTTATCAAGCTCTGTTCTCTTTTAATTATATTATTTGATAATTTAAGTGCTGTAGACGGTACTATTTTAAGGCATAGACACACCGAGCCGTTGTCCAAGGGTCTCGCGGCTTTTGGGACCCAGTGCATTGATTTGTTCGGGAGCGCTAGATATAAGGCTTCTGGTTAAGAAAATTACTCATTTAAAAAAAAATCTTAGTTGTAACAGTCATCCTTTACACTACACACCACACACTGAAACCCATGAAAAAATACGTTTCAAGCACGAACGTCATTAAATTTTCCAGACATACAATAATACCAAGTTACCCAACATATGTATGTATATCCAATAACGCTTTTAAAGTATAAAATATACAGCAATCAGTCGTAGACATTGACAAATGTGAGACCAAAAACGATTGATTGCCAAAATGGAGACCAAAAACGATTGCCAAAATATACAATAAACAAAAATAATAGTATATGATCCAGCATAGTAATAACGAAATAAATCTTGTTTGTTTTAGTGATTTCCAGTTTGTATTGGCTTGCGAATATTCGATAGCGGATCTATTTCAAAACGGGGGCACCAGTTTTCATTTATGTTTTATGTAGTGTTTTTGGTACCGAAAGACTTTCAAACTTCGTATACTTATCTATTTTGTGTTATAGAACAGAAAAAAAATTTTGTATTCGAATTTATTTCATGTAAAAAATTGTCTTATTTCGATAATTTCTACTAATCACTGACGTCTATTCAGTTGAAAACAGTTAGCGCTGTAACGGTGTATATCGTATTAATCCCCTAACCCTAACTCTAGAATCCGAACTCTAAAATTGTTACACACATAGATATGCACAGCGTAATTTATTATATAAACACTATATGCGTATAAATTACGATTAAACCGGATGAAATATGTCACAGGGAATAACATTTTTATGACCGCCTAGCAGTAACTCTATTCAGCTAAATAGACGTCAGTGATTGGTTGAAATTACAGAAATACGACAACTTTAACATGGAATAACTTGCGATGTACGTTTTTCTGTTAAGAAGACTAAGAGTAAAAGATGTTTTATATGACACATTCTACCAGTGTCCCAAGTTTCAAAGTGTTTCGTTAAGAAAATACTGGTGCCCCCGTTTTGAAATAGATCCTCTATGGCTCTTATAAATAATAATAATGATTTCTTTATTAACCACAAGCGATGACAAACAACCCTAACCCACAAAAGAGAGTGGGAGACCTTCAAAGGCTACTCAGGGAAACCTTACAAAAACACAGCCACTCTGACCCCTAAGGAAAGTGCTTTCTCTCAGTTGTCCATCCTCAATATACAGGTACATGTTCAGAGCAGACTCATTTACTCAGACCAAACTCACCACTTTCATCTCCATCTTTCAACAAATTTCGTGGGAGACAGTACCTCCCTCTCTACCCTTATTTGCTTTTCAAGTGAAACATGAAAAAGTCAATAAGGGCTTGTCCAAAGAAGTCTGTCTTCATATTTTTCAATCTCATCTACCATACAATCTCTTTTGCAAAGCTACCAGGTAGATTAAAAAATGCCTGCCCTCCTTGATGAAAGGAAGGTGAGTGGAGGCACATGGCTTAGTGCTTAGAGTCTTGGACTCATGATTGTAAGATTGTGGTTTCAATTCCTGGACTGGGCAATGCATTGTGTTCTTGAACAAAACACTTCATTTCGTGTTGCTCCAGTCCACTCAGCTAGCAAATATAAGTAATCCTGTGATGGACCAGCGTCCTGTCCAGGAGGGGAATTTATACGCTGTGAAACAGGGAAACCAGCCCTTGTGAGTCAGCATGACTCAAGAAGGTAACTTTACCTTTACTTAAAGGAAGGTGATGGAACAATTTTCTCAATGGTCTCAGTTGGTAACCTGGAATGGGGA
The DNA here is from genome assembly GCF_001194135.2 of Octopus bimaculoides. Classification (NCBI taxonomy): domain Eukaryota; kingdom Metazoa; phylum Mollusca; class Cephalopoda; order Octopoda; family Octopodidae; genus Octopus; species Octopus bimaculoides. The sequence goes on from NC_068981.1 coordinate 129,340,793, forward strand.
GTTTTGTTCTGCATTGCAAAATTTTTCTTGGAGACCATGTATTAGCAAAGTCATAATAGTCTGATAAGAATGAAGATAAATGCCCCCAAAATTATTTAATCTTGCTTTTAAGTTACGTTAAAATAAAAGATATATCATGGGGGTGGGGGTTAACCTGTTGAGCCTACAAGGAGCCTCTTTATTGACATTTGATTTGCTTGAAATAGCACCTAATTTCTTCCTCAAATTACACATTACTTTAGCAAAAAACAGACAAAGTAGTCATAAATGTACTATGTTTGGAAATATATAGGATGGTCACAAGAGAATGTCTTTAGTCGTAGATTCATAGACTTGCTTAATCAGGGCTGATCTGGAACTAAGCAACAGGTAAAGCTGAGTCCGTCAAGTAATGGTTTTATGTAATTTGGAAGCTGATTTTTGATTTCTAATGTGTTCAATTCATGAACACTAGAGATATCTAAAGAAGTATATACCTTTGGTGGAGTTTTGGTTCTTGTTATTAGAATATTGAGTTGTTTCAATAAATTCCTCACTACTGCAGGTTCTTATGAAAGAAATTCTAACAATTTTTTTTTCCTTTTTTTCATCTTTTGATTTCATTAAGATAATTCTCTTTATTGTTTTTTACCTTATTAATTTGTAACAGGTTTTCATCTTTAAAAAAAGATAAATGTATGAGTTCAACATGGGCTGAGAAAACTAAAAAAAGACTGGAAATGAAGGCTGTAAAGGATTTTGAGAAAGAACTTAAAGAACGAAAGGCAGCAGAACTTAAGGTAAATATATTTTTTAATGAGTAAATTAGGATTTGATATATTTGAAGTGATAGATATGAAAAAGAAATACTGTAATCATTAATAATTACTGACATTAACCCGTTAGCATTTAAACCGGCCATATCTGACCAAAATAGTTTACCTTTTTTATGTTCAGACTGGCCAACTCCAGTCTCTCACACCTACCCTACAATGTCATTTCAAAGATAAACAATCATATCATCAAAATCTTGAAACTACAAGATAATGCATGATTAATTCGAAGCAATGTGAATAAATAAGCATTACTTTTAACAGAATAATGTGAATGCTAAAGGGTTAAACAGTCGTCTTATAATTAATGGCGATCTTCATACAATTGGAGTCAACATTTCAAATCCATAACATTTTTCAATTAATTTAACAATTTGAACAAGCACCATATGAGATCATGATTTCAGTTATTTTATGGTTTGAGGGTGTATTCCCATATTGGTTTGATAAATTTTTCACTTGCAATCTTTCAAGAAACCAATTAGATCCTGTAACTTAATGTATATAGTTTAAATATCCTGCTTTAAGTTACATTTTCATATCTAAAACATTGCTACTACTGATCTTTCATCCATTATCAATTTAACCAAAAAAGTATGAGTAAACTTGAACAGAGTTGTGTGAAATTCACTCAAAAACAACGTACTTTGTTCACTCATAAACAACATAAGTACATTTCTTAACTCACTATGATTCTTAGATTACACAATGACTAGTATATGGTGACCACATATTTAGGCAAACCATTACTTACTAACATACTTCAAACACTAATTTGCTGGTGTATTGTATTCTTGCTCTATAACTGTACTAGTTTTAAGCTAGCTAACTGAATTTCAACTACCAAAGTTTGTAGTTGGTTCAGTATTTTCTTGATTTCAAAACCTTAGTAATTCCTTTCCTGTCAATGGTTTTCTTCTGGATATTAACCTGTCAGTTAAACGGAAATTGGCATTTAAAACAGAAGCAAATCTAGTAATATTAAACATTATAATTTATGCTTAATATACAAATAAACTTTATAGGTTAAACATTTTTTTAATATTCATTTATAATTTCTTCAAAGTAATATGACTTTTTTTTAATAACAGGAAAAAAATAAACTGGACAAAATCCCGCACTTCAATCATTATAATATAGATTTATTGGGAGCATCTGTAAATGCTAAATGCAATACTTCTTGGTCTGATTAAAAAGAATTTCTTATAGTGGAAGGAATGTACTGCACTGGATTTGTTTCCTTGAAATATCTAATTCCTATATTTTGATGATGCTAAATGAAATTAAGTTGTCAAAGCACTTTTGCAAAATATGTTTTAGCTTTCAAGTCAGCTCTTGAGAATGTACTAACTTTGGTGGAGCCCATCATTTTCTCAAGCATTATTGATAACACACAAATTTGGCTGTTATATCTAGCATGTTGAATGGCCACATAGAAGAGACCTCCATCTTGCCTCATACTTTGAAAATATTCATTTATGAAGGATGTAGGCTAAGCAGGAGGTGTTTGAACAAAACCTATATGCAGATGATCAGGATTAATCTTGGGTGGGAGTGAATATGATTGAAAAGGACAGCGATTAATGTCAGGAACACACTTTCACAACAATAAATCTTTCCCTTCCATTATACTTTAAATTCTCGATACTATACCCAAAGTCACTATGCTCTCTCTCTCTCTATTCTCTTTCTCAATCATGGAGGCTCTTTAGTCTTGTGAGTTACAAAGTAACCTCGGGCTAAGTGGTTGGTGAATTAAGGTTAAAAGGACTTTTAGTCTTGCCAGGGGCAAGGCTACTTCTATAGTTCTACTGCCACAAAAATGCATCCAGTATCTTCCATAAAGCAGTTAGTTTTAAGATAGGCAACCAGCCACACAAATCATGCCAAAACTGAAACCTGCTGTGATCATCTGACTCTTGGATCCTAGTAACTATCCAATCCATGTCAGCATGAGAAGTGAATGTGAAATGATGATGAGTGTAGTTGATCAAGTTAGGTCAGTATACCAATCCCAGGCTATTTTCTTGTCATGTCTCAATACAGTAGTTTGGTCATCAATTTACACTGAGATTCATTGTATATATTGACTGTTGGATTGCCAAAGAATATGGATGTAAGGACAGGAGGTCTGATTCCTGAAGCTTTTTCTATTTTGTCCTTGGTTAGTGATTATCAATTTCAGGTAGAAAATTAAGAAGTAAATTACAACTAGGAAATAGACTGTAGGGAAGTTGAGCTCCTTTTGTTTAGGACAAAATGATGCTTACTTATATAGATATTGAATGCCTACTTAGATAGAAAGGAGAGGACAAAGAACATCTGGATGCCTCTGAGAGATAACCTCCTGAGAGCTACTGGCTATAGACTAGCTAGAGCACTGTCCTAGCCAGGCTATAATTGATGTGAATGCATAATAGTGCAGTAGATGGGGTTAGAAGAGCTAAAGAACAGTGTTGAAAGTAGAGGAAGAAAGGGAAGTAAAGAATGATATCAAGTAAATGTTAGCTACATCTGTCCATGGAAAAAACCAAAAATTGATTTGCTAATAATCTGTGCCTCAAGGAGGAACAGTGTGAAACATTCTTCTAAATTGCAAAGCTGTTTATAAAACTCACGATATGTATCTTTGGGGAGAATTCTCTGCAATAACACTGGTGTACTTGCTCTCGATGGTAGGGAAAAGAAAGTGACATGAAAGTGAAGGTGGATAATAAAATAGTTGTTCAAGTCATGTACGAAGACATTGTAGCTAAATCAGTGAAGAATTTAGTGTAGAGGTAGTTAACATTGATATGGACAATATTTGCTTCAGATGCACATACCATATGTGACATCAGTGGAAGATGCACTTGCTAGAGCAAAATATTAGAAGAGTTGAGCTCAGAACTTAAAATGTTGGGCATCTTAGAAAACTGAGACAAGTAGTGAGTTGCCGTTCATACTAATCCATTCCATGCTATCATTGGAAAATGCATTAAAATGCTGGTACTGATTATGCAGATTGCTCCCCTTTTCAGCAACACAATTATGAGTAGCATTGTTTTCAGTTAGACAGTGTGAGATTAGACCAGCATATGGTGTTCAATATTCCAGTGACTCTAACACACATTGGCTATCAATTAATGATTTTATACATCTACAGAGTTGTTGACAGTTATTTTCCATTAAAAAAAAATTCAATAACTTAATTATGTTTTTTTAAAGAAATCTGTAGTTTGTTTACCAGTGGCTTCCCTTCAAATATTTTTAATTTCAGAATAATAAAATTATAGCAAAACAGAAGAGACTGAGAAAACTTGAAAATGAAAGAAAAGCAGAAGTTGTTCAACCAGTAAGCACCAGTTCCTTGAAATTTTATTTTATGCATGTTTGCATGTATGCAAGTAAACATTCACACATACGCGCGCGCACACACACACACACACACACAGGTATATTTGCAACTATGTGGTATCAGGCTAGCTAATACCCTGTGAATGAATTTGATAGACGGAAACTGCAGGAAGCCTGTCATATATGTATGTGTATGTTTGCAAATGTGCATGAATTTGTACAAAATTTACATTGGACGGATAGGTGTCCTCACCTTGTTTGTTGTTAATATGTTTCAGCTGATATACTCTCCAGCCTTCATCAGGTATCCTGGTGGAATTTTGAACCTAATCCTTTCTTTGACTAATGGGGTACTCTGTTCTAATTCCTAAGATATTTTTTGCTGATGTTATTATTTATTCAAGTCACTGATTGGGATTGAACCCAGAATCTTGGGGTTAGTAGCCCACACTCTTAAGCACTACACTATATGCCCGTGGGCAATTAGAGTGAATTTTTGGACTATAAACCTATTAGTTTTGTATCTTTCCTTAATACTGGTTTCCATATTCTACTCATATCTGCACTGGGTCCGCTTAGGAGGTTATTGTGTCCTAGCATATGTGTTGCCTCTTTTAGTTTTCGTATTTTCCAGTGGTGTTCTCTGTCTATTATTTTAACTTCATCCCGTGGGGGGAGATGGTCTCCATTTTTCCATACATGATCAGCTATACCCGATTTTTCAATATCCCCTCGTATCACAGCTTTATGATGTTCCTCTACCCTTATTTTGAGGGGGTGGCATGTTTTGCCTTTGTATAATCTACCACAACTGCATGGGCTGGAGTATACACAGTCTTTGGTCATATTGTCTTCTATTGGTGGTTTTACTTGGAGGAGATATTTGCGAAGTGTTTATTACTCTTGAACACTGTCCTGGTGTCGTATGGACCGCATTTCTTTTGTATCTTTTCCAAGAGGCCTTTCACATAGGATAGCCAGACTGTAGTCAGTTTATGGGTTTTATCTTCTCTCTTCCTAAATGGAGTGGATAGTATGTGTTTTGGGTAGTTGTTGCTTAATAGATTGTTACTTAGTTTGATCATTTCTTTGTGGTGTGTATATGAGGATCTTTGCTCAATGTTTTAGGCACTGAGCAATCCCTCTCTTTATACTGGATGGATGGTGGGAATTGAAGTTGAGGTATCGTCCAGTGAAGGTTGTCTTGCAGTATATGGATGTCCTGAACCCATACTCAGTGTGTGTTATTAATACATCCATGAATTCTAGCTGATTGTCTTTTTCCTTTTCCATTGTGAACTGTATGGGTGGCTTTAATGAGTTCACATGATCTAGCAGTACTTGGACATCTTCCTGGTGGGGCCAGAGTATAAAGGTGTCATCAACATATTGAAACCATAGGGTTGGCTTTAGTGGTGTTGATTCTAAAGCCAAATTCTCAAAGTATTCCATGTATATATTGGTGATAATGGTGAACCCATAGCTAAACCCACTTCCTGTCTATATATATCTATGTCTATTCTGAAGTAGATAGTTTCTACACAGAAGGTCAACATTTCCATCAAGTTTCCTATTGGTATATTCTAGTGTATTCTTTTAAAGAGGTGTCCATCACTGGTTTTTCTTGAATCACTGATAGTGCTTCATCAGTTGGGACTTTGGTGAATAGACTTATATCTAGACTCACCATTTGTTGGATCCAATGGGGGTATCATTGATCAATTCTGTGAAGTGGGTGGAATTCTTTACATACAATGTTGACTTACCTGCTAATGAACTGATTATATCCACAAGGAAATGCCTCATTGAATGACATGCCAAACCTCTACAACACGTAAGGTGAGGACATCTATCCATCCAATGTAAATATTGTACATAATTCCTCATCTCTAAAATATAGAACTTCATGAATTTGATATTCCATTTCATCACTGCTTGAGTAAAAAAATTGATGATGATCACATTCATTGTTGACATTACAATTGATTGCTCTGCACTTTCAAAGACCGCTGGAAAAAGACAAAAAAATCCCTTGCTTGAAAAAGAAGTAAAGGTTAGCAACAGGAAAAGCATCTAGTTTTAAATTTTGCCTCCAAAATACCCACCTCCCAAGCCATACTAGCATGGAAAAACAAAACGTTAGACAAACAGTACTGTTTTTATGAGTACACCTGTGGGGTATTATCACATCATTGTCAGTTTTGTGCTTACTTTTTCATGCTGATATAAGATGGACAGACAAACCTGGTTTAACTCAGTTCATATTCCAAGTCTCTACTTTCATAGATTGGGAAGCACATGAAATTTCAATGGCTGAAACAACAACAATCAGTCCTGAGTTCTAAGATCCATGATCCACATTACAGTAGATACCTATACAAGGAAGCTTTTTAGTGGCACTGGAGTTGTACATTTCCCTATATTATAATCTTTCTGGAAAAGGACATAGAACCAGTGGCAGGTGTTAATTCAAGATGACTGGTACCTTTTTCCAGCTGGAAATCCAATCTGTCAGAAACAACCTTAAAGCTGGCTGCTTTAGGGTTCGTCATTCAGAGTATACTCCAACTTTCTGTCCTACACTCATCCACAAAGCAGTAAAACAATGGTTGTCCCTCCCTCCTGTTTTTCTGCTTCATTTGTTAAGGTGAGGACTTATGTATCCCATCTCCTAAACATATGTATTTATCATCATCACCATCATCAATCATATTAATATGCTAACTTTTTGTTTTTGTACGTACCTGTTGTGTGCGTCACACTTCAAAGAAGTGGCAAAGTGAGAGAGACAGTGAGTGGTGACGGCGTTCGTTTTGTGTTTTTAATGTTTATCACATTGCAAGAGAAGTAGATACATATACACATTGTTAAATCAAAAGCAGGGGAGAAGAGGGACACAACGGAAGTGAGAGAGACAGCAGATACATAAATTCAAAGGAAAGTTCATACATAGATACATATACACAGCAAACATTGAATGTTAGTTTCACTTTTCATTACCACACGATGATAAAATTAACTCACAAATGGCTGAGTACTCCACAAACATGCATAACATTAACGTAGTTCTCCGGGAGATTCAACCTCACACAGGATATGACAAGGCTGGCCCCTTTGAATTACTGCTACAACTCGAGACATATATATGAATGTATTTGTGTGTGTATGTATAGTTTAGATTATTTAAAACATGCTTGCAATAATAAGTGTCGTGTGGTGGAAATAAACGCAATTACCAAACTTTCATTCATAAATCCATTTATTATTTCGTTCTTTTGCATTTCAATTTGTACATTAAGGTTCTTTGAATATGTACGATGTATTTTAAGGTTAAATAGTAATTCCGTTTACGTTTGTGTAACAGATATTTTGGTTGGATTATATAGTCGTTGGTGTTACATCAATTTCTATATTCTGTAACTGTCACAATATACTTTTCTAGGCCTGAATTTTTTGTGGGGAGCGGGGCCAGTTGATTAGATCAACCCTAGTACACAACTAATACTTAATTTTTCGACTCCGAAAGGACGAAAGGCAAAGTTGATCTCTGCAGAATTTGAACTCAGAACGTAAAGACAGACGGTCATAATATGCAAACATTTCTCATGACACCAGTATACTGTTTACAGATGCTTACATTTTTTATGTTTTCCGTGAATTGTTCACGGGTCCAGCTAGTCCTGTATTATTACTGGCAATTATTCAGAAATTTTTATAAAATTCCAGCATTTTGGAAGTGTTGCTCCACAAAGGATGTTTATTAAAACAAATATCTTAAAAGTTTGCTTTGGTACAAGATGTCTTTCAGGCGTACGGGGTTGCGAGGGGAAATAACTCATAGTGCTTAAAAGAATTAAGAAAGCTATTGAGCTGTGAAGAAGTGTACCAAACAATTAGAATTTTTAAATTAAAGAAGACTTGCTAACCAGTAAGGAAAAGTGTATAGATGTAAAGAAATTATTACTCCTAACATCACTAGCAATGAATGATTATTATTTTATTAAGGCAGAAGGCATTCAGCACAGTATATTATCATCATCATCATTTAACGTCCTTTGTCCATGCTGGCATGGGTTGGACAGTTTGATCAGGGTTGGCAAGCTAGAAGGCTGCACCAGACTCCAATCTGATTTGGCATGGTTTCTATGGATGCCCTTCCTAATGCCAACCACTCCGAGAGTGTAATAGGTTCTTTTACGTGCCATTAGCATGGGTGCCATTTGTGTGACACCAGTATTTGTCATGAATGTGGTAGGTTTCCTTCTCAAGCACAACGTAATGCCAAAGGTCTCAGTCATTGCCTCTGTGAGGCCTAGCACTTGAAAGGAGCTTTTCACATGCCACCGGTATCAGCCACTTTGCCTTCATGAGGCCCAGTTACATGACACTTTGCCTTCATGAGGCCCAGTTACATGACACCAGCATCAGCCATGACTACAATTTCACTTGGCTTTGTGGGTTTTCTCAAGCACACCATATTGCCAAAGGTCTTGGTCACTAGCCGTTGCCTCTGTGAGGCCCAGAGTTTGAAGATCATGCTTTGTCATAAAGCAATTAGTTTGCCTTCAGTTGTTCGTTATTAAAGTATTTTGTTTTATTTTGTTGCAGATAAAGAATTTGAAGAAACTTAAGAATATGAAAAAGAAACTTTTACGCAAAAGTAATATTCAAATAAGATGATTTGCTACACACCTCTGATATTGTATTATGTCTTTTGTATAAATAAATGTATAAAAATACTTTTACTATTAAGTACTTTTGGTTTTTGGGTTATTTCTTTTAATTTTTTAAAATTTGCAATTAGTGATTGGACATTTGAGATGAAAGTGAAGATAACTGTAATGAGTGTGTGATTAGTGCACACATGCATCTGCCCACAGCCTCCTACCTCATAGCTATCCATCACAACAACTAAGTCATTTTTTAGATATGCTCCTAAAACCTTTGTGCTCATTAATACCCATTACCCAGTTATGTATGGGATGGCATGGATTTCATCCAACACATCCCTCCCACTGTCACAGAAGGTACTATGCTCACAAGTTTTGATGTCACCAATCTCTATACTAATATACCTCACACTTTAGGCCTAGAAGCAATCAAATACTGGGTAGAGAAACATAGAGTATGGATAAATGAACGCTTCAAGACTGACTTCATCACCAAGGTCACACACCTAATACTAGAGAAAGATACCTTTAGATTCGACAATAAAACATATCGACAGATAAAGTGCATGGCTATGGGTACGCAGTTTGTGCCCTCATATGCAAACTTAGTTATGCGATACTTGGAAGAAAAACTTTATGAGAAAGTAGAAAAAAAAGCTTTTGATCAGGAATACCAGAAATATATCATTAAACAGTGGAAACACTTCCTTGATGATTGCTTCATCTTCTGGGACAAATTGAATGAAGATATGAATATATTTAACAATATACTGAACAAACTTCACTCATCCATCAAATTCACGACATAATCCAGTTGCAATGAACTACCATTCCTGGATATCCACATAAAAATTCAGAACTCTTGAATGTTTGAAGGTAAAGTGGAGAATTTGAATTCTTTATTCCAAATGTGGCTCATCTCTACAAATGTTCAGATATATATATGTGTGTAGCATTGGGATGTTCTAGCTTTATGCATATATATATGTATGTATATGTGTGTGTATATATACAAATGTGTATTCGTGTATATATGTGTGTGTGTATATGTATGTACATGTGTGTGTATGTGTGTATATATATATATATATATATATACACACACATATTTATATATATATATAATTTTTCAAAGTAAACTCTAATCATTACCAATATAGCATAAGATTTCACCTCAAAAAATCTAAATTAGATTCTTTAAGGATCATTCTCCTTGTTTATATATCCAAAGTTTAAAATTTTTACATTTAATAAAGAGATTTGACACCGATGTTTAATTTATATCCATGTATATAAATTAAACATCGGTGTCAAATCTCTTTATTAAATGTAAAAATTTAAAACTTTGGATATATATATATCTATATATATTCGTTTTATTTTATTTACTGATTGATTTTTCAAAGGCTGGATATACATATATATACATACATACATATATATGTGTGTGTATATTATCATCATCGTTTAACGTCTGCTTTCCATGCTAGCATGGGTTGGACGATTTGACTGAGGACTGGTGAACTAGATGGCTACAGCAGGCTCCAATCTGATCTGGCAGAGTTTCTACAGCTGGATGCCCTTCCTAATGCCAACCACTCCGAGAGTGTATTGAGTGCTTTTACATGCCACCTGCACAGGAGCCAGTCCAGCGGCACTGGCAACGATCTCGCTCGAATATCTCTACACGTGCCAGGAAGGTGATGCTGGGCACAGGTGCCATCACGATTTTGCTTTC
>NC_068981.1:129352529-129355944 GCF_001194135.2 Octopus bimaculoides
TAATCAATTTGGAGATATTTGCTATCGAGTTGCAGATTTTTAACAATGCATTTGGCGATTATTTGCTTTATTTCTCAGGCAAAATTTACAACTTAGAATAAAAGAATAAAATTATTATTTCATTCAAAAATTGATGAGCTTTGTTTTTAGTGATGACTTGAAATGGTAAATATTTTTTCTAACTGTATTTGCTTGAAAAAACATACTTTTCTTTATATTAAGCAATTCATTATAATTACTTTTACGATGTGCCTAAATAAAAACCATCATTATAGATCAGCATTTCTCAACCTTTTTCGCAATTTGGCTTCCCTTGGACATTGAAATAATTTATTTTGGCTCCACTGTGTTGATGAAAAATTTAATCCAGCTTCCCATGTATATGAGATAGACAGGCCGGCCCATGACAAATCTGACAAAAGCGAGGACCCGCAGAACTACCAGCTCACGAACTGCATCTGAAAGTTGGCGCGCCAATCATGCTGCTAAGGAATTTAGATACTCCAATAATGTGCAATGGTACGCGGATGATTATCAAAAAACTGTGCTCCCGAGTTCTATAGGCAACAATTTTGAATGAACCGGCCGCTGGCTAAGACATACTTATAGCTCCCATGTCCCTTACCCACTCCAATACGACCTACAAGTTTAAACAGATGCAATTTCCCATCAAACTCTGCTTTCCCATGACAATCAGTGCAAGCAGTTGGTTTGAGTCTGATAGAGCAAGTATTCTCACACGCACAACTGTACGTTGGCTGTCCCCATGGTCTTTCTATTTGTGCACCCGAGGGAAGGACAAAGAATGTTGTCTACCAAGAGGCACTCCAATGATAACAATGGCAACTTCAACTGCTCCAATTTCAACTCCGCAATTTTTTCATCATCATGCCAGGCCACGTAAGTCCAGTCTTGCTTTGCTCTCCTTACTAACTCACCATAACATTCTATTTTTTCTACCAAGATCCATAGCCCAAACACCACTTCTTCCTCTTTTTTATGTCTTCGTTTCTCTCTTCGCGTTGTTCTCTGACTGGGTGAAACCAGGCTTAGCTGCTAGTATATATATATATATATATAGGCGCAGGAGTTGCTGTGTGGTAAGTAGCTTGCATACCTGACTTCTTGCATGTTGACTACTTCCTGTAGACCCGAGGAACAGAGTGGACAGGTGTTTTTCAACTCCGTCCAATATTGAACTATTGAGAAGTCTGCTGAGGTAGGTGGAATTGTTTTTTTGGAGCTGGGTGAGAATTATTGTTGTATATATTTTTCACAGTAAATTTCGCCTGCCTATGGCAACTGTAGTTGTTGCTCATTTTAGTGAGCAAAATTGTGTTTCTCGTTCATCTTTATTGGTAGGCGTGTTCGAGTCACCATAACGGCAGACTGAGAATTTTTTGAAAACCTTTTGTGTCTCACTTAATTGCGAGAATTGTTGTTTTTGTGGGCGTATCTTGCCTCTGAAAAACTTGTGAAAATTCTAACAATTTGTGAAGGATTTTTGTGTTCCTGCTGCTGTGGCCTGGATTACCTTACTGGAATACCTTTATTGGAATACATGTAGGCCAGGATTACCGGGTGGCCGGAATTGTGTAGCTGTGACTTGAACTGTCTTCCTTCTTTCTTTTTCTCTGCTCTGTCTTTCTGTTCTTTTTGTATATAGTTTTTTTTTTAACTTTTTTTTCGTTGAACTTTTTTGTGAACTTTTTTGTGGAACATTTTGAATTTTTTTTGCAAGCATGGCAAAAAAGAGCAACACTATGTTGGAGTGGGAGCTTGTCCCACCCAAAAAGTGGCTGGAAGACCTGGAGAGGAGGGCAGTCGTGTTGCGAACCTATTCTAGGTCGTGCGACACCATTGCCCTCTTCAGCAAGGAGGTCATAGAGGAGGAACTGGCAAGCTGCTTGCCAGCAAAAAGCTATTATATCTAAAGGGGAGTCGAATTTGCAATGGTGTGGTTGCTATTTGACTCCCCTGAAGAGGCTTGCAATGTAGCAAGCCAGCCCCTTGTAGGGGTGAAGATTTTGTTTCTTCCCACATACTGTGGGAAGAAGGTTACAAGGGCTTGGGTATGTGGTCTGCCGCCCGGAGTTCGGTCCGAATGGATCAAACAGACCATTTGTAGGGGTCTGGGCAGCGGCAGTACCAAGCTACTTGGTGTAAAAGTGGAGGCTGTGACTGACTGGGTTGGGTCAAAGGCAGTGCTGACCCTTTGGACCCAGTCAGCCAGTGACCTCATGTTCCCAGATTTTCTGGTAATGGCCGGGGCCAGGTATCCTGTGATACTGGAGGGACGCCCTCCCAAGTGTCACCTATGTTTGGAGTCTGGCTATATCAGGAAAAATTGCCCCCAGGGCCATGAAAAGGCCCAGGAGCAGGGTAAGAAGGAAGTGTCTGTTGCCCCCCGCCCATTGGTGGGGGAGACAAAGAAAGTCGTGGAGGTGAAAGCCTCCAGAAAAAGAAAGGTGAGCAACGGTGGTTGCTCACCAGGTGAAATGCAGCTTGTGGGGGAGGAAGAGGATCCCTTGGATGTGCCGGAGGAGGCCATAACCCCCGCAACAGGTAAAAAGAAAAGAAGAAATGGGAGACAGTCGGCGGAAGTCACTGTGCCGCTGACCGAACCCGAGGCCCCTCCGTGGAAGTGTGACACCGGAGCGGGAGGTCCTGTCAGTGGAAAGTGTGCCACTGACAGAATAGATTGTGGTCTCTCCCAGTGAGGAGGAAATTGTCCTTTTCTTCCTTAGGGGAGGACCGGTAGAGACGTATTTAAATGAACTGTTAGAAGGAGAAAGGTTTGAAGTAACCTGCTTGGATAGTCTAAGTTGGCCTCCGCTGGTAATTGTGGAAGTCATTAGTCAGATAGAACTTAATATGGTCAAAGCAACCTGTGAACATGAAGAATTTGAAACACGTTTTCCGGGCCAACCATGGCGAGATTTCCTGGAGGCAGCAGGGATCCTGCTTGGAGGCCCGGACGAAGAGGATTAATAGATAAATGTTTTAATTGATTTTTATTGAACTTTTGAACTTTATTGTATTTTCATGTGATTTGTAGTGAACAATGTTTTCGAGGAGTTAGCGGTTGGCGGGCGCCAGTGCCCCTCCCATTTTTATTTTCATCCTTTTTGTTATCACCTTCATCTCATTAATGTCTGTGTCCAGGCCGCAGCTACTTTATGTTTGTCTGTCCTTGTTTGCCCCCTCTTTGTAAGGCCTTAATGGCCAATATTTAATGAAATAAAGTAGCTTGCTTACCAACCACATGGTTCCAGGTTCAGTCCCACTGCGTGGTACCTTGGGCAAGTATCTTCTACTATAGCTCCGGGCTGACCAAAGCCTTATGAGTAGATTTAGTAGATGGAAACTGAAAGAAGCCTGTTGTATATATGTATATATATATATGTATATATAT
>NC_068981.1:129356966-129359023 GCF_001194135.2 Octopus bimaculoides
TATATATATATATATATATATATATATATATATATATATGTATATATATATATATGTATATATGTATATATATATATATATATATATATATATAGTAGTTGTATGCTGTCAACTTAATGTGACAGTCTAATGAAGGGAATAATACTACTGCTATTTAGTCCTAGGAAGTAGCACAGCATTCTGTTGGCTTTGACACATTTCCTGTCTTTATGTTTACAAGAGAGAGACAAGCACCCCCCACTTAGCTAAGCCAGCATCCAGAGACATGTTTCTGAGTCTTTGCTCGTTATCAGTCTAGAGTAGCAATGGCCTGCTAGTTGATGTATGTCAAGCTCTCGTAAACATATTATAATTCTAGCGAAACACATTCACTGATTTCAAAAATAGAAATAATACATTTCTAAATCTCTGAGAGAGATTTATGCAGTAGCGATGCGATAAAGTAGTTGTATGCTGTCAACTTAATGTGACAGTCCCATGAAGGGAATAATACTACTGCTATTTAGCCCTAGGAAGCAGCACCGCTTCCTGTCGGCCTTGACACATTTCTTGTGTTTACAAGCACCGCCACTTAGCTAAACCTGCATCTAGAGACATGTTTCTGAGTCTACTCGTCATCAGTCTGGAGTAGCAATGGCCTGCTAGTTGAAATCTTTATTACGATCACTACGGATCACACATAGATGAGGATGGCACAGGACAGACAATTACAGAAAATGAATGAGATCGTGATTATATAAAATTTTGGGTTTTAACGATTATGTACAATTTAATAAATTAAATTAAAATTAATGAGAACTTAAAAAATTTTGAAGAACTTAAACTGATCCGTTTTTTCTTATTTTAAAGTTACACAGAAATTAAATTCTCCAACCAAGCAGCCTATAAGGACCAGCAGATCACTTTATTATTTCTTCGATGGTTAATTTGGGCAACTAGCACCCACCTATTTCATCACTTCCTTCCATCTTTGCTCATATACTCTAGCTGACAGTGTCCTCTTTTCCAGCCTCATCTTGCTTTTCAGATGATATCTGAAGTAAACCAGCAAACCGGGGCTGGATATATAGGACCCTGTCACAAAACCTTCTGTTCTTTTTCTCCATATACACTCTTTCAACACTGCTACTGTACAGAGAAAACAAGCCTCACCTTCCTTCAAGAGTCCAGTTAGCGGTATCATCTTTATTATAGATCCAGCCGATAGCTGTACTCTTCCCAGATGCGACAACACATGTTCAACATAAATTATCAAACCTGAAAGCTTCCGACAGTGGACAAAAGCGTGCTGGACAGTGAAACTGTCCAGTTCACATCTTGGACATGTCAGTGGCACTGCCATACCATGCCTAGATAACTTATTGCGAACAGGTAAAGTGTTCCTGTAACACTGCCAAGTCAGGGATTTTTGGAAATTATCCAAATACCCCAGCTTGAAGGTTTTTCGGAACATGTCGGTAAGTTGGTTCTCATCAAACCCCAGAGTTCCTCCTAAGATGTTGTCATTTTTTCCTTCTACTAGTCCTCTATAGAATACCAAGCAGCCAGCCTTGCCCATCTTGTGGATTAGCCAGAGTGCCTGACAGCACTCCTTCTGCCATAAAGTCAGATTACACCTTTTAATGAGACCGGGTTTAAAACGTTCCAGCAAGGCTGGTCGTGGAAAGAACACCTCTGCTCTACCTTTCAAGGACAGAGACCTTCTGGACCACTTCCGTACTATGGCCTCCGCCTTGTTCAGTACCTCGCTCCAATTCTTCTCCATCTGGGAGTCTGAACCGAACCAAACTCCAAGCAATTTAACAAGACCATTTGTCCAGTGTCCGACAATAAAAAGTGGCACCCGTCAATTCAGAAAGATCCCACTATTCATCTGTTGTTAGTTTATATTTTTGTTTTGGAGGCTTCATTTTAGTGACACCAGTTAGACATTGTACCTGGAATTTGCTTGGTGATGTCAAAGTGGAAAAAGTGTTTTTTAAGTTTTTGAAAATTTGAAACAAAAAGGCATAGTTTTTTTAAAACTGACTGTCGCAGCGATGTGAAAATATGGCTAC
>NC_068981.1:129359918-129381271 GCF_001194135.2 Octopus bimaculoides
GCGTTTACGTATGTTAGGAGATATGTTTATATGTACGTACGTGTGCGTGCGTCCACGTGTTTACAGCCTTTTAATAAATAGTTATGAATGTAACTGTTAAAAAAGATAAAAGTTCTAGTTTACCACTTTTACAATGTTCTCGAAATTCAAAATTTAAACTTTAGAAAAGAACAATAAAGTCAATTCATGTTATGAATAACTTCAATAATCTAGTTGTAAAATAAAATGAAAACAACCAAAGGAAGTTCATACTTCAGTTCTGAGTATTAATATTGGTTTCAAATTTTGGCACAAGGCCAGCAGTTTCGGGGAAGGGGCTAAGTCGGTTACATCGACTCCAGTGCTTGACTGGTACTTATTTCATCGACCGCGAAAGGATGAAAGGCAAAGTCGACCTCGGCGGAATTCGAACTCAAAACGTACAGACGAACGAAATGCCTCTAAGCTTTTTGTCCAGTTTGCTAATCTGAGTATTAATATTCTCAGAATATTTGATATGAGGCATATTTTATGATTGATCTCAGATTGGTTCCGATGGATTTCTTTAAAAAATTCATTTTGGTTTTCGCTGTATTGGGATAAAAATGCAAACTATTCTTTCTTTCTCTGACTTTATGTGTGTAATTTCATTAATGCACTAAGTAATGACTAAGTTGACATTCAACTTTACATAAAATGTATAAACTGATAATGTATTTAACAACTAATTTTTAGCTATCATAGCCAATATGCAGATTTTGGGGCGGAGGTAAAGAATACGTACACCACCCGTTTTCAGCGTAACAAAAATCCTAACCCTAATCACCGGGTGTACGTATTCTTTACTTTCGCCGATTTTTGTTTGAGTGAAAACATTAGTTCACATAACTTTTTATTACAGTGTGATTTGTGCGAAAGTAAGTTTGTCGGCCTCATTAATTTTAGAGGGCTTGCCCTGCAAATTAAAGGTGTCTAAGAATCTACATAGTTGTTCATATCGGTATTGACATCTAATACTTTTTGTGTTAGACCATCCCAATAACACTAGAAGAGAAAAGGGAAATTGAAAATGCTATCACTACGATTTTTCTCTTATAAGCAATAATTTGTTTGGTCATCGAACCTTTAGTTAAAGTGATATTTTCAGGAGTAGGCCGATTCAAGTGAAGGCAAATGATTACAGTTCTACAGATATACATAGCTGTCATATCGATTATATTGAGATCTAGTAATACATTTTAAAATGTTGATTCAACAGCAAATTGGCACAAAGCCACCTTTTTGTAGTTAAGGGGTACAATTGATTAAAATGACCTTAGTACAAACCCAGAGATGAAAATAAAGTCCTTTAAAATTACCTTTATCAAACCCAGAGATGAAAATAAAGTCAACCTCACCAGGATTTTAATCCCAAATGTCAAAGGACTAAAACGAAATAGTTATTTCAGCTTTCCCATTTGAGCTATTTATCCTTTTATATTATATCTAACCATAAAATTGAGGAAAATTTGCATAAACGCAGACACAACCGACTGGTTAAGAAGTTTTTTTCACAATCAGGAAGTACCAGGTTCGATCCCATTGAAGCATCTTGAGCAAGTGATCGACGCAAATATTAAGTTCTGGTCGGTAGAAGCCTTAAAGCCTGCCAGATGGAATAAAGTCAACTGAAGAGTCAGTCATTTACACTGTGCCGCGTTGATTCTTCAAGAAAAATATGCTAAGGGTACAATTGCCAATGGAAAACTCGCCCATTCATATGCCAATTTAACAATTAGTTCAGTTCATCGGTCAACTGAAATACACATCTCTAAACAGAGATCCATCCACTTCACCTTTATTTTTATTTTTTAAATTTTACTAATGTACAAATCAATAAATGGACCTCGCGTCAGTCCCAACGAATATGGTTTCTAGTTGTTCCATTAACGGAACCTATTATATTATATGTATATAGGTAGCTATATATCATACGTCCTTAACGTAATGTTGAGGCAAACTCAGCGCGACAGCTCGTTAAGGTTGTGCCTTCGAATTACTGGTACACACACACATGTTCCTTCTCTAAGTTCTTGCTAACTTCAAATCAATGTTTTTTTAAAATACCCAATTGTTGTCCATGCCCTCATTTTATCATTTCAATTGGTAAAAGCAAAAAGACGCTGACATGACATGAAATACAACCAAATTTTTGAAATGTATGTGTGTATAAATATTCACATACAATATTGTCAGTTTATTCTCGTGTATGTGTGTCCACACAGAGTGTATGCGTACATTTATTTCAAGAAATTAAATTGCAGAGAAATGCAAATAATGAATACAATGATTTTCATTAGATTTACACAAAACCCACCCAAAAATATGAAAGTTCCAACTTTTATTATGAATTAGAATTGAATTGCAACCTGTTTTAATTTGTTGTAGATCGATACATTTAAATGGTTAATAGTTTATATATATAAATTATTAAACATTTAAAAGTATCGATCTTTAATTTCAATAAATTATCACCAAGACAATTGCTGTTACCTTTATCTTTATAAGCATTTTTTTTTCTATCAAAGAAGACTGAAATCTTTAGACCAATTTAGGTCAGAACAGCTTCTGAACAATGGAAACAAGTAATTACAAAATGTAACAAAATCAAGTTAATCGGTTTGCTAGAAATAACAGCCAAATTTATCTCAAATCACACTGTTTTACGAAAAAAAAGGAGGATATATTGGATAATGTGGTCCTGCATACCCTAAGACTAAAAAAAAAATGTGGGATAGCCTTGGCCGGAACGCCTTTGAGCATAAATCTGCTCCAGCAGGGCTGACCTGGGGCTAAACAACGACAAAAAGCCTAACTTGGTGCAATTGAGTAATTCAGAGAGACGTTTTCATTGGACGCTTGGCAATTGATCCAGCGTTCCCAACTAGTTTGTTTGAAACCGTTCAACAGTCATCGGCTTTTTTGATTGGTTAGTTGTGATTAGTCAGTTTTGTAATCAGACGACCGTTGTCCAACTCTGCTGTCCACAGATTACGCCATCTCTTGTTTTGACTTTTCACCCACACGGTTACCAACTTATTGGTTGTTTTTGTGGCGCGATATTTCCTTTCCCCCCAAATCTGAACTTTTCTCCTCTCTTCGTTGCACGCACGTGTCACCATCATGGTAAGCGGTTTGCTCTTTTTTTCCCCCATTTATTGAACCTTATTACCTCTGATTGAAACCCTTCATTTTTAAAAGATTTGTTTGTTTTCATTTCTTGTCTCGTTTTTTGAAAGAATATAATTTTCATTGAATCGGAACCGTCAAATATTTTAAGAACTACGTCCTCCAGTTCTATTGACTTGACAATGGTCAACAAGAAACATTTAAAATAAAGCAATTTTAGACTAAATAAATATAATATATTCAAAAGTGTATTGTAAAATGAAGATTTTATGTTAAAAAGTATTTAGATATTCAAAAGAATCTTCACGAATATATTCGATTTGTGATCACATTCAATAAGTTGAGTGAGCAATGACAGAGCTTCAAAATTTAAACTCTGACACCAAGGAAGTAAACTTATTGGGATGCTTGGTTATTTAGTAATATTAATTATGGACCCAGTTCTTAAATGAATTTATCTAAATTATTGAAGAAACGATTTTCTCTATGAATTAAGACTTGTATAAGCGTTATTTTCTATTTTAATTCCACGAGCTACTTGATTTGGATGTTTTCTTAACTCTTAAGACTAGTCAACTGTTTTGTGTAAATCCTAATTATTTCGATACAAAATATATCAATGAATCAAAATTTGCTTAGAAATTTTATCGGAAGCAATTGTACTGATAATAATATTGGTTTCGAATTTTAGCACAAGGCCAGCAATTTCGAAAGCTGGGGTAAGGTCGGTTACACCAACCCTAGTCTTCAACTAGTACTTATTTTATCGACTCCGAAAGAATGAAAAACAAAGTAAATCGGAATTTGAACTCAGAACGTGATGACGGACGAAATGTCGCTAAGCATTTTGTCCAGCGTGCTGACGATTCTACTAGCTCGCTGCCTTTATACTGATAATATTACAAATATTACTGATAAAAAAACAAACGTCTATTCCCGCCTTTTGTTCCTGTGGATTAATTCAATCATATTTAGATGTTTCTTGCCTTCAAATCTTCCAACGAAGTCACTTGATCTTTTAAATGCGCTTTTCTCAAGGACATTATGTAACTGAGAATGTTCTATCTTAGTGAACTCCCGCCACAAACAAGATATTTCTATGGCGGTCTAGCAGGCTAGCCGGTATTATGAATGAAAGTATATTAATGAAACCAGATACTCATTCTAGGAATCAATTCAAATAGCAAAGGAGCCAAATACCTAACTATACTGTGGGAAATAGTCTGTTTTCATAATTTCAATTGAGTCAAATGTTAATCATCGCACTATGCAGTTTAGGATTTAGCAGGTATTTGAACAATCTGAAATGTGAAGTTTAAAAGAACTGAAATCGAATCTGTCAAGGGAACATATTTTTACTTGTAAT
The DNA here is from genome assembly GCF_001194135.2 of Octopus bimaculoides. Lineage (NCBI taxonomy): Eukaryota > Metazoa > Mollusca > Cephalopoda > Octopoda > Octopodidae > Octopus > Octopus bimaculoides. The sequence continues at coordinate 129,364,432 of NC_068981.1, forward strand.
TCAGTTTAATTAATTGGTGTATTAAATGAAAATATTTCTGCAACTTACTGGATGTGGCAGAAATTTTGCTACATGAAAAATGTAGGAAAATTTTGACATTGATAATTGATGTCACTTTTTGGTCACTCACGTGCATTGAATCGCTCCTAGTTGCTGGACATCTTCATGCAATACATAAATCAGTTAGGGGTTCACCTTCCTTACACAATTCATTTGGCTTATGTGATTAATTGTAATGGCTTTTCCAAAAAGTGGTTGGCGGGGGTAAAGGATACGCACACCACCCGTTTTCGGCGTAACCCTTACATTAACCGCCGAAAACGGGTGGTGTGCGTATTCTTTTTCCTTCGCCAAATGGTTTTGCTTAGAATCGTCTAAACTTTCTAGAACGATAAATAGAAAACATTTTCTGGGTGAAACACTTTCTAATTAAAGATAGTGCCCCCAATGAAAGGAAGTATGGTTATGTGGTCGGGATATTCGAGAGTCTAACTGGTGTGTTTTTTTCAGACATCAAGATACTACCAGTAAAGTATATGAGATCAAAAGTCAGATTTCTATACCTACCAATACAAATTGGTGATCTGTGAGAGAATTTCTTGGACCTAAGAAATTGTTCATGCACAAAAAATAGGCTATGCGCGCCAAAAATTGGAAAAAAAGGAAGCAAATAATGAAAGTTGTTTTACATATATTTCATAGGAGCTTTATTGCGAAATAATTTAAACCTGTACAGTTTTCTTTGCTTTCATCGCAGTTTTAGTTTTAAATTATTTTTCACTTCATTTATTATGTAACAAATATAGCTACAGAAATCGTACATTTAAATTTAGGGAACGATTAAGATAGGTGTTATATATTTATTCAAATTTTACAGAAAAATTCAAATGTTTTCGTTTGAGATAAACCGCTCTATCAAAAGAAACTATTTCGACAATATCTGTAAAAAAAAGTTTTTCAGCTGAATCGCTTGTTTGTATTTTTTGTGTATTTATGTGTTTAGTGTATGTATAACACGCAAATATACATACACAAAAAGTACAAGCGATTTAGGTTAAAAAAAAAAAAAAAAAATTAACGGTATATTGTTTACGGAAATTGTCAAACAGTTTCTCTTTTGATAGACTTTATCCGAAAGATCGCCATAATTATTACGTATTAGATTATATATTTCAAGAAAATCATCTTAAGGTTTTAAGCGTCAGATGTCATTTCTGCCTCTATATCTTACGTGTTTATATTTCTCTATGTATCTTACTCATCTGTTGTACGTGTTAAAAATAAAGTCAAATAAGGCAAGAGGGATCGTTAGGACCAACGCTGACCGTTAGATATTCTGGACGCTGGTAAAGTGTCAAAGAAGCAATGTCAACAAACATCAAACAATAACTAACGAGTGAATGGATGCATACGTAAACATTACCTTGTTACCAGCGTTGTGTTGTATTGAAACCATATATGGATAGAACAACTATTCCAATCATGGCGGTAGACTGGGTAGATGAAATCATCCCACTCAAGAAGACCATGAATTAGTGAAAACAAAGTGATGTTTCAGTCATATGAAGTGAGTTTTTTTTTTTATTGTTTTTAATTGCTTAAACATTTTTTACACTTATAGCGTGAATGCATCAGTGTTCATGTGGGCCAGGCAGGTGTACAGATGGGTAATGCCTGCTGGGAACTGTACTGCTTAGAACATGGTATCCAACCCGACGGACAGATGCCATCTGACAAGAGTATTGGTGGCGGAGATGATTCGTTCAATACGTTCTTCAGTGAAACGGGAGCTGGAAAGCATGTCCCCAGGGCCGTGCTTGTAGATCTTGAACCTACTGTAGTTGGTAAGTACAGTCCATTACCTCCTATTAGGCGGATGATGGACAAGTTCACTTAGAATAAGGACAGGATTTAAGTTGCTGAGGTAGTTGTTTTCATTAAATGTTATAGAATATAGAGCTCATGCACGTCCCAACAACTTCACTATGGAATCAAACTGAAATGATAAAAGGCAAAATCTACTCAAGCTTTGCCGTAACAGGTAAAGGTACCAATCCAGGTTTCTGAAGTTTTTAGGTATTTCATATTTATGAACTGTAGTAGCTTTATTGGCTTCAGGGTTTCAACAGGCTAATTACGGATCCATTGAATTTAAAACGGCAAGTGTTACAAGCGGTTGTTTATATAATCTTTAAAGAATATATCACAAGATTTTGAAGGCACCAACTTAAATCAAAACATTTACATGCATACATACACATATAAGAAGCTTCTGTAGATTTCATTACCCAAATTCCACTCAGAGTAGGAGTCAATCTAAGGATATAAAAAAAAAAACACTTGCGCAATTTGTTGTGAGAATGCAATCAAGGAATTCACCAAAAACTTATTGTAATATCGTAATAATGGTGATTATGATTCTTTCTGATCAGGAACATGATTAAGACATTCATTAAATCTGATAACCTCAACTAGAGAGAGAAAAGAAAAGCAAAGCTGATTATAGAGGGGATTTGAATAAGAACGTAGGATAGGACAAAGCTACTTCTGTGGTGCATTTAACTTGGTGTCATAATTATGATGTATTTCTCTTTTACCTTGCACTAGCACATTAACCATAACTTGGAAGCTTTTGTTTCATTTTTTTGCTGATAGAAATGTTTTTATTCCACACTATTTAAATGAAAGAGCTTTTTTCCATTGTCAACATTTGCTTTTCCTTCTCAACGAAGTATGAGTCCAATGAGGTGTTTCACAATTTCCTCATCCTATGGATTTTGTAGGGATATGAGCACACAAATTGTCAACTGAGAGTCAAGTATCATTTACTGGCAACTTTATTACTTACATCTGCTTTGAAATGATCCTTATTATTTATTTTGTTTTTCTCTTTAGAAGAAGTTTTTATGACTAACTTATCAATTTTTCTTTTTCAGATGAAGTTCGTACTGGTACATACAGACAATTGTTTCATCCAGAGCAGCTTATTACCGGCAAAGAAGATGCTGCCAATAATTATGCCAGAGGCCATTATACAATTGGGAAAGAAATTGTGGACTTGGTTTTGGATAGAATTCGTAAGCTAGCTGATCAATGTAGTGGTCTTCAAGGTTTTCTAATCTTCCACAGTTTCGGGGGTGGTACTGGTAGTGGTTTCACCTCACTTCTGATGGAACGACTAAGTGTAGACTATGGTAAGAAGTCAAAACTAGAGTTTTCCATCTATCCTGCTCCGCAGATTGCGACTGCTGTTGTTGAACCTTACAATTCTATCCTTACTACTCACACAACGTTGGAACACTCTGACTGCGCTTTTATGGTGGATAATGAAGCCATATATGACATATGTCGACGTAATTTAGATATTGAACGTCCCACTTACACCAACCTGAATAGATTAGTTGCTCAGGTTGTCAGTTCTATCACAGCATCTCTACGTTTTGACGGGGCTTTAAATGTTGATCTGACTGAATTCCAAACTAATTTAGTGCCATATCCAAGAATTCACTTTCCCCTAGTTACATATTCCCCTATCATATCAGCTGAGAAAGCCTATCATGAACAACTGACAGTTGCAGAGATCACTACAGCTTGTTTTGAACCGTCTAACCAAATGGTAAAATGTGATCCTCGTCATGGTAAATATATGGCTTGCTGCATGCTCTACCGTGGAGATGCTGTGCCTAAAGATGTGAATGCAGCCATAGCTACAATCAAAACCAAAAGGACTATTAGGTTTGTTGACTGGTGTCCAACAGGATTTAAAGTTGGCATTAATTACCAGCCCCCAACTGTTGTTCCTGGAGGTGATTTGGCTAAAGTTCATAGAGCTGTGTGCATGTTAAGTAATACAACAGCTATTGCTGAGGCCTGGGCACGGCTTGACCATAAGTTTGATCTCATGTACGCTAAGAGAGCTTTTGTTCATTGGTATGTAGGTGAAGGTATGGAAGAAGGTGAATTTTCAGAAGCTAGAGAAGATCTTGCAGCTTTGGAAAAAGATTATGAAGAGGTTGGAGTTGACTCAGGAGACATGGGAGGTGAAGAAGGAGAAGAGGAAGAAGAGTTCTAAAAGCAGAAATGTTGAATGTTAAAAGTATTTCTTACATATCCCCCATACTTTGAGTTTATGGATTGAAAATTTTATTAAAATATTTTCCAACTTGTTCAGCTTAAGCCTTGATTGTTGCTACTTTCTATTTCAGTGAAAATGTTTGCTGAATTTGGTGTATTTTAAAATAATTCTGAAACAAAAATCATAATCTTTGAAATTTTAACTGTTGCATGACAGATTATTACGGGAAGATTTTAAAATTAGAAAATTACATTTCTGAAAGATTTTTAAAGACTGCAAAGAATATTTTAAATTTTTATTTTCTTAACAGAAATTCAATTTTTAAAAAAATCATGTATTTTATTTTTGAACTGTATTAATTGTTCCATTCAGTTGAAAAATATTAGTACCTCTGACTTGCAAAAAAAAAAAAAAAAAAAAAAAAAAAAAAAAAAAACTATCTTTCTCCTCCTTGAAACTAAAAAAAGTATTTGGTTGTATTGCATATTCTTATTCCTATTTTGTGTCCCAACTATGTTTGGTTGTATTACTTTGATAAAATAAAAATCGATTTTAACATACTGCTACATAATATTAACACTATGCGTAAATATTTCGTCATTTTGCTAAAGAGGGACTGGTGTAGCAATATATGTGATGACCATTATCTTAACATTGCCACAAGCTCTGATAATTTGGCTTGCTAGAATATAGCGGCCAAATCTCCCTGTATTGTCTTAAACAAAAATGACACATTAGATAATGAAGTCCTAAGTACTGTGCTGTCTTTTTTACAGTTAAACATTGCACCCCTTGAGCTTCTTCAGGAATGCAGTGTTAGTACAAAACTCTTCAAACTCACTTTCTACATGATCATATCCTGCTACCAAGAAAGGCAAACTCTACCAACAATTTTCCTATTGCATTTATTTCCAATATTTCATAGCTAATGGTAACACCCATTAACAATCCTTCGAATTTTTCTCTTTAATGACCATTTGTAAGGTTTTTGAAAAGCTAGATCTACTGGAGGTGTACATTATATTGCCTATAACTATCATCTCATGAAATTTGGTAAAAACAATGTTGCCTTCAGCATAAAAGCTTTTGAGTCTGCCAAGCAAATTTTTCAAAACTATCCTTCTATTGGACTCCATTTCTTGTATTGGTAGCATCCTATTAGATTGCGCTATTGTATATATGTTGGTAAATACGACCAATACTATTGTGTGCAGGACTTGGTTTTGTCTTCCTTATCTTCTGCACATCAATAATCTATCTACTGTCATGTTCAAAAATGCCCATTCCTTTACATATGTTATTCTCTTCATTTTCCTTATCCACATCTGCAATAATTACATGAACAGAGACCTCAATAAGACCTATGCTAATCTTGTCTCTTTCGATAAAAAAGCTCTATATTAAAAAGATTGCACCACACCAACCTTGAACATGAACAGTACACAATTACAGTCTTTGAAGTTTGCAAATGTTAGGCATCATTATCTCTAAGGATCTTGTGAAATTCTTAGCATAACTAAGACCACGTGCCAAAGATCAGTTTGTCTATTCACAGGGTCAAACATATTTCAGTCTCCAGATCCACTATAGTATATTGCTTGTATATAGAATTATGCTATCACTGCACACACATCCTAGACTTTACCAGTGAAAGGCCACTTAACTGGTTGGCATAAATTCATAAACATTCTCTAGCCCACTGACATGGTTGCTCCTTTCTGATTTTTCTACCTCTTCAACACTGGTTGGACTTGTGGTCCCTCCACTCAGGCACTCCTAAATCCCTTCTCTCTTCACTCCTCTTATGTTCAAGCTCTGCACTAATCACTACACTCAGACTCTGTCAATCCCCTTAAAAGCTTTCTTTGTTCATATCTTTCTTAGCTGTACCAATTTGCAACAAATTAAGTTGAACACTGATCTCAGAAGGGCTTTGCAAAGACTAAGCACTGCCCCTTCCAGGTCTAGCATGTACAGAAAAAAAAAAAACTTTGGTCAAATACTAAATTACAAGATTTTGAGTATTTTATTCTAACTCAAAGACTAATTAATCAGGTTTGCTGAATAAGATTTTCATAAAAAGATTTGAATTGGGCACTTGTTTAGCTCATTGTGACCAAATGCTTAAGAAGGACTGTTTTAGTGTTTTAATTTTAAAAAATTAGTTCCATGATTTTCAGATATAACTGCATAAATCACTTGCTGCATTTCCTAGCTACAATTAAAGTGTTGGTTAAAATAATCATGGCACTTAATTGGAAAGAATGGTCAAACCAATAGTCAGCCTTTTATTTGTCTTAGTTGATCCCAAAGCTCAAGATAGTTAACTAGTAACAATTACATAGATGCTGAAATTATAGGCCCAAATATAATCCATGAGTGATATCCCATTGGACACTCTTAGGCCAAAATCTCATCAAATCATAGTGCAGTTATAATTTAAGGCTCACATGTAGCTGTGATGTAATTTTCTCCAAGAATATTTTATAATTATTGACATTCATTTTACAAACTTCAAAATATCTTTATTCTGTGTCTTTCTTCTCTGTTGTAACATTGTGGTAGGCTTATTTTCCTAGCATTTAGTGAAGGGTTTCAATTAACATTGCATTGAAGTTTCATAGGTAAAAGATAAATTAGTTTGAACTTAACTGATTTCTGGAGAGCAAGATCTAGTTCTGGTAAAAAATCCTTTAGCTCTATTACCTTAATTACTGGGTTACTCTCAAAGAATATAACAAGTTTCTTCCAAAATAGTGAAGAAATTATAAACAGTACTTTTCCCCTCCACAAAAAATATCCTGAAATATCAGCTTAAATCTTAAAATCTCTAGGTACATTGTAGTAGTAAAAAAAAAAAAAAGCTGGAAGAAGCCTACTTCTTGATTCAACTCTTCATTAAGCCATTATTTGCACTTGAACATTCCTAATCACTACTTGCATTAGCACCAATTTCATGCTCTTTTCTCAAGTGTCTTCTGAGAAAAGGGCAGGCAGACAGACAGACAAGATGTTTACAGGTACTGTGCATCTTTCCAAACCATTTTGAGTATAATCACAAAATTTGCATGCGACTCTTTTCTAACTTGTCTACATATTTAACATCCGTCTTGCATAGTTTTCTTCTCAAGGTCTTGGTACAATGTCACTGCATGGTATTTTGGGCAAATGGCATTTTCTATAACCTTATGTCAAATTAGATGCATGGAAACAGTATATCAAGTGGATTGTATATACAATTCAAAAAGATACAGGCTTGTAATGTTGATTTGACTAGTGAATTCTGTTCAAGATTGCTTAACCACTTACATTGAATCAGGAGCAGGTATATTTTGTGGAGCTAAATTAAAATCATTTAAAACTGCTCAATATGTTTAACACAAACTAGTGGCATCATTTCCTGAAACTTCATGTTTTAATGTTTCATCAAAGTAAGGTGGTGAGCTGGAAGAATCATTACTGCACCAGGGGAAAATGCTGAGCAGCATTTTGCTTGTTCTTACACTATGATCAAATTCTGCCAAGGTCAACTAAGCCTTTCATCCTTTTGGGAGTCAATAAAATGAGTACCTGTTGAGCATAGGGGTTGATGTAATCAAAATTTATACCCTCCCCTAACATTGCTGGCCTGGTAGCAAAATTTGAAACCAATATTTCAGAGCAATATGCAGAATTTAAGTCATTCAATTAACAGCATTTGTATGAGATCATCTTCAGATTGCTGTTTTCCCCAATCACTTTAGGGGCACAGTACCACAGCCTTAATACTCTCAACTGCTTTAGAGGTGAGATAATTATTTACTATTGGAATCTTTGAACTTTGTCCTAGCACTGGCCAAAAGGCATCTTAACCAAGCTTCAGTCAAATCAAGAACTGCAGTATTTCTCCAAATTGTATTGATGTCATTATTGCCAAACACTTATTCCAAACAGTCTTGTTTGAGTTCATTAATGTAATCCCATAGTGAAGTATTTATCAAAATAAAACTAGTTTTATATGACAACGTTTGGAAGTAGAAACTGGATCATCAACATCATTGTTTAACGTCCGCTTTCCATGCTAACATGGGTTGGACGATTTGACGGGACTGGTGGACCAGGAGGTGACACCAGGCTCCAATCTGATTTGGCAGAGTTTCTACAGCTGGATGCCCTTCCTAACGCCAACCACTCTGAGAGTATAATGGATGTTCTAACTTTTTGGCCAGACAGTGTTCTTTATTTTGCATGATGGGTATGTTTCACCCTCAGCAAAGGAGTAACTGATCATTTCAACTTTTCTATCTTTTGGTTCAGTCATTAGGCAGTTGCTATACTGGGACATCACCTTGAAGAATTTTTAGTCAAATCAATTGACCGTAGTACTTTTTTTTTTAAAGCCTGGTACTTATTCCACTGGTTGCCAAGTTATGGGGACATAAACATGCCAACACTGGTTATGAAAGGGTGAGGGACAAACATACAAAAACACACACGATGGGATTCTTTCAGTTTCTGTCTACCAGAGGCTTTGGTTGGCCTGAGGCTATAATAGAAGACTTGCCCAAGGTGCCATGCAGTTGGACTGAACCTAGAATTGTGGTTGGGAAGCAAGCTTCTGACCACACAGCCATGTTGGCTTACATTTCCTATACTCAAATGAAAGAATATTGGAGAAGACTTTTCTGCAGTTGGATGCTCTTCCTGTTACTATTATTTTCAATCAAAGTTATAATAATGCAATCTATCAAACAACTTAGATATGCTTTTGTGGTGAACTTGAAGCAATTGACATTGTCAGCAAGAGCTTTGTTTGTATGGAATATCATGGGAGTGGACTTAGATTAATGCTAGAGATAATCACAAATACAATTTTAGTATTTGCTAAATGTTTCATTATGGAAACAAGATTTGAGTGATTCATATAGACAAAAAAGTCCAAAATTTATGATCATGGTATTGGTTACAGGAATCCTTGGAGTTGATGTTTTCAACAAATGGAGCTTGTGTCTACAGTCATGAAGAGGTTGGAAGAGATGATTTGTCTTGGCATGATATGAACATAAGGAACTCCTCAATCAAAAGAGAAGTCATCATAAAAACCAACCAGATTGATGGTTAAAGAAGAAATGAAAACACATTGAGAAAAATAAAAACAAAAGACAATCTGCGGTAAAAAAAATTTAAAACAATTTATTTATTGTTTTTTTTCTTAAATTTACTTTTCTCAAATTGCTGTTGGCATGTGATCTGGCTGAGGGCACTACTTGATAGGCCAGAAGAGCTGATCCATTTTAAAACTGCTTTCTTTATAGTTTTATCATCTGAGTTGGGTTTTTTATGGGTGGGAGATGCTTTCTAGTCAACAGGGAACTCCAGGCAAATTGTATGAGTAGAGGAACTTTGTGGGTGGGGCACAAGAGAGACCAGAAATTTGACTGAAAAGTGCAAGAGAACATAAGCTGCCAGCTTTGCTCCGCGCATGAAACACAAACGTGGAAATGAACAGAACAGAAAAAAGAGAAAAGCTTTTGTGGGGAGGGGGAATAAAAAGAGGAATAATAAGTGACTAGAAGATTGTAGGCCCTTACCACCAAAGTTAGTCAAATATTGAGAGTTTCTATGTTATTAAGGTAACAAGATGGAAGGCCTGGAGTAAAGGTCTGAAAGTTAATTCTGGTTATCATTCCTGTTTTTTGCCCACTGAAAGCAAGAACATTCTTAAGGTTAGTAAATATTGGTGGGGATAGTGGCATAACTTAGGGATTTTTCATATCTCGGGATGGAAATAAAAAAATAAAAATTACAGAAAGCTGGCAGTGTGGAGAATTTATAAAAGAAAAAAAAAGTTTTCTTTACAATTTGAGCAAACCCTAGATTTTGAAAAAGTGTCTTTGTTAAATAATTTAAAAAATAAAATCTATAATTTAGTTGATCAGTAAGGGTGCAAGTGGTACAGTTGTCAGCCTGGCATTAAACATCTGGTCTAAGTCACATTTCTAGTAAAGATAAATTTAACCAATTTTAATTAACATGAAGTGCATAAGAGTGACAGGAGATTGAGATAGATAGAAGAGAAATGAGACAGAAAGAGGAAGAGACCATAGAAGGAGAGAGAGAGATAGAATATCATAAGCTAGTGTGAGTAGGAAGTAGATCCAAAGCGAATCTTGAGAAAACTGCTGAAATTTTAAAGAGCCAGGGAAAAAGATAAGCCGTTGTTTACTTAGATAAGAGAAATGCATTGGTAGCAATGCAATGAAACCTGGTTTGATAAGCTGCAATAAATGCAGCTTCTAGGAAAAAAAAATTAATAAATAAAGGAGAGAAGAACAAAAATAAAACGGCTGCAATTGACTGCTTAAACAAAAAAACAAACAGAAAAACCTTCCAATATATAAAGCATATTTTTGTTTTAATCCTTCAGATGATTGTGAGGGACATTCCAGTCAAAGTTGGTGCCAGAGGATGAACGAGGTGGACCCCAAATGCGAGCCATTGGACTGAAAGGGTCATATGTACTGGTTGATGGCAGAGTCTCCTGTAGAAAAAAAAAATTGTTAGTAAATAAAAACAGAATTTAAAAGAATAGCTTCAGTATTAGGAAGCAATAATTAATTATTTGGAAAGGAGACTGATAATTTTAAACTTCATTAATGGAAATGAGCACACTTGGCACTCCGTCGAGGGTTCCAGTTGATCCAATCAATGGAACAGCCTGCTCGTGAAATTAATGTGCAAGTGGCTGAGCACTCCGCAGACACGTGTACCCTTAACGTAGTTCTCGGGGATATTCAGCGTGACACAGTGTGACAAGGCTGACCCTTTGAATTACAGGCACAACAGAAACAGGAAGTAAGAGTGAGAGAAAGTTGTGGTGAAAGAGTACAGCAGGGTTCGCCACCATCCCCTGCCGGAGCCTCGTGGAGCTTTAGGTGTTTTCGCTCAATAAACACTCACAACGCCCGGTCTGTGAATTGAAACCACGATCCTATGACCGCGAGTCCGCTGCCCTAACCACTGGGCCATTGCGCCTCCACATGAGCACACTAGCATTGTGCTATTCAACAGTCCAGTCCACTTAAGCAGAATTAGGATGGAATTTACTTCCGGTATATATAACTGCACTGGATTGATCAATCATGAAAAATCAATTGATCAGATTACACGGGTGTTACTTTCAATAACAAAACATAGTTATGTCTACAATATAATTGTGTTTTGTTATTGTTATTGTATAGTTAACAGATTTCTCTACAATTGTGGTCCTGATTCAGTGCTCCTCAGTACAATTTGATGATCTGCAAAATTAACCTATAGTAAATTTAAATGAACATTTTTTCAGCTGTATAAAAAAGAAAATGTGGATTTGTGGATAGATACAGACTGGCTGTATAGTAAGAAGTTTGCTTCCCCACCACATGGTTCTAGATTCAGTCCCACTGTGTGGCACCTGGGACAAATGTCTATTATAGCCCTGGGCCAACCAAAGCTTTGTGAGTAGATTTGTTAAACAGAAACTGAAAGAAGTGTGTGTGTGTGTGTCTTTACATCCTCATAACTTAGTGGTTTAGCAAGAGATTGATAGAATAAGTACCAGGGTCGATACTTTCAACATAAATTTCTTCAATGTGGTGCTCCAGCATAGTCACTGTCTAATGACTGAAACAAGATATATTACAGAGCAGGGTAGTCCAAACATGCCACATGCATATTTGAACTGGTAATAACATTATAAGATGCATCTTTTTCTTATTTCTGTTGTTAGACTGTACTCATATTTGGGTACAGCCTTGAATGATTCTTTTACTCAAACAAATTGGCCCCAGGACTAATTTTGTTTTTTTAAGCTTGGTGCTTATTCTAGTCAATTTTTGCTGAATCAAATTACAGGGATGTAAACAAACCAACACTAGTTGTCAAGAAGTGGTGAGAAACAAGCAAAAAGGTACACACACACACGTGTTTATGATGGGCTTCTTTCAGTTTCCATTTACCAAATCCACTCACAAGACTGTTCAGTCTGGGACTATAGTAGAAGACACTTATTTTGTACCATGTGGTTGGGGAAGCAAACTTATTACACGGCCACACCTGCACCTATGCATGTATGTACTGCAAAAGTAATTTTCTCTAATTTTCAAGTGTTAACTTATTTTAGATCATTAGCTTCAGTAATGAATTATGTAAGTTACAACTGATTAAAGTAGTTTAGACTATGCATGTGTACGATTTCTCTACACTGTATACTTATCTAGATTTGAAAAGGGTACAAAAAAGTATATTTAAAGTATTTTGCTAAATTGCTAAATGTTTAGTAAAGATTATTAATATATTAAATATATTACCCGTAGAAAGTTTTTATCCCTTTGTTTAATGTCTGCTTTCCATAGGTATAATGGTTTTTACATGTTTAAATAATAACAGATTAAAGGAGGCGGCTTGCTTTATTGTTAATAATGCATATATTGCTATAGTGAGGAGGATATTTGACCCTTTAGCATTTAAACTAGCCATACCTGGCAAAAATATTCTACCTGCTTTATGGTGAAACTGGCCAAATCTAGCCTCTCACACCAACCCAACAATATCATTCTAAATATAAATGATCCCATCAGCAAAATCTCAAAATTATAAGATAATGTATTATCAATTCAAAACAATGTGAATAAATAAACATGACACTCGACAGAGTAATCTGAACTCTAAAGGGTTAAACAAATTCAGGATATCCCAGTGAGTGGTAGGTGTCACCTTTATTAGACTATACATATTTATATCTTCATATGCATTTAGTTTTCTTAATGATTTATACCAAAGGGAAAAGGTTTAGTTAAACAACTCAATGGTTTCTGTAGATATATCGATATTTCTTATTCCTAACTACAATTATTTTGAATATTTGCTTGAGAAAATATATCCAGATCTTGTAGCTAACAGAAATGGAGATATGGTAGATGAGGTTAACCATTTAGATATGTTATGATAATGTAGTTTGAGAGGATAAGGTTGTTACTAGCATTTATAACAGCCTGATAACTTAAATTTTCCTACTGCAACCTTGCCCTAGCACTAAGTTAAGAGCAGGGCATAATGCGTTTTCCTGTTAGGTTATTAAATACAGAAGGATTATTAATGAGGTTAGTGTATTTTTGGAGAGAAAGAAAATGTTAATGATGCATACAGAAAAATCAAGGTTACATTAGGAAATTGACAGTTAAAATTTTTATCTGTTGCTTGGGCAGACACATAATCAGATCTTGAGAAAATTTGGAATAATTTCTAGTTTACAATTTAGTATTGATCTTTGGAATGATTAGTTTTAATCCAATTGAGAAAGCTCAGTTTCATCATCATCCTCATTTAGCATCCGTTTTCCATGCTGGCATGGTAAGATAGTACTGACACTGATCACGAGTACAATTGTTACCAGCACAGGCCAAACAAACTAGTTTAAGTTGTCAGCCTCCCACTTTATAAGTTTAAATCTAATCTAACATTAAAGAACTTTGTTAACACACAAAATTTGAATGTGTGTGTGTGTATAACTATATATATATAGTTATATATATATATATATATATAAAAACTTGAGGTATTTAACTAAGCTGCTCCCCAATCTCCAATATACTGTAAATTAAAAATATGCATTAGATATAGTCATGAAACATGAATAGAATACTTACAAAACTTGAAGTCTGTAAGTTGCCTGGAGTTGTCCACATGGTAGAGCTCAAAGGAGAATAATTCCAAGGAGTCTCAGGGACAGAATTTTGTTGCATCAAGAAGTTGGGCCAGTTTTCTATTAAATGAAAAAGATAATGCTGTTAGAACTGGAGGGGGACAAAAAAAAAAAAAAGGTCCTAAAATGAAAACTATTGTAACACTTACCACTTTTAACTTTATAATCTGATTCAGCCTGAGTGCAGGAGGTTGTCATTGCTGGTTGTAGCAGGTTGCAATTGTAAAAATTTGCTGTAGAGGAAAAACATTCTTCAAATCAAGAAGATACTAGTTGATATAGAGAGAGCAAGTACAAAATATATATCTTGACTTTTGAGAACATAATCAACATCATTTAAATTTCAACCATGATTGATTTCATAAAATTAATTATATGAGAAGGATTTAACCGGCCATCATCATTTAATGTCAATTTCTCGTGCTGGCATGGCTTGGACAGCTTGACAGGAACTGGTAAGGCCAGGGGCAGCACCAAGTTCCTTAGTCTATTTTGACTTGATTATGGTTGGATGTTCTTCCTAATGCCAACCACTCCATAGAAAATTTTATTTATCATTTTTTAGTTTTCTCTTGACTATAAAAGCTTCTGATCCAATTTCCATGACACAATGAGGATTTTAATGTAGAAGCTTAAATTATTTTCTACAGAATCATTCACTGCTGCAACTGAAACCATCTGTCTTATACAATTTGTATTATAATCAAATATAAAAGTGAGAAACCTTTATATGCAACATCAGTGTACTTCAAATTAAATATACACTATAGAGAAATTGAATTTCAAATAGCAATAGTTACTCTAATTAGTCAATAAATTAATGAGAGAAAATTTACAGAAGGGTAAGGATGAAGACAAAACTTTCAGAGACTTCATCCAGTCAGTCAATGTAGTAGCTCCAAACTGTGTGGAATTGGTGGTACAATGTACCAAGTTGTAGCTATCCATACATAACTTGATCAACAAGCTTATTTTTCATTAACTTCATTTCAATAAATATCTCCATCCCTTTCCATTTGTGACACCAGCACTAGAATTGTTCAACACACTGGACTTCCATTTGTGATAGGATGACAATATAGCCAAACTATGCTCTCTAGTTTAATATCACCATCACCAAGTGCTCAAGCATCTTTTAACCTATTGAATCATTTTCAGTGAACTTATAATTAAAATGACAGTGCCTCTGTTAATTTTGACAAGGAGCATTCAGTTATTAGACTAAGTGAACTATCTTAACGTGTAAGTGGCTGAGTATTCCACAGACATATACTCTCAGCATAATTCACAAGCCAAATCAGTGTAACAAGACCAAACTTCGGTACATTCTCTCCAACAGGTTTCTACAGTTTCCTTCAACCCAATTTCATTCACAAGGCTTGGATTGACCTGAGGCTATGGTTAAAAAAAACAACAACTTATACACAACAGTATAGTTGTAGTATGAAACTAGGTACTTACGAGCAGATGGAGACATCGAGTTATTGGACGAGAAAGAGTCCAAAGAAAACTGAGGAGCTGCTTGGTTCTCAGACCCTATTGAAGTGTCAATGAGGGAAGAAGAGATTTGGTTCTCCCGGATTGATGGAAGACTGAAACTGAAAAAAATAAATAAATAAAAATAAAAAAGGTTAAACTTTATTTTAGTCCTTTGACTGGATCACTGCCATGAAGGATTTTAGTTGAATAAATCGACCTGAGGACTCTTTTTTTAAAGCCTAGTACTTATTCTATTGTTCTCTTTTGCCAAACTGCTAAGTTACAGGGACATAAACATACCAACACTGGTTGTCAAGTGGTAGTGGGGGATAAATACAGACACACATACACATGACTGGCATCTTTCATTTTCTGTCTACCAAATCCACTCGCAAGGCTTTGGTCAGCCTGAGGATATAATAGATTCTTGCCCATGTACCACAGTGGAACTGAACCCTGAACCATGTGGTTGGGAAGCAAGCTTCTTACCACACAGCCATGCCTGCCCGTTTACAGTTTACAAAGGAAATCCCCAACATCTTCCTACAATGAGCATTAAGTTTGCCTTTTCTTATTGGTTTGATCTATAGGGAACCTACCAAACATTACCACCAACTCTCCCTATTTTCAGATAGTAGCTTTCCAAATTGAGATTGCACCACTAATAAAGTAATGGAGTATTTTGTAGAAAGAAGTTAGAATTTTTTAAAACTAAATAAAATAAGTGCAACTCGTAAGTTTAAAGAAAGTAAGCAACTAAGATATTGTATTCTGATGTCAGGAAAATTTAATCTAGCATTGTAAGCCATCAAATTACACACTGTTTTCTAATTCCAACAAATTCTAAACTCAATTTACGATGAAAGTAAACAAAGTTTGCTTTAGAAGCATTGAGATGTATTGAAAAGATGCAGAAATAATTTATACTCAAAAACATGATAATGCTAATACAATAGCATGAACAGGATAAACTATCCATATATTGCAGAAAAATTTGTTACTGGCCAGCCATGAGACTTGAACTCACATCCCTGTGATTATGTGTCAAGTGCTTTACCTTTAGGCTAAACTGCACAGTCACAAATTGTTCTGCAATTTTTGGATTTATAAATCTAGCTTTATAAGATGCTAACGTTAAATTCAACTTACAATGAAAGTAAACGAAACAAAGTTTACTTTAGAAGCGCTGAGATGTATTTGAAAGACACAGAAATAATTTATTCTCAAATGCAATATATGGATAGTTTATCTTGTTCATGCTATTGTATAAGCATTATCATGCATTTCAGAATAAATTATTTCTGTATCTTTCAATACATCTCAACACTTCTAAAGCAAACTTTGTTTTGTTTACTTTCATCGTAAGTTGAATTTAATGTTAGTGTCTTATAAAGCTAGATTTATAAATCCTAAGTTACTGGGCAGCTTAGCTTAAAGGTAAAGTACTTGACACGTAATCACAGGGATGTGGGACAGTTCTATATTTAAGAGATGAGGAATTATGTACATTATCTACATTTGACGGATATTTGTCCTTATCTTGTTTGTTGTTAACACGTTTCAGC
>NC_068981.1:129381281-129391281 GCF_001194135.2 Octopus bimaculoides
TATCTTGTTTGTTGTTAACACGTTTCAGCTGATATACCATCAGGTGTCTTGGGGAAATTTTGAACCTGGGTTCTCGTTCCTAAGGTATTTTTTGAAGTTATTATTAATATTATTCAGGACCGAGCTCGATTCTAAGCAGTGACCTGAATAATAATAACAACGAAAAATACCTTAGGAATGAGAACTCGGGTTTGAAATTTCCCCAAGACACTTGAAGGCTGGAGAGTGTATCAGCCGAAACATTGTGTTAACAACAAACATGATGAGGACAAATATCTGTCAAATGTAATAATGTATAGGGATGTGAAATCAAGTCTCATGGCCGGCCAGTAACAAATTTTTCTGCAATATATAGATAGGTTATCCTGTTCATGCTATTGTATTAGCACAGTCATGCTTTTGAGAATAAATTATTTCTGTATCTTTCAATACATCTCAACGCTTCTAAAGCAAACTGTTTTCTTTCATAAGTTGAATTTAACGTTAGCTTCTTATAAAGCTAGATTTATAAATCCTAAAATTGCAGAACAATTTGTTGCTGGGCAGTTTAGCTTAAAGATAAAGCACTTGATGCATAATCACAGGGATGTGAGTTCGAGTCTCATGGCTGGCTGGTAATGACTTTTTCTGCAATATATGGATAGTTTATCCTGTTCATGCTATTGTATTAGCATTATGATGTGTTTGAGAATAAATTATTTCTGTATCTTCCAGTAAATTCTATTTTTTTATCCCTCTTAGCAGTAAGTAAGAGTAGTAAATGTTCAGTGCCTTACTTGGGGAACAGCATACTGTCAGTGTTGGTTATTATACTAATTGATAAATATTCATCTAAAAAGGTACAATTTTATTTCAACCTAGGTCAGATTGAGTATTTTATAACATTTGTTCTTCCATGCTAAGTGGGTTGGAAAGATCTGCAGTAAAGTGCATTACTATTTTACTTAATTCAGAGAATCTGATCCTAGTATGATTAGTCAGTGTTTAGTTTAACCCTTTAGCATTTAAACTGGCCCAAACATTCTACTGGTTTTCTGTTTAAACTGGCCAGATCCAGCCTCTCACACCTACTTTTCAATATTGTTCTAAATATAAACAATCACATCATCAAAATCTCAAAGCTAAAAGATAATGCAAGATTAATTGAAAACAATGTGAATCAATAAGCATTACATTTGACAGTAAATCTGAATGCCAGAGGGTTAAATAATTGTAGAGTAAAATTTTGGGTGGGTAGTAGTGAGCAACAAGAGATTTCTTCAAGATTGGAATACGAAAGTTATGAAGTAATAGTATATACAATGGAGCAGTAACTACTGAAACTCTCTTTGTATTGTTTCACTGACAGTGTTGCAGATGGGAGATATTAATATTGGCTGTTTTGTAACAATTGATTCAATTTGTAATTCAAAAAAATCTGAAAATTAAATGAGGTTGTAGTGCTTCTTGGCAAAAGTAATATTGTTGACACTGCATGAACCATTAAGTAGTATATTTTGTGTAAAGAAGACTTTCAATTCCATACAAATATCAATGTAGCCTGATATCATAGCACAGCCAACTTTTGCTGCTAATTGTTGATCATCTCTGTTCTATGAAGCACTTAGCTGTGCTCTATTTCACACACAGGAGAAAATAAAGCTTCACATAACATTAAAATAAGCAAAAGGCAAACTTGATGGTGGGTCATCATCATCATCAATTAATGTCCACTTGTCCATGTTTGCATGGGTTGGACAAAGTTTACCTAGCCAGATTTTCTACAGCTAGATGCCCTTTCTGTTGTTAACCCATACCTGTATAAGGCAATATTCCTTCATGGTGGGCTTATTTCAGTTCCCATTTACCAAATTCTCT
This sequence comes from Octopus bimaculoides, assembly GCF_001194135.2. NCBI lineage: Eukaryota > Metazoa > Mollusca > Cephalopoda > Octopoda > Octopodidae > Octopus > Octopus bimaculoides. The sequence goes on from NC_068981.1 coordinate 129,383,139, forward strand.
TAAGGTTTTGGGGAGCCTGGAGCTATAGCATAGGACATGCCCACAATCCCACACTGTAGGACTGAACCTGAAAGCATGTGGTTGGGAAGCAAATTTCTTAACCACACAGCCATATCTGCAGTGAGTACAAAAATTTGTGATGGGTTTATTTTTCATACAGTTCATGGATTAAGGCCAAAGAATTCCTTTATGATGTGTGACTAATACTTTTAAGCACATCTGGCAAAGGATTAATAACTGTCAAGGAGTAAAATAACTGAGTTGAGAATGAAGGCCTTCTTAGAGAGGTGATTAGAGAAAAAAAATGAAGTAGGAAAACAGGCACAGCTTCTGCTGTGATGATATCTGAAATAAGACAACTTACTTGTTGTAGACAGATGGGCTTGCAGGAGTATTGGTATAGTTGGAGGGTTGGCTGCATCGAGTGGTAAAAGCACCTGGAAAATATTTACGATGTTAGAAAGGGCAAGAGAGAAATATTCCAGAATACATTTAAAAGTAATTTCTTTAAACTAATGCATTTAATTTTTCAAATAAAGTAAAAAAAAAAAAAGACTTATTTTTGCTGCTCTGTTGCAAAGTTTTGTGAATTATAAAAAAGTGTGTGTGTGTGTGTAATTTATTCTGTTTCAAATGATACAATATTTTTGAAGACGGATCTTTTTTAAAACGGGGGCCACATTTTTCATTAATGTTTTACGTAGTGTTTTTGGTACCGAAAGACTTTCAAACTTCGTATACTTATCTATTTTGTGTTATAGAACAGAAAAATATTTTTGTATTCAAATTTATTTCATGTAAAAAATTGTCTTATTTCGATAATTTCAACCAATCACTGACAAGTATTCAGTTGTTTACATTTACTCCTTTGGCTGATTAAGCCATAGCTTCGTTTTATTTGCTTTTTTCATTTTCTTTTTTTTCTTCTTCATTTTATTTGCTTTTTTCTTTTTAAATTTGCTGTTTTACTTTAACCCTAACCCTATCACCGATAGAATTGTTTCAGAATCGTTTGTTTATGTAGTCGGCACTTAATGTATATCGGCTGAATGGACGTCAGTGATTGGTTGAAATTACAGAAATACGACAACTTTAACATGGAATAACTTAAGGATTTCTTTTTTTTTTTAAGAAGACTAAGAGAAAAAGATGTTTTATATGACACATTCTACCAGTGTTCCAAGTTTCAAAGTGTTTCGTTAATGAAAAATGTGGCCCCCGTTTTAAGAAAGATCCTTGAAGACTTGCAGTGCACACATATTTTCAGTAAAGTAATATCTGTTGTGTCAATAAAAGATTCTCTACATTTTTGTTCAATCTATGAGATACAGCAGCCACACAGTCCTAAATTTCACACTCAGCCATTTAAAATAAAAAAAAACCCAGGATGGTTACATTAGTTTGTTCAGTTGGGGCTGTACTGAGAATAAACGAGTAATACCTGATAGTCCATGGTCTGCAAAAAGGTTGAATTCATTCCATTTATTTTCAACTGGACTAGCAGGAGAGCTGCAAGACTTGTTAGACTTCTGTACAGAAGCTGACGGTCCGATAAGCATGTGAGTGTTGTTAGTATTGTCAATGTTGTTGTTGTTGCTGACCACACTGCTGTAACTGCTTGACCGGCTACTAACAGAACTGCTGGCAGGAGAGCTTGGTAATGGAGATGATGAGATCTCTGTGGTGTTGGGATAAAAAGTAGGTGTGCTCAATGCAGTCTGAATTGGAGACGATGTATAGGAACGGTTGTGTTGAAGGGCAAAATTTTCTGTTTGACTTGCTAAATCACTGAGGTCTCCTAGAAGAAATAAAACAATGCAGTCAGTGATGAGAAGGGAAAATTAATATTTCAGGAGAAACATGGGATTACAAATTGACAGCAAAAAGGAACAGCTTCGAAGAGCATTCTTACCAATGGGTGCCACACGAGCTGGTGTGTCCCATGGATCTTTACATTTCCGCATATAATCATTCTCAGATCGGCTAGAAGCATTATCATCTGGAAAAGGAAAGATTGAGAAGATGAATTAGGAAAATATAAAAATTAAAACACGAGGAGCAAAAAATTAAGAAAATAAAAGGGGTAATAGAGAATAAGGCAAGTAACAGTTTACAAAGATATAAAATTAGCGAAGGTTGGGTAGACTTATTGCTTGTAATGCTGGCAAATAGTGGTTGTTGGTATTATAGTAAAAAGGTTTGGAATGGTGCATACCTTCAGAGCTTGTGGTGTACCCAAGCCTGGCTTTTCCTTTATTTTGTCTAGGCGCCTTTTTAGTTTTGTTGACCACTTCCACAGTGTATTCCTTTCTCTCAGGAGATTTCTTAGGTTCCAGATTATAAGGTAGAGCCAGTGTACTGAAATAAAAAGTAGTCAATATATTAGATAGGGAGTTATGCATCTACAATGTTTACTTAAAATCCCCAAATAGTCTAAGAAAAGAGGTTTGCCTAACAAAACCCATATTCTTCACTACATTACTTCTTTGGACACCTTAAGAGACAATGGATTTTTACCTTTTAAAAAGATTCCTGATCTTATCATGTGTCCAACGTGACGATTTAAATGAAGCTCTAATCAACTCATTTTTACTGACCAAACTATTTTGACACCCTTCTCTAAGACAATATTAACCCAACAAACTTTATCTTGTTCAGTAACAATCATGCTGCTTTGTCCTGTAGATTTAAATATATGCACAAACTCTCAAAAAATTTTACAGCATTTCTTGTACTCAAAATCAGTTAAAATTTTGGATATATGTGCCCTCCATAGGCAAGGGATAACATCTGTTCAGCCATCCTGCCAGGATACAGTTAAGTCAGGGGACTGCAACATTGTGGACTGTGAAGAGCTCAACTGAGCCAATGGTGCTTCTTACGTTGAAGCTGAGCAGAGGAATCCTAGAAAATCAATGATCAGGATCACAAACTGTCAAGGGAGTAACTGTAATGCAACCATAGGGGTGGCGTCCATGGTGGTAATCAACTAATGAAAGATTCACTTTGACTCAAGTCCCCAATTCAAATTCATAATGAAATTGGATGATGACAGAGTTATGGGAAGCTGCAAAAGCAGCAAAAAAAAAATTCTTACTTAGGTTTCCAGATATTTCCACCATAAGTATCTTTGGGGTTCACTTTTATTTTCTTGTGAGCTTTTGATCGTGTAGTCAACTCAAAATCATCATCAGCATAGACAATGTCTTCAATAATTGGAGAATGTTTCTCAACTGGTTTGGATTTCTTGGACTTGGATTTTGATACCTCCGAAAAATTGTTGGAATTATTACTTGCTTCCCTGGAACAATTCTAGAAAGGAATAAACAATATTAATTTTTAAAATAATCTTTAGTAGTAGGCACAAGGATTGAAATTTTAGGGAAGGTAGGCTAGTTGATTACATTAACTCCATTGCTCAACTGGTATTTATTTTATCAACCCCGAAAGGATAAAAGGCAGAGTTGGCCTTGGTAGCATTTGAATTCAGAATATAAAGCTGGATGAAATGCCAGTAAGCATTTTGTCCAATGTGTTAATGATTCTGCCAGCTCACCGCCTTAAATTTTAAAAACAACCTGCTAACAGTAGAGCATTCATCCATTTTTTTATAGCATAACTCAACTTATGTTGGATCATGCTGTAAATCCAAGACATTTGCATAAGTTACATAACAGATATATAGTTAACAATTTTATTAGGTGTTTAATATCCAGGAGATAATGTAGTAGCTTAGCATAATAAAATTGGACGGGAGACTCTAAAGCGAGAAGAAAAAAAAGTGTACAAAACCTTTTCTTCAAAATCACCCGTGGAAGATTCTGTTGTTGTAGATGATGTTTCATCTTTCTCATCTGTTACATCTTTCATTGTGGTAAATTGGGACTTCGTATTCTGTTCTTTGTTTTCTTGTTTATTTTTCTTCTTTCTGTTCTTTCCATTTTTACTTGTTTGGACTGCAGTAAAACAGGACATGAAATATTTGAATAAGAAAAAGGTAAGTGCATATAAGAAGGTGATGTTGTTGATTAAATCAAGTCCAGTTTATTACTGACAGCTTTATCAACCCAAGAGATAAGTTAACCGGTAATTCAAACAGAAAGCAACAACGCTCAATCTAAGTTTTCTCACAAAACAGCTGAAGTTGACTTATTTGCATTTTCACTCTACTCCATCATTCAGTTCTAATACATCATCATCATCATCATCATCGTTTAACGTCCGCTTTCCATGCTAGCATGGGTTGGACGATTTGACTGAGGACTGGTGAAACCGGATGGCAACACCAGGCTCCAATCTAATTTGGCAGAGTTTCTACGATTGAAAATACATAGTATTTCCAGTGTCAGGAAGCTAAACACCAAAACATTTGGCAATGTTCGGAGGACAGTAACTGAATAAGAATTATATAAACAACCTGTCCAATCCATGCCTGTATGATATGCAAACATAAATGAAGATGATGACTGTAATTAATTTTCATAGAAATCTAACTCTTAACTTGAAAGGATTTAAGAACAATCATCAGCTAACCTGTTTTAGATTACAAACTCATTGCAAAAGAAGTTTGTAATGAAACTTTGGAGAAATTCAGTCAAAAACAATGAAATCTTAAGACATTGGGATGAGAGTATTATTTGTAATGCTTTACAGACAATCACAAAGAATGCAAGCTATACTTGGTGGAGTGTAGTCAGAAGCATAAATAACAAAGCAAGTTTAAAAAAAACAAACATTTTAGTACTAAAAAGAATAAGACTTCTTTACCTTCTGCTTTGACAGGTGTTGGTTTGTCTTCTTCAATTACAGAGCAAGTGTTCCCACGTCGCTCTTCACTAGATATTCTCCCATTACTGTTTAGCTTTGTTTCAAATGAAGAAGAGTTGAAGTCTTTTGTATCATAATTTGATTTTCTAGATTGGTTTGTGTCAGTGTTAGAAACATTTTTTTTATCACTGAATTCTGTTGAGTTGAGATCATTGTTGCACCGTTTACCTGGGCGTGTCTTTTTTCTAACTACATTGTTCTGGCCACTGTTACTACGTTCATTGAAGTCTTCAGAAGAATTTGCTGAACAGTTTTTCACATCATATATGGCAGCTTTTAAATTGTTTGATAAATCTTTAGTATCTTTTTCATGAGAATTCACTTTTAAAATATTTGGCTTTCTCTTGTAACCAAATATTGAAAATATGGTAGGAAGCTTTTTAAATAAATAATTTGCTTTAAATGTCCACTGTTTGTCCCTCTTGTTATTTGTGTGGTCTGTGTGATTTGTTGAACTCTCAGGAAGCAAGCGTGAAGCACGACCCTCTGTAACTACAGAAGAGTTTTGTGGTAGCGTTTTAGAAACAGATGAAAGCCCAGAGATATTTTTCAGATCAAATGCTTTACCCTTCTCATATGGCTGTGTACCATTTAACACTTTGAGTTTTCGTCTGTAAGAGTCTGCCACACAAATGCGCTTTGCTTCAAGATAGGCTGTAATAAATACACACAGAGTGAGCACAACAATTATACAAATAAAGGCATAGTAGAGACCCATTTCCCAACTTGGGCGAGGTAGGGCAGCAGCGCATCTGGCTAGCATATAGGGAGGTACAGTAGCCTGCAAAGTAAAGTTCACTGGTGGCCCTAAACTTGTAGAGATTGTAAGAACACGACGAATACGAGACATGGTGAAGTCAGGAGTGAAACTGAAATAGAAAAAAATAACAAATTTAGTTAGGAAATTGATAATAGATTATATAAAATGATGCAACTTCACTGATTAAATACTTACGCAATATCTATTTTCTGACTACCATTAGGGAGCAGCTCAAAGCCAGCACAGTCTAACACTTTGAAACCATATCCTTCACAAGGTGAAGAATTTATGCTGAATCCATGTACATAAAATGGTAATTCTCCTGTGTTTCGCATTGTAAACATTCTTTTCACAGTAAAATGAGGCAATGAGTTTTTACCCTGCTTTTTTTCTATGGAAAAAAAAAAAAAAAAAAAAAGGAAAAAAATTAGTTTTTTAAAATTTATTTCAAAGTTTCACATCAAGTAAAACATGTTAAGCAAATAGATTATGATGAATTGTGTGAGTGAACTCTTCTTACAGCTAACTCATCTACCATGAAATAATAGTACCCCATTTAACAGGGTAATATATTACATCATGACCAACCTAGTATTAGATCTTCACCAGCAACTGTAATTCACCAGTCCAAAAAGAATACCATTTGTTTAACAATCTTTCAACGTTTGCATAGGTTAAGGGGAAGATTGTTTGAAAAGACTTTCTTTATGGCTGGATTATGTCTATTGTGATGGAGCGACAAACTACAGGGCAATCTTAATGCAGATATCACTCCTTTGAATAGATAGCTTTCAACAGTAATTCCATGAGGTAAACAGAAAATCAATGCTGGAGAGCAGTAAGCAGTAGCTGAGTTAACAGAAGCATGGTATTAGAAGGTGGAGACATAATACTTACTATCACAGTTCTTTAAATGTTTCTCTGTCATCTCAAAGAGTAGTGGTGTTCGAGAGCCAGCCTTTCTGTTACTGAATCTCATTTCTCCCTGACCACCCTGACCCTGTACCACAAGACTGTCTATTATTGTTAAGTTGTTTCTGAAACAAACAAGATCCAAGATGTTGCTGAGAATGGCAATAATAATTGAAGACTAATATTTTTCATTAAGAAGATAGGAGAAATGAAAAAAAAAAAAAACTCCTCAATGAAGCAAAGCATCTCTACCTTGCCAAAGTATAAACAAATTGCTAAGAAATTTATACTACATTGACACTTATTATCAATTGTTACAATGAGCCTAAAATTTATACAAGACACTTCAGCCGAACATGAACATTTAATTTGATTGGGCACAAAGACATTGACATAAAGGGAAGTATATATGTTGAATGAAAATGTCATTAAAAGCTAACTATTTCATTTATCTTGCCTCTGGTATAGGATTTAACTCAAAACTGAAATATACCAAAACTGAAATTTATACAAAGCACACAATAAAGCACCTATCTAATTATGTTTACTGTCTACACCTATAAAACTATAATTTGTAACTATATCAAAATGAAAATATATTTTTCTCAGTATCAAGAGTTAGTTGTAGGAAAATACTCTAACAAACCTTATAATGATTAGAGAAGTTCTAGATAGATCATCTTTAGGACGAAATCCTACTTGGAATTTTAACTTTGTTCCTGGGCTGAGGAGGGCTGTGATTGTTTCTTTGTGAGGTTTGATACCTAAAGTGTTTTCTATGTGTTTGCGGTATCGGTGGAGCTGGGAATTTGGCTGCAATTTAAAGGGTTAACATGTTACAAAAAGTTTCAAACACAGATATAGCAAAAACACAACGTTTCAATTAATATAATTTTCAGTTAGTAAACAGAACTTAATAATGCAGAAAATTTAACTTTCAGCTTAATATTTTTCAGAGAAAAATAGATTAAAATACAAACTGTAGAATAGGAGTGTTCAAGATCTGGCAAGATGAAAATATCTCTATCATCTGTTTCTATGTAATCTGAGAGATCGGATGCAAGTCTGTTAAAAGAAAACAATTCATCTTAATATGGAATGGTTACTTTTTGTCTATTTACAAGAGAACAAAACCAGCACCAGGACTATCAAGGCTGATCTGAAGGCTCAACAACATTAGTAGCATGCCAACAGTGACCTATCCCTTTTTCTTATCCAGTTTTAATTAATTCATTCATAACAACCATCATTACTGCATCAAGACTCACTGATTATCTGTTACTATCAACATAGTGTATAGCTAACTGGTTCCTATTTAGATTAGCTGTTAACATATTACCAAACCAACTGTGACACTGTAGATAAGAAACTGATAATTTCTAGTTTTCTTAGTTGCACTTAGTGAATTTTGGAACAGCAGTTTGATGTAGATAAAAAAAATTTTTTAACCTCAATTATCAATAGTAAGAATGTGATTCCTGATTGCTTGATATGCTGAAGATAACACTCTATATACCCATAGCTCACTTTCAGATTAAACCTATCAGTTCCACAATTAACATATGCACTAATAATTTACACATGATATCTTAGTTGCAGAACTAAGGGAACAGAAAACTTGCTCTGTTTCAATAACAAAACTTG
>NC_068981.1:129396281-129407231 GCF_001194135.2 Octopus bimaculoides
TTGATAAACTTTTAATTTTTGAAATGCTGGCAGCCAAACGAACTAGATCTGTATTTGCTCCAGTAAAGACGTGTCATCTGACTCTGCTCTATCAACTTCTCTTTGGGAATACCATACTGCCTTTCTGATGCTGTCTGTAGAAATTTGTTTTCACGTTTTCACTTTACTAAGGCCTCCAGTCAAGAAAATTTGTTGACAGTTGTGATTTTTATTCCCTCTCCTTAGAACTGTCAATTACCAATGTGCGTTCTTTGCCATCAAACACTGACCGACGAAGCAATGAAACCTTCACGCATGAAGTATCATTTGATGCAAAGCATTCTGACAAGAAGGACAAGCCATTATTATACTTTTTGCAACTGAGCTCCTCTTTCAAAAAGCAAGCATAAACATTCAACACACTACTCCAGGAAACTAGTAGACAGGAGAATGATGGCCGATTGCATCGTACAACATTGCATTGCTAAGTCTGGGAAGTCTCGCATAACTGAAGCAACATTACTTTGCCCAGTTATTGAAGAGGTTTTGTCAACCGTTATGCATGAAAAATCTGATAACATTATGAAGATCCCACTTAGTAATAACACAATTTCTCGATGCATTGATGAAATGCCCAACAATGTCAAACATCAGCTCATTAATATTTTCCAGTGTTCTGAATTTTCTATACAAGTGGATGAGTCAACTGTTGAGGACAATCAATGTTTGATTATGGTATATATTCGGTATTTCAGTGAAGACCTTCAACCTTGTGAGGAAATGCTGTTCACAGAGAAATTGCTGCTTGATTCAAAAGGTGCAACTATTTTTCAAACTCTCAAGTCTTTCCTTTTTGAACGTAGTATCCCACATAGTAATATTCTTGCCTGTGCATCTGATGGAGCCCCTTCAATGATAGGAAGATACAGAGGTTTTTCATCTCTCCTAAAGCGTAAAATTTCCCACCAGATACTAACTGTTCATTGCTTTTAGTGGTAAAAAATATGAACAGTAGATTGAATGATGTGCTACAGTTAGTTATCAAGACTTAACAAATTGAAGTCCAGTCCCTTGTCCGATTGAATTTTCCGTCAACTCTGTCTGAGAAATGATGAGGACCGTACCAAAGTGCAGTGGCTGTCAAAAGGAAACTGTGTTTTACGCTTTGTTGAACTGTTTCATATAATCATATCTTTCTTTGATGATACTCCAGTATCTGCTTCACTATTGGCTGCAAGGTGCAATTTCTTTTTTCTTTGTGATATATTCACAAAATTAAATGATTTGAGTAAGTTATTGCAAGGAAACAGAAAAACTCTTGTTGATTGTAAATCATTAATCACTCTGTCATTTCGAAATTGGTGTTGTATAAGACTAACGTTTCAAAACATTAATTTCCACAACTTTTTGAAAGATGAATTGGTTGATGAGGATTTAACTACATATCGCAACTATTTACAATCATTGCACAATAACATGGTGGAGCAATTTCAAGATGTTATTGCACTGCATATTCCAAATTGGTATAGCAATCTGTTTGAGGTCGATGCAGTCAATTGTGAGGATGACGTTCAGGAGGAATTGATAGAATCACAAAATGACAATGATGCCACAATGTGATATTGCCATAATGGCAAAGAAGGTTTGTGGTACCAACAGAGTATATTGAATTCCTACCCCAATCTGTGGAAACACCTGAAATTACTTTTGTTTGTCCTCCCTACCTCATACCTGGTTGAATCTGGTTTTAACTATGTTAGAGCTTTACTTTCCCATAAAAGAATTGGACTGGATGTGATACAACAAGGAAACTTTCGACTGAAGTTGACAAGTTTGAAACTGAATGTATTTGCAATAGCTGCATTGCACCAGACATGGTTCTCATTAAAAAGTTTTATTCTTTTCCTTTATAATACAATCATTAATTATTTTTGCATTGGTAGTTCTGATCAATGGTTCATTTGGGAAAAATGAAAATCAGTGCAAAAGAAAGTGCAAGTTTCCAGAAGTTAATCTGTCTGCATAATATAGAGTTAACAGAATTTTATTCACCACTGATGGCAAAACTAAACTCACAATAAGGGATTTGTAAACAACCGCATATTTAGTCCAAACAGCACTAACAGAGCAATGAGTCTACAATATAGTGTATGTCAAATGATACAAGGGGGTGTTTTCCTAGGGGATTTTGCGTTGGGTGTGGTGTCAGGGTAAAAATTTCTTTTTTTACACAGGTGGGCAATGGAGTATTTTTTGGCCGAGAGTGCAATTTGAAATGAAAGGTTTGGGAAACACTGCCCTAAAGTAATACACACACACTACAGAAAAAAAATTAAGGGAAAAATTTTTTAAATACCCAGAGGAGAGAAAAGTGAAAAATAGAAAATAAAAAGGAGTGAAAATGGAGAAATGAAAGAAGCCAAGAGTTAAGATGTAGCAGCAGCAAGAGTAAAAGAAACATACTCTATTGTATTTTAAAGGTTCCAATATTACTTGTCCATCTGAAGCTGGTCTGTAATAGAAGCGTGAGTCTGCTGGTCGAAATGATACTTGTGTCACTTTCATATATGCTTCAAAGGTGCTATGAATTTGTAATACCTTATATGGAATCTTTCCCTAGTGAAAGAAAGAATAAATAAAAACATTAACTCAGTGGAGAAAGCAGTAATTAGATGGAGATAAGCTAATGAAGAAACCTCTACATAGATAGAAATAGCAAAATCGCTAAAACCACATCCTTATGACTAAAACTGAATGTAATCTAGATATACAAAGAAACAAAAAGTTCTTGGTTGGAAAGACTTTGAAATCATGTTAACCCTTTCAAGGTTGGCCTGGGATTAAAGTAGAACTTGGGTGAAAATACTGATGTTTCCATTTCTGATGGAGAATGAAAGAATCAGTCAAGGTAAAATGGAACAGAGAATGGATTTTAAAGGGATAAATATAGAAGACAAGATACAAATCAGATGGGACCCTCAATGGAAACAGCTGACCTATGAATTAATGTACATATTAGTGTATTGAGAGAAAAGTCAAGCATAAGAGGAATTAGATGCAGTATGCAAGAGAGAAACTGCACTGGTTTGGTCATGTGATGTAGCTGGACACCGACAGCTCCATAAAGAAGTGTCATTCAAAGTGGATAGAATTTGTGGGAGAGGGAAACCCAGTAAGACATGGGATGAAGTAATGAAGGACAACCTCAGGATGCTGAACTTTTCGGATGAGATGACAAAGGACTGAGATACCTGGTGCCTTGCTGTACTCAAGAAGACCCATCCTCCACAGCAGAAGTATTAAGGCTGCATCTCCTGGTGAAGAGGATCAGTCTGCAAGAGTCCTGTGCTGGTGCCACATAAAAAGCAATCATGCCAGTGCCATGTAAAAGTGTTTGTGCTGGTTCCATGTTAAAAGCACCCAGCACACACTAAAATGGTTGGCATGCTCGTGCTCTTTCCAAAATTTGCACCATAACACCCTCAAGAGTTTCAGACCCCACTTCTGATTTCTCTATTGATGTTCTGCAGTTGCATCAGGGTCTCCGGTTTGTTGACGTAAACCCTCTCTTTTAGGTATCCCGACAAGAAAAAATCTGGGCTAGAGAAGTCTGGGGAACGAAGTATAGGAATGGCATCTGGCCATAGAAATTAAACCAGACTAGAACCTGGTGCAGCTCTCTGGCTTGATGGCTCTGGTCAAACCAACCAACCCATGTCAGCATGGAAAATGAACATTAAAGGATGATGATTACAGAACTAAAAACTGTGACGTTTTAGAAATAAAACCAGGAGTGTGTATCTTCATATACTAACAACTGAGCTATGCATACATATTGGAGTATATAGCAATCACACTAAAATTCTAAAATATTATACTAATCATTATTGGTAATTCTGAAGGATAACTTAGCCATATTGACATCAGAATCAATCACTATATTAAAAAAAAGGAAAAAGTATTTGCAAAACAATGGTTTAACAAAATTAAAATTCCTGTAATTAGTTATAAAATTGGGAGAAAAAAATCATATGAAACAGGTGTTATCACTTACTGGATATACTCTATCAAAAATAAGTTTTTCTGGAATAGCATTTAAACTTCCTTTTGCAGTTCTGAGTGATACTGGTATAAATAGGGTCTATAATACAAAAAAAAAAAAAAAAAAAATCCAGTTGGTTAGAACAGCTTCAACAATTTTATATAGAGGAAGATTTAATAGTTGTAGCATATGACTCCACGAATTGGTGACCCCACTAGTGCTGGTGCTATAAAAAAAAATACCCAGTACACACTGTAAAGTGGTTGGCATTAGAAAAGGCATCCAGCTGTAGAAACCTTGCTAAAACAGACATTGGTGACCAACACAGTTGTCAGGATTGTCAGGCCCTGTTGAACCATCCAACCCATACCAGTATAGAACATGGATGTTAAATATTGATAATGATGAATTGTAGCAATATAACACTGTGATTGGTGAAGGGTTCATTTATTAATTTCCAATAATACGGTATTAAATGTGTGATGATTAGTCATTACTCATTAACAATATAACACTAAATGAAAGAGTGTCATTAATTGTTGGCAATAAAAAATCCCAAAGCATATCAAGTGGTTACCACATGGGTTACTAACCAGTGTAGCACTTTATATGAATATACCTCAAATTGCTAATTTTATCTAATATTTTGGTTATGTGGAATTAAAATGAAAGGAGTAAATTGCAAACAACTTGCAGAGAGAAGTGCTGCCAGTTGAAAGCTCTGCATGCTAGCAAGCTTATGGGGCAATCAGAAGAGAATGCACGCTGTTTCAGGTTGGGCCTTCCTCTTGATGGTATCAGAGTGCACTGGCCCTCCTCACTGACATGAGAAATGGAAAAATAAAAAAAAAGGTCTGAACATTATAATAGCATACCTGAAATTGAGTGACAATAAGGACTTGTCCAGAGAACATGCCTTCATATAGGGCAGCAGTGACATTCACACTGAACACAGCAATGTGGTAAGGTTTTAATATTAACTAGACAAAGAGAAATATAAAATTTTGAAATATTAACAATAAAAAAACGAACACAGGATGGTATATATAGCTTAAAACTTATGAAGAATGCAATGGTGTCATGTTATAAGAATCTAATGAAGGTTAGCTGAGAGTACCAAGAATTACAAATGAAAAAGGTTAACAATGAGAATTGTTACCAAATACTAGAAATGGTTGAAAGAATATTGCTCTGGTGCAGAGAATTCAGTTACATTTAAAGATGTAGAAAACACTGGGTTTGATAAGTGCTTAGCACTAGATCTATGGTTTGAAGAGGATGGGAAAGATTTTACCTGAATTAGACCCCAGACTATCATGTGACATTTCTAGGAAAATCTGATGCCTATTTGTTGTAGTGAGGCAATTTGAGATACAAAGTGTATACCTATATAAACATTTTCAATGGATTTAATTTCAAAACTTACAACATACAAATGACTTATCTACCCAGTCACTTCAATTTATATAGTACGTTTGTCCAACCCATGCCAGCACTGAAGATGGACATTAAAAGATGGTGATGTTTTAGTTTATCACACATCTACATCTATGCACATAAATCTATATGTAAAGTATATATAAAAAAAAAAAAAAATCAAACAAGATGCAATACCATTTCATTCAGACTCAATTATCCTGTTAAACAAATTCATGTATAAGAGGAAAAAATTAACTGAAAATATTTCCCTTTATTTCATGGCAGATAGTTGAGACTTCTAGTTTGTGGCTAAAGGAGCATTGATTAAAATATTAAAAATCTAATTAAAGGAATCAAAGGCATATATGAAATAGTCAAGTTGGGAAAAATGTATATGTTTGTATACTGTGAAAATTTGCAAGCACTTGCATCTTTTCAACGCATATACAATATAGCCAAATTTGCTAACTTAACCAACTGATTCCTGCTAATCCAAACTACAAATAATTTCCACAACTTCTTGTTATTTGCTAAATATGAAATAATTAAAAGTATAATGAATATTTCAACAAATATATTAAGAAATTTCAATATATCCTGCAAAACTTTTTATACTTTCTTTCAAAGATCCGATCTCTAAAAGGCAAAAATTAAAAGGTTTGAGATATATAATCTAAGAATAAAGATATCAACTTTTTCCATTAACATTTAAGTCTAATGAAGTAGGAGCTGGTTTGGAATATAGAGAATTGTATAGCATTAACACATAAAAAGTAAATCTATAATGAACTCACTGGATCTGTGTCAATATCGGAAATGTTGTGAAATTTAGTAAGTGTTGTACCATTGCCTTTTTCTATGCCAAGTAACTGTAAACTGCTCTGGTTCATACTGCAACTAAACTCTGCAATTACAATCTGGAGAAAAGTAAAGAACAATGAACAAATCTAAAGGTGACAAGGTGATGCAAATGTAAGTAAGGCAATTGTCATAAGAGAAACGAGAGTACCTTCTTTTATAAAAAATGAATAAATAAAAATATTATAATTAAAATTCAGATATCAAAAGTAGACTAATGTACAATATAACTAAATTTATCAAGTGAGGTTATAATTCAAGTCACTTGTCACTCTTATATTACTAGTGTTTACATGTGCACTAACAAAATTCCTAGTGAAACAAGATAGAGTAGGTTCTAACTGAAAAATAGTTATGCAGTTATTCAGATGGAAATTGACAAAATACTTACATTTACTGGATTGTTATTTTGTATTGTAAATGTTATACTACGGTGTTCCCCAACCCCTGTTGTGCCAAAATCAAGTTGACCCTTGGACTTTTCTGGTCGATGATGTATGACCTACAAAAAATAGACAAAAATACAATGAAAAACAGACAAGAAAAAAAACAAAAGAATGCACTAGAATATTAACTAGTTACTGTTGAATGGACATAAATGAGAAAATGTGGTTTGCTTACCTTAAGAAGACCACTGTATACGATGATAGGAATACTGAAGCTAGATGCATTTGTCTGAATGATTATTTGAGAGGTGAAATGAAGTGATGTAGTGTTTGGATGGAAATGCAACAAAAATGGCACTAGAATCTCCTGGGGACGAATTATCACAGGCTTAGAGAAGTTTCTGATCTGAATAAAACAGAATATTAAGAAAGTTAAAGACACCACTGATAATATTACTAAAATAAAAATACACTGATAACTACTGGAGTAGATGTTCTCTATATCATTACAAGTTGTATATTCTTACAAATATATTACAAAGCACAACTGTTTTACATGGTAGCAAACAACTGAATATTTATAATCCATCTTTAAGGGAATGATTCACTGCAGCACTTGTTTTTTAATTTAGTTCTAGTCATAGCAATACACTTAGACACTATTGCAATGTTATTTTAAAATCTCTTGAGTTTTTAATACTAACACAAGCACATCGAAAATTGTCACTGGAGATCCACACACACACCTTTGTAAGAAACTATGAAAAATTACAGTTATCTACAACTAACTGACTGACCTCTAGCAGTTACCATTAAAACATTCAAGCATTTCAATATTGTATAGCAACCAGGTGCCTTACAGCCCAACATTATCACATTACCTCATATACAAATACTATATGGTAGAAGGTACATTTTCACCCAAGAGAAGATAATAGCGTATTTCATGTGCAGAGTCTATGGATTACTACTTTCAACCTGTAGCCTCTGCACCATATTCTTTCTTGAGCCAAACTGATTGGGGTTGATTAACAATCACACTATAAAGTGCAAGTTTACAAAATATTTTCTTTTCCTTCACTTTT
This sequence comes from Octopus bimaculoides, assembly GCF_001194135.2. NCBI lineage: Eukaryota > Metazoa > Mollusca > Cephalopoda > Octopoda > Octopodidae > Octopus > Octopus bimaculoides. The sequence continues at coordinate 129,404,051 of NC_068981.1, forward strand.
GCCAGAATGAGTAACCTTTGTAAACATAGGGTTGTCCAAATTTAAACTTGTGGTAGCGTTAATTAAATTGACCAAGCAGAGCTTCCAATGAGATCTCACAAACTTCATAAAAGTGAATTTTGAGGACATATTTATACACACACACACACACATAGTACAAATACTGTAATATAGATTTCTCAGACACAAACACCTGAGAACAGTATCTCGCAAGGGCAAAATGCTTATAGTTGGATATAAACCAATAACTCCTGGCACACCTGATCTACTTTACCATGCGATCATGAAGCTGCTCCAGCTGGAAATCAAGTCTGAGATGTAATGGCAAAGTGCTAAAAATGTTATACTAATAATACTAAAAAGTTTTCTGAGCAAGTTCCTTTTTATAAAGGTCAAAAGTATAGCTGATTAACTTGTCCTTATAATATTACTAGTATTAACCTCAGTAGGATGAAATCTAATTCAGTACCACAGGATTCTTAATTTACTTTAAAATCATCAGTAATAATAATCTAAGTTATCCTGTTAGTCATACCTTTATATAAAAGGGTTCTGCATTGCTAAGAAATGCTCATTGTTAATGCTTTCAAACACAGAAGAACAAGATAGAGTGTATTATAGATATAATATAGTTACTGCATTTATAAAGCATTAAAGACAAAATTAAGTATTCAAAAATTATGAACTTGAAAATATTAAAACGTTTTAAATTTAACTTTAAAAAAATAAAATGTATGGAATATATCTAGGAATATGACAACAGCATGAGGGTGGAATGATCCTCCCTAACAAATAACAACAACAATATAAAAAGAAAGATATTCCCAAAACAAAAGCACTTTTCAAATACTCACTGAAAAATATTTGTGTATACCATGTGGAAGGCTAACATTATATATGACTATAGAGAAGTTAAAAGTATTAGTAAAGGCCAGCGATCTGGTATGGTTTCTCATAAATGAGCCACTGTAAAAGTGAGTGCTGTTTGCATTGTAGACTAATGACCTGAAGTAGAGAGCAAAAAAAAGTTTGTAGAGAAATAATTACAAAAGTTTATTTAATTGAATATCAATTCCAACTAAAAATAAAGAAGTGTCATATCAAATACATACCCATGAAGTACATTTACTTGGTAAGGGATAGACAATTTATTCATATTATGTTTGGATTTTACAACAATTTTTCCAGACCACTGTCTAGGATTTAAAGCTTTAGTGGCTGGAAAGAAAGAAAAAAAATTTTCTGAAAAATTGTTTTGAAAAAGTAAAATATACTAATCTACTTATTATTTATCTAAATGTCTAGTTTTACAGAAATGTAAAATATATCTTCGACTAATATTTTTTGTACATAAATCTTGATATCACATCATCTCATCAGAGAAGTCCTATTTCAAATCTGCCTTGCCCTAGCTTTGCTTTGCTTTCTCAATATCATCACTATCAGCATATGCCACCTACAGCTAACACAATCGCCCCTTTTGCTTACACTAGAAATGTATTTTGTACATTGGTTTTTAGTAAATTACTTCCACTCAACCTATCTCTTAGAAACATTTGTTGTTTCTCCTTTATATACAACATCATCCTTTAACGTTCATTTTCCATGCTGGCATGGGTTGAATGGTTTGACCAGAACTGGCAAGCAGGAGAGCTGCACCAGGTTCCAGTCTGATTTGGTTTGGATTCTATGGCTGGATGTCCTTTCTAATGCCAATCCTTTACAGAGCATGCTGGGTGCTTTTAATGAGTACACACACAAAAAGTTAAGGAGTAGAAAAGTTTAATTTGTATTGAATGAAATTATTAAGAGGATGCAAATTAGCAGTCAGAGTAAGGGAAAGAATAACTTGTAGTAGCTGTTCTATCTCTCAGCAATCTGAGTTCAAATTCTGCTGAGGTCAATTTTACTTTTCATCCTTTTGAGGTTAATAAAAAAAAGTATAAATCCAGGGCAGTGGATTGATAGAACTGTTAGTGATATCTGTTCTGGGATTTTGTTTTCTGACAGCAACACTTGTGATGATACCGGGACGAAGCTGCATTAGCCCTAAAATGGTGGATTTCCCTTGGGACAACATCAGTGGCATCAATAGAGAAGACTTGCATGTACAAGCAGTTGCCAGTCTTTAGGAAAAATCTTAGCCCATGCCTGTACATGCAAATTACATGGTCAACCCTCACTGATAGAAGCCTTGGAAATTATCAACTAAGTAGGATACACAAGTTTTTGTGGCAACTATAAAATTAAAATTAGCATTACTAAATTAAACAGAAATATACCCACAATACAAGTTGTTGTCATGCAAAAATCGTGATAAAAGCTTTCAATGTTAGTATCACTGGAAATCTCACATTACCAATTTCATTTATCCGATGTCAAATTTTGAAATTGGTGCCCAGTCTCCTAAAAGCATTTTAAAAACAAGTTCAATTATTTTACATAGCTGTTAACTACAAGATTTGGTAAAATGGTAGTAATAGAACTGCTCGGGTGCTGAACTATTTGCTTGATACTGCTAGATAATTTACTTTATCACCATCAGTTTGAGGCTATCTACCTTGGCATTTCTAAGTGAAATAGTTATAATAAAGAGAATGAAATTGAATGGCAAATACCTGATCTAACAATATACACAACTGTGTTAGTAGATCAATTATGGAAGGATGTATGAAAAATAATACCTCTAAATGTAATCTGGGCTACTGCTACACGACGTAATACATCTGGTTGTAGTTTCATAGGTCGGAATTCTACAGATATAGCATCATTTGGAGGTGATAAGGAAACACCCTGAAAAACAGGACAAGAAATTTCTCAAGCTTTTTATGTGATCCTAACTGAAACGTTTTGATAGAAATAAAATAGCTTAAAGATTTAAGAAAATATATACATTTTTACTATTATGTTAAACTGTTGTATGTCCAATGTTGGCCCAATGTGTTCTCACATGCATACACACACAAAATGTGTAGGCATGGTTGTGCAGTTAAGAAGTTTCCATAACATGATTCTGGTCTCAGTCCATTCTGCAGCACCTTGGATAAGTGTCCTCTACTATTACACTTGGCCAACCAATTCCTTATAAATATGGTAGATGGAAAGTATACAAAGCCTGCAGTTTCTATATGTTTATTTACATTATATATATATATATATATATATATATATATATATATAT
>NC_068981.1:129407295-129414627 GCF_001194135.2 Octopus bimaculoides
CACATATAGAAAAAATTAGTAAGTAAATACATGATAAATAAGTATAATAAAATACAAAGTAAAAATCATAAAATAATGATAATAAAACGACTACACGTGTTTCATAACCAAGTTTTCAAATAGAAAATAAAATACATTCAAATCGATTAAATCGATCGAAAATCAATTCTATTAAAAAATATAGCTAATCTTCAGGTCAAAATACAACAATAATAAAAAAAGGAATGTATATATATATATCAACCAACAACAAATAACAAATGAATGTATATAAAAATACTTATTATATTAAGATAGAAAAATGTTAAACAATATTATTAAAAAGAAATTTAATACTAATCTTATTGAAAATTATAAACGTGACATTATTAACTTTACGTTTATTAGAATATAAACAAACAGAAATATTAAATGCAAATCTTATCTTAACGAATCTTTCATTTAAAATACAATTTAAACGCAGTTTTAGGTTAAACTGAAATTATAAACGTAAAATAAATAACTAATTTTAATATAAACTAACAAAAAATTAATTTATATAAAAATAATTATATCACCATTAAATAAAAGAAAAAACATTTAACAAAATTATTGAAAAGAAATTCAAAATTTATCTAATCTAAGTTAATAGTATAAAGTTTATCATTTTAGTTTAAACCAAAACTTCGATTAGATTAGTGTTGCATTTATTTCCAATAATATTGTTTAATATTTCTTTTTGATTTATGGGATAAATAAGTAGGTTTTTTTTTATATAATTTCTTTATTAGTTAATATTCTAATTAAGGTTAAGAGTACAACATTAAAAATTTTATTTAAACTAAAGATTCGATTAGATAAATTTTACAAAATACATTTTTGTTTATACTATACAAACATAAAATGAAAGACTATGTGAGAAAAGAAACTAGAGAAAATGGTGACAAAGAGCAAAAGAATAAAAAGGAAATTAATAATAGATTGTTACTTGCAATGAATAAATAATAATGTTTATATACAAGTAACCATGTTTAAGCTGTTACAGTTTTGTTCATGTTGGAATAGAAGAGAAGAGGTCTTATGATTGGAATGTAAGATCTCATTTTAAGTAAAAGCGATTTCTAAGAAGTTTACTTTGGATAATTAACTCTGTGTTTAGAAGGTCTGATGTAGGTGGAGGTCTTTAATCAGCACAAATGGAAAACAATGTAAAAGACAAAAAATTCACTCACTGTAACATGAACAGGCCTTGAGCCTGTGTTTACCAGATTCAGCTGTACTGTTTGAGGTTCATCTAAAGTTCGTAGAATACCAAAATCAATCATCTCTACTGGAGAATATATACCAGGAGCTGCAGTTATAAATAATACAAAATATTACAGTTACTAAGTAGCAGATGTCAAATACTGGGTTTTATTTAAAACAAATATTAATTTCATACTTGAAAAAAGGGTCACAGTTCACATATAAACTGTAGGCAAAATAGTGGAGAGTTTTTTTGATGATGTTAGAGTTTTTATCTCCTATCAAATTTATCCCATTTCATCGTTGTTGTCACTCACTATCAGAAAGAGATGGGTGAACAAGGAAAAAAAAAAAAGAAGAAGTCTACCAGCACCATCAGAGCCAGGTTTCCTTTTATTTCTAAAAACATATTTAAGATACCTCAGTTTCTCCAGCTATCAAAAACAGGTACTACACTTTTCTGGGAAGGTTAATTGCAACCATTAAACATTTTATGAGATGGAAATGGCTTTTACCGGTTTGATATTACAAAAACTGGGGCTAAACACTGTCCTACAGATCTTTGTGATTCATAAAAAGGATTAACTATTTTAAAGTTAGGATAGCAAGAGAATGGCACGTTTTTCCAGATGACTCCAAACTCACAAGCATTTAATTTGTAGTAGTACAACACATTAAGGAAATTGTGCAATATCATCAAACACAAGAAGTTCATCAATCATTGCAAACACTGCAAAATGAACACACAAAAGAAAAGGATGCTTTTAAGCATGCAGTTTTCAAGTTCATGACTAATTGAAGCTAGGCTTCCTCCTTAATTTTCAACATCCACCAAAATCCACGAATCCTCAACCACGATTGCTCTATAAGTAGCACCCTTGAAGGTAAACCAACAACCACAGTAACCAAGTGTGAAAACCTTCATGTAAACTACATTACTACTAGCCTCTACATGGTCATTCGACCTGCTAGAAATAACAGCTAAAATTGCCAAAAATCCCATTCTACTACTATACAAAGAGTGAAGACATTGAAGAATGTAGTCCTTGACTAGATTTGGCATTAGGAAGGGCATCCAGCTGTAGAAACTCTGCCAAATTAGATTGGAGCCTGGTGTAGCCAACCGGTTGCACCAGTCCTCAGTCAAATCGTCCAACCCATGCTAGCATGGAAAGCGGACGTTAAACGATGATGATGATGATGATTCAATCCTGTTGAGAATAGTCACAGCTGGAATGCTTTTGTTTATAGATATACTCAATCAGAGCAAACTTAAAGCTGAACAATCTTCTAGCTCTTATTTTCACCAACAATAATCATTTCTCTCTAGTGCCTATTTATGTGTAACTGCTACAATTAATAACAATATGTGATGGTGTGCCCCAACCACTGAAAAGCAGCCTCTATGACTCAACTACCCTCACTTCAAACATATCAAAAGTGATAAAACAAGCAATTAACTATTTTCTTTATGACATTGAATCACTTTCTTTTCCTAGTGATAACCAAAAGCTTCTGAAAAGCTACTATGTCAGGCATGTATGTGTGTGTGTGTGTGTGTTTCTTTTCCAAGTACTTCAGTAAAAGTAATTGCTGCTCAAGTCAACAGTGAAACGTTTAACTGTAGCTTGCAGAACCTCCAAGCAAAGTTACCCATCTATCTCATTTATTGTCAGAAGTCTACATCTAGAGAGCCCCATTGTAGCAGAGCATTAAAAGAAATGTCATTTTGAGATGATCCTGTTTTTTTTCTTGCCAAATAAATATACATACTATATATTCCTTCTTCACTTGTTTATTATTGTTGTTATTTTATGTCCATTGTCTGGAAATCTTTTGTCACTTTTTCTGTGACCTCTTCAGTGACTCTCCATCTCATGTCTCCTGTTCTGTTTAGTCTATTGTTAAAAATTTTTTTTTTCCAGAACACATTCTACTAATTTCAGAGTTTATGTCTCACACTTTCCTCTTATGCAGACAATACAGCACTTCACTCCTAACAGATTTGTATGATTTTTTTGAAACTACAAACACTATCTCTGATTACGTAACAATTATGTCATTTCCAAAAGTACCAAAACTCATTCACTACACATACTAATGAAGTAATATTGCAACACTAAACCCACTTTTTTCATGAACAGTACACTGTTAAAATCCTTAAACTCGATACAAATATTAAACCGCAATCTTAGTCAATGTAACCACTCGGTAATATTGCATAAACTAGGATCAGAAAATCAAATGCTCACATTTTTAAAATTTCAAGCACAACCCACAGACTACACTTAAAAATATCTGTGATGGTGTAGATGCTACAAAATATTCAAGAGAAGATCATATGACTGATTAATAAAGATACTCTAACCAACAAGTTACAAATTAGTCCTAGTTTCCTGTATCTTTTTTTTTTTTAACTTCTTTAATGGCTTCTGCTCAACTAAACTGTGTTATCACACATCCAAGCCAAATTGATACACCTGCTTCATCTAACCCCCTTGGTGTGTGCCACCTTACAAGCCTTGCATTAACCCTCCTCCCCTCATACTCTGTATATATACCTTCTCATTATTTCTTCTGCAATATTTCCTCTTCTAATTTAAATGCTGAGTACCACACCCAGATAATGCAATCCATTTCTTTTTCTCTCATCATCCCTTCTGTTTTGCCCTGTACCAAACACTACTCAAACATTTATCCCTAGAATTACTATGATTGGGAACTGTCATCCAGTTTATTATCCTCTAAAATCTAAAATGCTAACATCAACTGCCTTAGTCTCACTAGTCTGGGAAGGGTTTTACTAAAGGCAAGAGTACTTTTCCTCTACTCTTAGCAAAAAATCTTTTAAAAGAAAACTGCCTACCTGAGGTAACCTCCACTTCGACAGGAAGTATTAATACACCTCGAATATGCTCATGATTTGTTTTGATACGTATAAAAGCTGTATGGTTGGTTTCTACTCTTCCTATAAAGTTGGCCCGCATTACAGGTTTTGTTTCATATGGTGGAATTTCCTAAAGTGACAGAAAGAAAACATTAGCTGAAATGCAGCTGGATATCAACTTAAAAATCAACAAGCAGAAATGAACAAAGTGCATGAAATGATTACATGATCAGTAAGAATGACTAGTTAAGAGCTTCTAACCATTTTAGACACTGTGTTTGTGTTTTATTAGCCCTTTAGCATTTTAACCCACCATATCCAGCCAAAATATTCTACCTGTTTTATGTTCTAACTGGTCAGATTTGGCCTCTCACACCAACCCTACATTATCATTCTAAAATTTAAAAGTTATCTCATTGAACTCTCAAAGTTACAAAATAATTTATAATTAATTTAAAACAATGTGAATAAGCATTACTTTGACAAAATAATGTGAATGCTAAAGGGTTAAATGTGTACAAAATCTACCAGCCACCTGATCATTAACTAATCAGGTGACCATATAAGCCAGATTGACTTCATACTCATCAAGAAATTGAACAGGCAACTTAAGAAAGCACCTTACAATGTACACTGGTAATCATCAAACTATGGATAAGAGCATGATGGACTACAATACACTAGATGGTCAGACAAAAGGGTGATACAGAAAGATTCTTTGGCCAGATATAAGTTCAAAGATGTATTAGTCAAAGCATTTGACAAGAAGGAGCAAGTAGAAACAAATGCTAAAAGTCTGGAAAGAGTGGAAAGAAAAAGAGAGCAAAGAACAGTATCAATTAGCTAAAAGAGAAGTGAAACAGATGACTGTTTGCACATGTTCTGCAATGTGAAGACCAGAAGTGTGAAGCATTCTGGATTGCAAAACAGTGTGCCAGTGTGAATTGAGATGTAACTGGGAAACAGTGTGGGTAGAATAACAATATTGAAAAGAAAGAGAAAGAAATATTATAAGAGTTTGTTGAAGGAGACTGATTAGAAAAGAGATGATCTTCAAGTAGATTCAACAAAGAGACCAGCTGTATGGTTGAGAGTTTTGATTAAGAATGAAGGCAACCAAGACAGCTGTAATATCAAGAGTGAAGTTGTTGCTGAAATGTAGACAATAACATCTGGCATTAGCCACTTGCATTGTCAATGAAGTAGGACAGATAGGTGAGCCAATGACTGTAGTAGCATCAAAATGAAGCAGCAACTACAAAGGCATCAAAATGTTGGGTCAGATTTTGAAAGAGTACTAATTATGAAAAAGAATTAGTTTTGACAAGATATAGTGTGGGTTAGTGCTGGGATGGTGTACCACCAATGACCTCTTAGTGAAATAATAGAACGTTTTTAACAAAGAATAAGTCCCTCAATCTAGCATTTGTTGACCTGGAGAAGGCTTTGATAGAGTTCTATGTGCTGTAGCTTGGTAGTTCCGAAGAAAACTAGGTGCAGATAACTGGTGAGTCATACGAGTCACCTAAAGAAAAATCCTCAGCAAGGTGCAGATCAAGAACAAGTTCAGTGAAGAATTTATGTAAATAGGTGTCCTTCAAGGATCAGGTTTGAGCTATTGTGCTCTGGGGTATAGCAAGAGTACTCTTCCTGTGGGAGGTCCTATATGTTTATGACTTAGTTCATTTAGCTGATTCTGCCAAAGAATAAAAAAATAAAAAAAAAAAGAATTTTCAAATGTTGAAGCAAAGGCCAGAATGAAAGCCTCAAAATAAAACCAAGCAAAGACAAAAGTTCTAGTTAGCAGGGAAGAAGGCAGGACTAATGCCATCAGTGAAATAGACATACTTGATATGTAGAGAGGGAGTAGGCAGGCATTCTTTACGGAGTATCCGGTGTAAATTACAGCTTTAAAAATGGGTATAGTGCTAGCAAAGACAAGCTGACAGAAAAGGTCAACTTACAAATACAGCAGATGTACAGGAATAGCTAACATTAACAGTGTATGACAAACTCCTTTAAATGCTCAGAAGGCTCCCTACTCATAATTGATAGCTTTTGTTACCTAGGTGATCTAATTAGCAGTGGAGAGGGTTGCTCCAAGAGCATAGAGGCCAGAATAAGAACAAGACTGAAAAAATTCTCTCGAGTGAAAGGAAGTAACACTGAATCTATGCCAGCATGGAAACATGGATGTAAAAATAAAGACAATGTGCTAAGATTTTACTTATAAAAATTTCTTGTGTGTTGAAATTTTACTTTTGGTTATCATTAAAGTGATTGAAAAATTTCTAAAATTCTACAGAAATTTTTGGAGACAAAACATTTTCCATTCATTAAGACGAAATAATTATGATGAGTATAAAGAGTGATAGTCACTTCTACTGATTACACTATAAAGCAAAATCATATTTGACACTTTTATAATTTTTAAATATATATATATTACATCACATTAGAATTAGCAGTTAATGGAAAACTTTATAAAGTGTATAAATAATATAAAGAGTTTACAGTTGAAAACACCAACTGGGTTACAGATCTTTTGATTTCACCAAGAACTTACTAAGAATATTCTCTAAAACTTTTTTTTTTTTTTTTTTACAGAGTCTCAGATTTATATTAGGAAAGTGATAAATTGTTACATTTTGATAAAATATATTTTAAAAGAAAATATTTTTAAGTGGAAATGTAAATTCCATCACAAAACTGGCTTGCTGAAACTTACTGATGGTACCACAACCTGTAGTATGTGACAATAAAAATCAAAAGAGATTCCTTACCCACAATGATGTTATAGCCTCTCTGTCTCCCGTCGGGAGTTCTAAGTGCAGATCCCCAGCACTTGAGAACATTCCCACAACCTAATTAAAAGAGAGAAGAAAAAAAGAAAGAACATCAAGCACAGTTCAAATTGAGGAACATTTTTTTTAACCCCTTGCCGATGGGAAGTGGTAGTGACTGCATCAAAATACTATGTGAGCAATGTGAGGTCTCGCTCTTAGCAGCTTTATACCAGTACACAGCACAGACTGTCAGTACTAAATCCATCTGCAAGGAGTTAAAATATTCATAACAGCAGTTTTTATACATGACAAAATAAAGTCAATCCACCCCTACACGTTTCCATCAATTACCAACACATATTTCATTATAGATTCACCCTACCTTTGTTCATCATTCAGTATATTCACTTCACATCCTCATGTCTTATCACCCCC
>NC_068981.1:129414637-129418769 GCF_001194135.2 Octopus bimaculoides
CTTTCTTGTTCTGCTCCCATCCACTCTTGTATAATATGAGCAGCCATGTATCTCTGCTACAGAAAGAAACCTGGCCTACTCCCCATTTACTTCATACTGTAACCCTTCACTACCTAGCACAAAGCTGTCTCCCTCTCTACTGCAGCCCCACTTGGCTGATGGGGATCTTAGCCTTGCAAGCTCCATGGCAACCTCACTAGTGCTTATGCAATGCCAAAAGAAGAAAAAATAACCCCATTATTTGTAAAGAGGTTGGAGTTAAGGTCATCCAGTATTAGAAACCATGCCAAAGCAGACATTGGAGTAAGAGGCAGTTCTTTGGACTTATCGAACTGTCCAACCGAAGCCAGTATGGAAGATAGAAATGAAAGAAAAAAATATGATAAAGTCAGTAATGGTGTTCTTGAAGCTGAAGCACAACTGAAAATTTTGGATTAATGGAGGATAACTAACTAGAATGATGCCATGATGTTATCTTCAGCTTAATGCAAGGAAATAAGCTCAAGCCAGCATTGATTATACAGTGATGAAATGTACCACCTTATGATACCCATTTACAATAGGAATAAACAATTGAAATTTCATTTCTTTCTCTAGAATACAATACATCACTCTTATTAAAACGGGAATCAAGACTTCAGCTGGATTGACATCTTTTTCTTCACATTAATCAACTTTAAACTGTTACTAAAACAACTGTTGGATATTTCCATCATGAGTGAAAATTACAAAGTTAATAGCTATTAGATGAGACAGAACTCATTAAGATGTATTTTCTAATCAAAAACTTTTTCAAGTGATGTGCTGTTCACATACTGATATGAAATTAAGTGATTCCATTTGGAAATTGAAACTATGCACTTGCATAATACATGTGAGAGTGTGTTGAGAATTTCTCAACATTTTTAGAGGTACAATATGTAATGCCTGCAGTAGGAGAGGAACATAAAACCTGAAGTCATTGCTGAAATCAGTGAATTATTCATGGCATCACTGAAGTAAATAAGTGAAAAGAATTTTTATTCAACATTTTGCTGAAAATATAGAAAAATAACTACCTGGAGAGTTGAACTGTGTGGATTATGCATTTCAATTAAAGAAGAAAAGCTACTATTCAAGGGGACTTTGGCACCCAAATACGGTCGAAGCCTATAAGGATTTGGAATTCCAACTCCAAACACCTGCAAGAAAAATATAAAATACATTTTATATAAAAACTGGAAGCTGTACTCAGGCTTACCTGGGTTTATAGAAAGTATCTCAAAAAGTCACACTGCATATAACCTAATCCCTGAAAATGTGTCCCTATGCAAAATTTTAGATACCCAAGTGCAAAACTGCAGCCTATGACACAAATATTACAGGCACACACATGTATACACACACACACACACATATATATATATACACATACTTACAAGTATACACATGCATGTGCGTGCACAAACATACACAGAGTAGGGTCTATATATATATATATATATATATATATACACAAATATCAACTGTTCCAGAATATGGTTTGTTAACGAAATTGTTTCTTACAGAGTAACTGAAATACATATAAGTAGGGGTAACCCCACATAAAGATGTGAGAAGATGTATTTGCAAATCTATCAATAGCAAGAACTAGAAAAGCACTGAGAGAGCACAGACCTTCATCAAGCAGCCCATTTCCACCCATACACACGCATGCTGAAAATCGCCCAATTTCCCAAACCAATGCTGGCAAAAACATAACCTCCTTGGCGGGGTTCAAAAAAGAAATTACACAGCCATACCGATACTATTTTATCCTCCTCCCATATTTATCTCGGACATCATCATCAACACTGTCTCTGCTTTCACCACAATCACCACAATCAGTTTCTTTATAGAGTTGAAAATCCATTATCTGATACTCATGGGACTGAGATTGTTGCAGATTATTGATTTTTCTAATTTCGGAGTGCTTTATTAAAAAAAAAAAAATTAAAAAAAAAAAAAAAGCATCTACAAAACAGAACAGTTTGAGGATAGAAACCAGGTCTAAACACAATAGCTTATAGACATACTCTGAATGTAGTTCTATATAAATCTTTAATAATTTTTTTTATACTTAAGACCATCAGAAATGTTAAGATATCAGCCTTTACCCACGTTGTCATGCTTTGAGTAAAAGGTTACAGCATAGATTAGATTACTTAGATAAGTTTCAGCTGAAGTGGACTCAGGCCATGTCTAATTCAATAGTACCACCTGGAAGCTATTGACCACCATGTCTAATTCAATAGCACACAGTCAGCCCTGGGGAACTGTAGCCCATTCAAGCAGAGGGTTATTGTTTTCAGAGACATATCTGGGTGTGGGTGGTTTATCTGGTATTTGTTGGGGGTAATCATCTAGGGATCGTTTGAATGTCATAAAGTCACTTTCCTCCTTTATGTGTGTCTGGCACGACGTTGAAGAGAGCAGGGCCAATTGAGGTGAAATAGTTCTGTCACAGTGTTGTGATACGACAGGAACATTTCTGTAGTGGATGGATGGCACGGGGGCTAAGCCTCGGACGAATTTTAAAGATGGGCAATGTTGATGGAATATTTTCCACATACAGATGATATAGAGCTCACAGCGGCAGTGGAGGGAGCAAAGACTGAGCTTTTTGAGTTGATCCCAATAGTCAAGGCTTGTCATGTCATCCTCCACAGACCTCCGCCAAGCAGCTCATTTTAAGATAGATACAAGAGTAAAATTACTAATAGAGAAACGAAAATAAACTTCGGAAACAGCAATGCCACTGTAGGTTACGTGGAAACGATGAACGTGTTTTCAAGGGAGATAATCAAAGAACGTAACATTGCAATACTTCATTTGAAGTAAATATAACAAATGAAAAATCCTTCAAGAATCCATAAAAATTCCTGTATCACTACCAAAATTTCATCGGCTGTGTGGTAAGTAGCTTGCTTACCAACCACATAGTTCCGGGTTCAGTCCCACTGCATGGCACCTTGGGCAAGTATCTTCTACTATAGCCTCGGGCCAATCAAAGCCTTGTGAGTGGATTTGGTAGACGGAAACTGAAAGAAGCCCATCGTATATATGTATATGTATGTATGTATGTGTGTGTTTGTCCCTCCAACATTGCTTGACAACCGATGCTGGTGTGTTTACGTTCCCGTAACTTAGCGGTTCGGCAAAAGAAACCGATTGAATAAGTACTAGGTTTACAAATAATAAGTCCTGGGGTCGATTCCTTCGACTAAAGGCGGTGGTCCAGCATGGTCGCAGTCGAATGACTGAAACAAGTAAAAGAGTAATCTGTTCCTTATGTCATTACCAACCTTTCCTGCAAGTTTCATCAAATACTGTTCACAACTTTGAGTTATTTTGCACAGACGGACAAACCAAAGCCCATGAAAACATAACCTCCTCCTTTTCGGAGGTAAATATATGTGTAAGTGTATATACATACACAAGGGTTTTTCTTTCCCCTTTAGTCTTGCTTCTGACAATCCATGGTTAGGTTTTCCGGTATAAAATATGAAAATTTGCAAGCTACATGAAATGCTTACATGAATGTTAAGCCATTTGTAAATATACTGTCCGAGCTGTTTATATGCATGAAATAGTCTACTTGTGATTTGTTGTTCAAGAAAACTGTTCATTACACAATTTTTTTCATTTAGCAAACCATTCATACATGCTCTGCCAGCACTTATACGTACACACAGACTACTCTTGGTTTATTGTACAAATTTTACACTGGCTAAATGAATGAGATCTCAATCACTATATGCATGTATAGTCTGTGGTTTGTTGATCAAATTTCAGCTGGTGTAAGTTCACCTTTTTTCAGAAAGAACATACATATCTATACATATACACACCATTATCATTTAACATCCATGTTCCATGGTGGCATGTGTTGAATGGTTTGACAGGATTGGTTAGGTCTAGCGGTTGCATTTTGCATAAGTGTCTACTTTGGCAAAGTTTCTAGCTTCCTAATGCCAACCATTTTACAAGACATTTGTGTGTGTGTGTGTGTGTGTGTGTGTTACTTATCATGCAGTTGAAGGTTTAAAATGCCCTGTATGATATACATAGCTTTGTACATAAACATGAGTATGCATATATATATATATATATA
>NC_068981.1:129418983-129419195 GCF_001194135.2 Octopus bimaculoides
ATAGATGAAGTATATTTGCCACTTAAATGTGGCTGACCTCTAAGGGTGGATGTTACTGTTGCTTTTAGCCCTAGGAGAACATCTCCTCCAGCTGGCTATTGACACACATCTGTGTCCTGTCTGTATTTGCAAAGGAAGTCATCCTTCCCATCATGATCTGCAATACGCACGGACTCGAGTTTCTGGGTATTTACCCGTCCTCAGCGTACGAC
>NC_068981.1:129419295-129435781 GCF_001194135.2 Octopus bimaculoides
TTAGTAAATGAAGTAAAATGCATATGTTAAATGAATTCTTTTATTTCCAATATATGTTTTGAAGATTACAAGATGTACCTTCCAAAGGAATAGGTGATGCTGATAAGGATGTAATCTTCTCCTCAGGGAAATACATAGGAACCAGCTTAACCCCAAGACATTTTAACCAAATGTGATAACTGTAGTTAGAGAAGATTGCTACGTAACTTATTTGAAAAAAACCTTTGGAGGTTGGAACGTATGTATTATATATTTGTATATATATATGTATTATATATTTGTATGCAAGTAGCATTCTTTGTTTCCAATCTGCCATGAAAACATGTCCAGTTATGGAGAATATTAACTTATTTGGAAAAGGCAAGAGTTGGTGACAAGAATGGCATTGGCTGTAGAAAGACTGTCTAAAATTGCGCCCCACCCATGCAAGCATGGAAAAGTGGATATTGAAATGATATACACATATACATATATTCACACATTTATACACAAACACACACACTAGTGCATCTTGGTAATATATGTTGAATCTACACTCCTGAAAAAAATCACTAAGCAAACTGCAAGCAATCTGAAATTGAAGCAATTTCTCAGTGAAATATATTAATATATCACACTAAAACACATTTTCGTTTCAATTGTCTGTAGTACAACAAAGAATTTTCAAAGAAACCACCAGCTCTAAGATGAAGAAACTAAAAAGTGAAATCATACAGCAGCTTTTTCATAGAAGACTCCAACGAATGTATGTCATTTTTTTTTAAAGATACCATAAACTTCCCAGGTAAGCCAAGTTTCATTAATAGAGCATGATAAATTGACAAAGACTGTTTAGATATCTGTAGTACATCGTTAAACTTGGTCAACTATATTTGGATATGTTTCACTGTATACAGGTAGGTATATATATTTTGAAGCACATTAAATGCTTATAAACCTTTTTACCACATCTTTACATATCTAGAAGTTTTAGTTATTCTCTTGAATTTCATTGTATGTAACTGCTAGCCTGAAATACTTCTGCATATAAAAGGATAAGGATGAATCAATATATGATAAAAGATTCTTTTTCTTCCCTCATCTCTCCATCACTACCCCAGGTATGATCAACAGTTGGAGAATTTTCAGTTGCATCTGCAATGTCACCTCATATGTACTTTGACTGTTTAGAAAACAAGTCAGTATTAGTTACACTAACTAGTGTATGCACAAATCTTAACTAGTACAATATGTATGAATAATGCACACAGAGGATATAGTAATTAGAGAGAAAATATTACTTAGAGCTAAGCCAAAGAAGGATTACAGTGAAATAGTGAGGCTAGGTTAGAAATTTGGGTCTATATAAAACTGAAACACAAATTCTAGAGATAATGAAAATAAGAAAAGGAAACAACTAACCTGATATTTAAAAGACCCTTGGGTTGTGTGAATATATAATGTATTTTCAACTGGGCCAACCTGACGCGCTAGAAATACAACATCAAATGTTGTGTTTCCTCCAGGAGGAACCATCTGTAAGAGATAGAATAAGAATTTATTACAAATCAGATTCTACAAAGAAATAAAAGATTAATTAATTTTCATTAATTCACTCAATGATAGTTTTAATTGACAAAAACAAAGTAATAATTATGTGGTAGTGATGATAACCCAGAAAGGATACACGACTATAAAGATAGCTTTACAAGACCTAACTTTAAAATGCTAGCACAGAAATTATAGATGTTTATATATAAATACGTACAAATGTATGCCAACATTTCCAACATAAATTTAGCAAATTTGAATTATTGCTGCAAGGTTCCTACAATTAATGCTCAACTATTTAGCAGGAATGGTATTATTTTCGAAGTTGTATAGCCTGTGAAAAGTTTATTTGCATCTTGTCTCATTATACAACACAATGTAGCTTTGTTTAAATTGAGGACCTTGACACTGTAGTCATGCTTTTCAACAACAACAAACAAAAATGAAGAGACCTGATAGGAAAAACAAAAAAAAAAAAAAAATACATATATAAGTATCTTACTTTATCTTGAAAAAATGAACAGTGAAAATGTGCTGTACTGCCTGATATGGACAACAGGTGTAAACTGGTTTTTGTGTCAGCATTATGTACAGAAACCTGTTGTAGATGAGGCATACCCACAGGGCTACAAAATAGACAAAATATTTGATTTTAGTTATTTACGTAGCAAAAGTTGGTACAATTTGTAACACAAGGGAGAGAGAATAGAGCAATATGCTTTATGATACTTAGTTTGAACTGAAAAGTTTAATGGTAATTAAATTTGTTTTGTTCAGAGCATAAAGTTGGTAATGTATAAGTTGAATGTAAGAAAGTTCTAGATACACAATTTTAACAAGAGGATGTGCATGATATAGGGAGATACGTGAAAAGAGATGGGAGTGGATATTTTGAATGAAGTTGGAGTAGAATTTGAAAGTCTGGAAGAGCAAATGTAGTAAGAGAAGAAACAAATTTACTACATTATTGGATAAATTACTGAAGGTTGACAATGAGAAAAGAACTGAAGTTGACAGATTACAAAAGATGTACTATCCAGATATTTGCGTATCAATCCCTATTAAAATGTATCTAGGCTGCCCTATAAATTCATTAGATAGCAGAAACTGACATTTTTGGCCCTGAAAGATGCCTAACGTTTTAGCATTTAAACCAGCCATATCTGGCCCATTGGCCTCTCTCACCTTCCCTACAATGTCATTCTAAAAATATAAAATCACATTAAAATCTCAAAGCTATGATCTAATGCATGATCAATTCAAAACAATGTGAATAAATAAGCATTAATTTTGACAATAATCTGAATGCTAAAGGACTAAACTCCTGTAGTTACAATTACGACAAACTATAGCACATGATGAATCAACTCTAGATTTTCTTACTACATATTTTTTTCTACCCTGTCCCGCTCTTCTAAACAATCACATTGGTCATACTTCTCTCACCCAAATAAAAACATTTCTTTTTCTCAAAATTTCCATTTCTTGAGATGTCATTGGAAACTATCACATCCAATCTATCACTGAACTTTTTCATAATTTATGTGAAATAACTTGGCAAGACTTCTGCTCATCCCCACCCCAAAAACCACTCTTCTTAAAAAATTTTGTTTTTGGACACAAACCGGCATTTTTAAATTACGACCACCCCCTCCCCGCCATTTTTTACTTTTTTCAGAAATCTTTTTTTTTCAAAATATGTGGAAAAATACAGAGATGAGATTATGATTCTGAAAAATAATTTCCAAAAATTTTTGTTAAATTTTTTTAGAATTTTTTTTTCTTCTAAATTTGCGGAAAAATACAGACAAAAATTTCAAAATATTTCTGTAGTTACGGTCAGAGTTAGTGTTGGGGGGAAAAAAAAAAATCAAAATTGAAGAATTTGGGGTGGGGGAATAATTTAGCAATGCCAATTTTTGGCAATTTTCTGGAACCTCTGTGTCCGAAAATGGGGTTTTTGGCAAAAAATTTTTTTTAAATAAACAAATTTGGGAGAAAATGGGGGCACGGAAGTCTTTCCAATAACTTAAATATTTGACTTCAAATTTCTCAATACTCACTGTTCACCAAAATCTAACATTGTTGGATCAAGCCGAACCCCATTTGGTAAATTATTTTCTTCATGAAAGCTGAAAGAAAAAAATTGTAAATATGAATAATGTGAAAATTACTACAACTCTAACTCAACAATTGTAAGAAATAACATGCTAAACTTACTTTAATTCTGAATAACTTTCACCTGGTTTTATCTGAAATAGAATAGAAAATTGATAATTATAAAAGTTCTCTGAATATCAAATGTAGGAACAAGACAGTGTTAACAGAAAAGTAGACAATAATATTCCAAACAGAAAAAATTAAATTACATGCCAGCTTTGCTTAAATATCACTTTTCAGTTTGTAAAAATCATCCTTATTTCAATGCTGAAACATAGTACACAGCTACTACTATTGTGCAATTCTAAAGATGTGCTCAAGTACAAGAAAAGGGTAATCATTTCAGCCATACTGAATCAGTAAATACAAGCAAATATTAGGAAATTGTAGTCCAATGAAATTTCTAAAAGATAGTTGAAATAGATAGGTTTGTCAAGTAAAGGGCTGAACATCTGTCTTAGTACTGAAGGGTTTTCTTGAATTTAATATAGTCCATTCTTAAACATATACTTCTAAAAAAGAACCGTAGCAATGTGAGCCTGTTTCCAAGAATACTTAAGAAGGGGACTTAAAACCAATTTTAGAAATAATGATCTTGGAATAGTTTAAGGATTGTATATTATATGAAACAAAAAGTAATGTTAATCAGATAGACAGATATTAAGCTTTATATTTATACTACAGTTTGAAGTCTGTACTTAAGGAAATTTGCTTTGACTTGGACAACACAAAATTCCAGTTACTACAACTGAAAATTTAACTTTCTAACATTTTAAAGATCTACTCTCCAAACTCAACCAGTCACCAATAGATGTTCAACCACCCTGCATTCTGTACCTAAATATTCCCTTCTAATAAATCATTGGTCTCGTGATCTCAACATTTTCTAGTTACATTCCATATATGATGGTCAACTCATTCAGAAGCTGAAACTTTCATAACTTACATCTGGTAGACAAGTGACTGCCAGAGCTGTCCCTTTTTTTTGTGTGCAAATTTAGCTTTTGAGATATCCAATTAGAAATATAAAAATACCATAAATCCTCGAGTATAATCCGCACATTTTCCCCCAAATTTAAAGGTAAAAATTTCTAGTGCATACTATATACGAGGTTAAAAATGAAAAATATTTTCTAAGCAAAATTTTTTAAGTGATAAATATGTAAAAGCAATTTACTTAATATTTATTTTTCACTGTTATTTCTTTATTTTCTGCAAACAAAGTGCACAAAAAGCTACATGTTTGCATTATGTTATATATACAATAATAATAAAGGACGTTACTGTATATACGTTTACAAACCAAGGACGTTATATAGACCTTCTTCACTCAAGTTAGAGAATGGGTGCATATTATACACAAGGTTTAGGTTTTTCAGAGGTACAGCCCCCTAAAAATCCCCTGCGTATTATACTCAAGGGTGGACTATACTCGAGGATTTACAGTCTAAATTTACTACAATTTGAACCAGAGCATAATAGCCATAAGACAATATCTGATGATTCACACTAGTTAATTACTTGGAATTTCAATTCTATACAAGCTATTAAATGAGACCACTAATCCTAATAGTCACTATCATTAGCAGAGAACACTGTTCACAAGTGAGCCGCTTCCTTACTAAATTCTTTCATTTATCTGTCCCAATGTGCAACCTATTGCCAAACAAGGCACTCTTGACTGTTAACCAATCTTAATCACCTCCAAGATTATGACAGATCTTATTTCAGCAATCACTTGTTAAGGTTTCTCAGAGATAGATTTATTGAAGAACTCTTTTACAGGTCAACACAGAGGTCTCTTGTTGGTGTAAATTTCAAGAGACCTTCAGTCAAATATAGCATAAAAACATTTTAGCAATGTAGCACACTTACTGTTTGTACTCAACATTAATAATTTGTATTCCTTTGACAGGTGTTGATTCAGCTCTTTTTAGTCATTACAAGTTAATTTTTGTAGCATATCCAGTAGTTAGCTGAGTCTTGCTTCTTGACATTAATATTGTCATAGACCCCACTAACTACATATTCTTAAAGTAATATCACACAATACCTTAGGCCTCTCTTTCCAAAAGCCTCTTTCACATAGAACCTCTCTTTAGGTCTGCACATTCTTCATGAACAGAGACTCCTTAAACATACTTGCAAAGATGATTCAACTGAATGTACACTAGAATAAAAAAAAGGTTAAAAATGCCTACAACACTATACCCCTTATATTCATATCTAGAACAGTCACCATATTTAATGCCTAATAATCTGATAATTTATTCCAAAATTGATCTTTAGTATTTTAGATGGTGCACCATTATATTGCATTTTGAACTGAATCCAGTCATTAAACTGATGAACTTTCACAAAACCTACAACTACTGACATTCTAATCAAATTATGGCTCTTTTAGTTGTTTTTCCTTAGAAGGGGAAGGGGAGTGCCATGACTGGAGAGCTTAGCAGGAGGAATAAACCAACAACCGAGCAGATTCTGGTGAAAGCACCCAAAGTGGTGGTGTTAGATTGAGTAATGGGTTAAGGCTCCTGTTGAAAAATAGATATGGTCCACTGACAGATTTCCAGAGTTTAGTTACCCAATTTGACTTATAGACTTGTTGACCAGAGGCTACAATAGAAAACACTTGTCCAAGATGCCGCACAGTAGAATTGAAACTGGAACATGATTGCAGAGCAAATTTTACAATGATGTCCTCACTTTCTGTACTGTCAGTCATCTCCTACTCTCCCCAACCTTTCAATCATCCCTCCACCCTTATCCACTATTCACCCTATCCAATCTCTAGACATCACCTACTCCTTCCAACTCATATTTATCATTAACCACCTTTTAATCCTTGTTCTTCCTTCATTGTACCCTCCACTTCACTCTTACCCCATCTCTACCCATCCTTCAGTCACTTCATACACTTTTGCAACTTCTACTTGCCCACACTTGTTCCCTTCTTGTACTTTGAGGGTTCACCCTAACACTTCATCACTACCATTTTGCTCTCCAGCACCACACTGTTCTATAATGCAAATAGGCATGTAGTTAACTGCAGGAAGAAACCTGTTCCAGCCCTTTCTTTCATTTGACTCCTAGTATAAGACTGTCTCCCTTTTTGTGGTATCCCTAATCAGTTGAAAGAAATTATTTTTCTTGTGAGCTATGTAGCAATCTTAATAGCATTAGTACCTAAAGACAGAAAAGCGCCCAGTACACCCTGTAAAGTGGTTAGCATTAGGAAGGTCATCCAGCCATAGAAACCATGCCAAAGCAGACATTAGAGCATGATGCAGTCCTCAGGCCAGTCAGATCCTGTCAGACTGTCCAACATATGGAAGAATAAAGGATGAATGTTAAAAGATGATAATGGTGATGTTTGTGCCATGTGCTACTTCAACAGCCCTTAAAATTACTGATTATATTGCTGATAATGAGCTGGAAATGAATCTTGTTATTGGAAAAAGGTACAAGCTCTTTACATTTCTTCCAGACACTATTCTTTAGGAAACGAAGTTGCCTAATACACACAAAGAGAGAGTGGAGGAGAGAGAAAGAGCTTGCTCGTTGCTATCTTAGCCTTGGCATTAGTCTATAATATAGACCGTAACTTTTTATTACAATATAACCCAATAATGTCATGAACAGCTTCACAAATAATCATCTATACCTATTTTTATTAACCATTGGACCATACAAGATTATCTAGTGTTTTTTCTGAATAATTGAACAGAATAATCATTTGTTTTAACCCATTACCTACCAGTGATCTTATATGAGATCACTTAAAAATTACAAATATCTGTCAATATTTACACATATCTAACCTTTTTGCTATATCTACTAGGTATATTTCTCTGATATTCAAATGAGGTTTGCTAATTTTCCATCCAATATCTCGCTTATTTCTATTTAAAATGTTATTTTGATCATTCCAGCAGGTTTCTAAGGTTGTTTTATGCTAAAAATCAAAGTTTCATTAAAAAATTCCAGTTAATAGAATTATGGGAGGTAATAGGTTAATGAAGTATTTTTCCTGTAGCAGCTTCACCATAGAAAACATTTGTGGCCATAAACTGAATTCAAAACATTGCAAACCACATGACTAATGTTCAACTCTAGATTTACTTAAAAAATATAATCTGGCTTTATGGCTCAACCTATTTAATGTTATCCTTCATGCTTATCTATCCCTCTGGTGAATTGTGAGTCTTAACCCTTCAGCATTCAGATTACTCTAATATAATGCTTATTTATTCATATAGTTTTGAATTCATTATGCATTAACTCATAGCTTTGAGATTTTGATGAAGTGGTTGTTTATTGAAAGAATGACATTGAAAGGTAGGTCTGAGAGATAAGGTCTAGACAGTTTGAACATAAAATAGGTAGAATATTTGGACCAGATAATGGCAAGTTTAAATGCCAATTTACTAATTCAAAAATTGTCTCATCTTTTCCATATGTGTGTCTATAATGAAGAGATTGTACTTTAGAAAGTGGTCAATTTCATCTGTGTGTGTTAATATAGCCTTAGATTCTGTAATGTATAATAGCATCACATATCTTGCTATTATAAAATGTAACCATTTTCACTAAAGAATATACCAACTTTTATGTTTAATAAGTTTTACCACTGCATCATGAAATCAAAGTAGACCAAGTCAAAAGGGGGTTGGCTTACAGATCAGAAAATCCGTACCCATTGCTTTTGTGCTGTGTATAGCACCAAGACACTTATCTTTTGCTGGTGTAAGTAGAACTTTATATTGAAACATCTAGAATATTTAGCATTTTTTGGGAATTGTGATAAGTTCAAATCATACTAGTCACAGCTAAACAGCTGGGTGGGTTCGCATGAAAAATAGCACACATGTGGAAACAGGTGCATAGATTGGAATGCGGTTTGTATTTTTTTCCTAGCCCCCATACTTACTGAGAAAATCAATTAAAACTTTTTCTAATGGAATTCCCGTGTTTGCTCCACCATATACCATTTCGCTTAGCAACAAGGGGAGTACAGGATGACAATCAGCCAAAACTTTTGCTATGCTGTCTCTTCTTTCCTCTCTCTGTGGGGTTAATAATCTTAATCTTTAGTTACAGTTTCTCCTTCAAAAAGGTAGAATTGTCGGATTAAGACAGTAGGGTGTTTTGAGGGAGATTTGGCTGCTATTCCCACCAGGTCTAGCTACCATGTAGAGGTTGGAATTTAATTTTCATTCACATATTTGCATTTCAAAAATTTAACAATCTTTTCTATAAATCAATTATCATAAAAATTTTATATGATGACATTTTCTATGTATGTGTGTGTACCTTAAAAGACGTCAATCATCACGACACACGCCTTCACTCACTCACTATCTCTCTTTCTCACCCTCTTTCTCTCACATGTGCAAGCATGCGCGTATGCATGCACACACACAAACACGTCCATTTCATATATCTTCTGTCAATTTCTGCTCTCTGCAAATAAAATTTTTACAGATATAACTGCTTACAAAAATAGGGATTAATGTATAATTTCTTTCTATGTTCATAATCAAATCAATGTTTTAATGGTTAGACAGAAGTCCAATAGAATAGCTCTCAGAAACAGACTACGTACAAATTCATTCTTCACAACTCCTGAAGTTGTTTTCTCCTGGTGGGGTCAGGAAATTTTCATACAGCTGGAGGCTCTAATCAAAACAGGGGACCCAAAATGATAAGGTTGAGAAACGCTGTTATAGATTATGTCTAACTGAAAACGATCACAGCCATATCATCCAAACAGACCGGGTGAAACTGGGCTTAGCTGCTAGACTTGTATATACATGAAGATTCCATAACTTAATGTATCCTCCTATAACAGTTTTTTGGGGGGCACACATTTCTGGGTTGAAAATGACTGCTCTTTGTGTGTATGTGCATCAATAGTATCAGTGTTAGTTCGTGATCAATTTGTTTCACTTATTTATATGACATGGATAGATTTAATATTAAATATATTGATTTTGTTATTTCTCTCAAAGAGGAGGAATGTACAGTTAGCTGAATCTAATTCAAACTGCATTAGGTTCTATACTATATTCCCTTAGTTGAGGTGAGGAAAAAAAAAAAAGAAATCAAAGCAAGTAGAATTTGAATTCAGAAACAGGTGATGCCAAACTAGATATTACACAGTGGTATAATGAATTTTTTGAGTACTGCAGGAAACATTACTAAATAGTATGAATGTAAATATAACAAAATATATTTTCAGGAATGTTTTAAGCCACTCCTACCTATAAAGTGCAAAGTAAGAGATCTGAGTATGTACTACAATATGAGGATTAGAGATGTGAGGTAGTCTGGATTGCAAAGTAGTATACAGAGAGAATCAAGATACCATTGGTGAAGAGTGTGTATGGAACAATAGCAGTGCACTTGCTCTCCTTGGTACCAAAAAGAAAGACTGTTGAAAGGAAATGCATAGAAGGGATTGGGTCCACCCCAAGTAGATCCAACAGAATGACAAGCCAGTTAAATTGACAGCTCTACAGTCAAAAGTGGGATTAAAGACATGGCAGCAGGACCATCAGAGAGATGCTGAAAATGTTTGACACAACAAGTCAAGTGCTAATCATTTGCACAGTCATCTGGGCTGTACAAGAAGTTGTCATATCCAATAAATGTCGTGATATCAGCATTAACTGCAACAAGAGTAAAATAGATGCACTAGAGAGGCAACTATGAAGGCATCAAATAGATGAACTTGGTTACAAAAGTTACTGCACAATTGATTAGGTAGATATTTAAGGCTGAGTGAGTAGTTTTGATTTAAGCTTGGATGGAGTGCCACTAATACCTTCTTCCTAGTGAGTATTTAGCTAAGAATAAGCTACTCTACCTAACATTTATTGACCTAGAAAAGACTTTGACAGGGTTCTACACTCTGCTAAAGCTTGTTGATCACTAAAAGAACTGGAAACAAATGAATGGCTCATGAGAGCCATGCAAACAAAGCATGTAGTACCATCAGTAAAGTGAGAGTTATCAAGAAGTTTGGTGAGAGATTTAGAGTGTAGGCTGGTGTATATCATGGTTAGTGCTGTCTCTTCCTGCTAATTATAGTCTTCTGCGTCATAACAGAGAAGTTTAAGACTGGCTGCCAATGAGAACTTGTGTATGTCGAAGTTCTTACAGCTGAATCAGTCAACTATTTAAAAAGAAAATTCCAAACTTGTAAGCAACAAATAAATTAAAAGGACTTAAAGTAAACCTAGTAAAGACTAAGATTTTAGTTAACAAGAAAGAAGACAAGATTCCACTGCCATGAAGAAAGTAGAAATGTTTGATATGAAGTAAAGGAATAGTTAGGATTCTATGATGTAGCTTGTGTAAACTATGAATGTTTAAGTGTAATGCAATCACTGGCAGTCTGATAGAGAAGTTAGATGCCATATATGGCAGATGTACAAGGGTAGATAGCCATAAGAATAGGCATAAAATAAATTGCTGCAAAATCTCAAAAGGCTCCCTAGAAGTTTGGTTAGCCGTTCTGTTGGTCAGTGGAATTCCAGAGACAATAACTAAACCACCTCTGTTGTGTCTGGGTTGTTTCCAGAAGCAAGTGCCTAGGCTCAAGTATACTTACTGCCTCACTATTCATGGATATGCTACAAAAACACAAGTCAATACTTTTGCAGCATTCACGGAGAAGCAGGGGATGTCAAATACCAGTTAAGTATAACCATACATATTTGCCTTGGGGTCCTTCCCTCTGGATTTTCTGTAGGAGCTTACTCTCTTAGCCCTTTTTTTAAATGCTCGATAAATTACCCTACAAGGTAGTAGGGTTTCATCATCATTGTGGGAATGGTTTGAGCAGAGCCAGTCTCACTCTCTTGTCCTTCAAACTTGTATTGGTCTGGTGCAATAAGTTCTATGAGCCCAGGAGTCACCAAGATGTAAGATTTGTAGGGAGTTATCTTCTTCCAGAGGTAGTTCTGTGACAAGCTAATTAACCCATGGCTGGGATTCTGACCAGTGCTACCACTCTAGGTCAGAGTAGACCTGGGAACAATAGTGGCTAAAAGGTGGTTCCACACTTCCCAAAACCCTGAAACTCCTAAACCAGGGCCCCACTACTGGATGCAGTTAAAAATCAAACCTAGACATAGTTAAACATTTGCAACTTTAAGTGACCTAATTAGCAGTGGAATGTGTTCCAAAAGTGTAGTTGCTGGAGTGAGACTGGCAATGGGAAATATTCAGGGAATTATTACTCCTGCTCATAACAAATGGATTGAGCATGTTCCATTGAATAATATGGTAACATTAGTGTGCATGAATGACAACGTAAAAGTGAGCTGGGACCCAAACTGGATGTAAGGGGAATCAGATTTAGGATGCAAGAAAGAAAACTATGCAATAACAAGCATATGAAGGACCTCAATTGGATAAAGAGATGCTGCACATGCCAAGTGGATGGAACTAGTGGAAGAGAGAGACCAAGGAAGACAGGATGAAAAGATCACAAGAAGTTGAAACTTGCAAAACAGATGACAAAGAACTATAACATTGAGCAAAATGCTGTATTGGAAAGGACCCTCCCAAGTCAAGCAAACACAAAATATGATGATGGGAGTGACGGAGATTGGGATGCATACCTATTATGTCCATAATGTTCATATTAAATTTCCATCTCAATCCTTTTCTCATTTATCACAGAACTTCTTTACTATCATATTGCACTGAATCTGTGCCATACACCGTTTCTCATTGCCAGTGCCCCTGGACTGGCTCTTGTGCGGGTAGCACATAAAATACACAATTCTGAGCGTGGCTGTTGCCAGTACCGCCTGACTGGCCTTCGTGCGGGTGACACATAAAAGCACCCACTACACTCTGAGTGGTTGGCGTTAGGAAGGGCATCCAGCTGTAGAAACTCTGCCAAATCAGATTGGAGCCTGGTGTTGCCATCCGGTTTCACCAGTCCTCAGTCAAATCATCCAACCCATGCTAGCATGGAAGGTGGACGTTAAACGATGATGATTGCTACCCACCAATCTTTCCCATTGTTTCCACTAGTATTCATTCCTGACAACTATCACTCCCTCTTCTATTACTATTTCTTACATTATGCTGCTCAAGCTGTTTCTTTTTGATATTCTTCCCAACAACCATTATGCAGTTATCACTGTCCCCCGTTCTATTACTCTTCTACCTCACTTTTACTCCTATTCTGATTCCCTTCTGATACTCTATCATCTCACTTTACAGTTCTGTGGAAAAGAAGAATGAATGAAGACAACCTCTCTGGTGCTGATGAACAACTTCCATGATAAAAGTATACTTTTGTAAAGAGGTTGTCAATAGGAAGAATATCAAGTCATAGAAGCCTTGCCAAAAATGGAACTTGCAAGCAAGATATAGTTCCTGGTAAGTCTAAGAAATCAGTAGCTCCAAATAACCTGAATTTTGATGACCCATCCCATCCATGCCAGCATGGAAAAGTGGGCTATGACAAAAATGATGATAAACCAAATATTAAATATCAACTTAATTACAATGGCATGATAAAAATTTAAAAAATGTTGAATGTCTATCGTATAACTGGGCACCCTGGACACTCTGAAGTTTTTTTTTCCCACCTGACTGGCCTTCGTGCTGGTGGCACGTAAAAGCACCCACTACACTCTCGGAGTGGTTGGCGTGAGGAAGGGCATCCAGCTGTAGAAACTGCCAAATCAGATTGGAGCCTGGTGTAGCCATCTGGTTTCACCAGTCCTCAGTCAAGTCGTCCAACCCATGCTAGCATGGAAAGCGGACGTTAAACGACGATAATGATGATGATGATTACATGCTGAATTTTATAAAATCAATGTACAAACAGTCCAAAACAATTTTACTTCAAATAACAATAACTCTCAGGAGCTGTAGTTCTAAGTTGCAGTTCACTAGAAATAGTGTTCATATCTAATTTATCAAGCTGCTTTGTAGAACTTAACCATTCATAGCTGACTGACTAAATGTAACACAGTCACTGATTTATCACTACTAACATAGGAATTTATATTAATAAAATTACAAGTGTCAACATGAAATAATGAGATGAAAGTACACTTTGTTGTAAGCGAAATAAAAAACTAAGAAAACTAAGCTTTATGCCTTTCTTTTTAATATTGTTTCTATGCAACATAGTCATCTTGTATCATCTCTTTGTTAGCCCCCAGTGAGCAATAAAAAATCGAACGACTTGGAAGTTCATATTTAGTAGGTATTTCTAGTTTAGAAGGGAGTTTGATCAATGAAGTAGTTCTTAAAACGAAAAACTATACGTAATAGAGAGAAACAGATAAAAGAGAGTAAAAGAAAATAAAAGTGACAAAATAAGGTAAATATATTAGGTACAGTAAACAAGCCTTTGAACACGTGGATCAGAGTTGGTTATAATTATATAAAGAGATTGATTGAAAACACTTCACAATGGGTCAAGGTTTGACACTGATAATGATGAGGACTTCAAGATGAGGTAGTAAGATTAAAAATGACAAATATACTGTGCACATTAGATAATTTTATAAACTAAAGCAAATATAGGTAGCTTTTCTAGCGTTAATATGAGCCAGGCAAACTGTAGCCAAAGATTATATTCAATTTATATAGAAAATAGGATGCGAATGTTTTAAATATCCTGTTTTAATTACCCACCACAAAATGTGTTGGATAAAAATGGCTCAAACTCAAGGTTACTCAGCTCTCATCAATTAAGTCGAAAGAAAGACCATTGTGTTTATACTGTGGGTTGTACTGAGAATATATAGTTCTATATTTAAAATACTTCTTAATACCCTACATGATCGTAAAAAATCGTTTTCGTTCATTTGAATTATTTTAGCTTCTATATGAAAATTATTCTAGTAAATAAATATTTAGTTTAATGATCACTTTCATTATTACGATTGGCTAATTGTTGGACCAAATGAAAGTTGCTTAACTTTCTGTGATCCGACTTACCAAGTTTTATTTAAGGGAATAATTTTAAAAAATCAGTTGATATTACACATATATATAAAAGACTGTAAACTCATGTGTGGTGTGTGTGTGCGCGCGCGCGGGCCCTAGGAATGAGGCAGAAAGTTCAGAGGTAATTTTTCAATGAAAACGAAATAGTGAGGGAATCGAATTTTGCACATCAAAAATTCGACAAGTTTAATCTTTTACACGCAAGATCTGTTTATGATAAGCGTCATTACACACACAATAGTCTAGATTGTGAAAATAATAGCTAACAGTAGATGATTATCAAACTGAAGGTGTGCACAGTACTTAGGACATTAATTTAAATTGATTTCAATTAAATGCTGTAATGAGAAAAAAGGAGAAATAATAGATGTCCTTGAGGATAATATGAAAAATAACCACGCTTCCAAAGACTAGCAAAATAAAGATGTAAAATAAAAGACAATATTGACGATGATATAGGTGTTTATGCCCAAAGTAATATTTGTTATAAAAATAATACTAAGAATAAAATCCCCTCAGATAACGAAAGCTATTTTGGCTCCAAATCCACTTGTTATATTTTCCTAATTGTCCATCTGTCTACATATTAAGACAATTTGAAGGCTGGAAATAAAAGTAATGACAGGGTTGCTTGATGGAATGCGAGAAATGATAATTGATCAAGTGTGTTATAACGTAGTAATATATCTAAGCGAATCCTTCCTGTATAACAGTGCTGATATATAAATCACTAAAGGAGAGAATGAAGCTTGAAGCACTGACGACGACGTATGGACGGATAATATACAGCGTGATGTATTAAACAGGAGATTTACAATGGGTCATCAACAGACGGGCGCGCGTATATACACATATAAAGGATAAACATACTTACTTCTAATGGTAAATGGTGTAAGTCTCCAACTATATATGTAAGATGTTTGTCAGTTTGAATAAAAGCTGTGGAGAAGCGATAATAAAAATAAAAATACAGTTACATGAAGATAACATAAAAATAACAACAATCACAATTATTAATGTAATTTTATTAAAGTGTCATCCGTTCATTAAGAACTAAACAGTAAATATCAGTCTTGCTGGTAAACAAGCCATATAGTAGTTCTATAGCCTCCATACACGTTAGCATACAATGAACACAAACACATACGTATATAGAGAACAATTACAAAGATAGGGGACCATTTTTTTCTTTTGTTTACCGGAAATTATATCAAATATGTATTCAGATGGAGGATTTTGCTTTTAATTATCATTAATGTAATGTTGTTATGGATAATACAGTAGCGAATTTAAGGAACTAAGCCAGTCGACTCAATACAATTTCCGTGAGGGAGAGTGTTTCTTTATAACAAACACATGTAAATGCCTAAAGCAATAAAAATATGTAAATCATATGTAAATACGACGAAATGGGTATCAAAATTTATTGTTCGTCTGTACATACACAAAAGCACGTTATAAACGACATGAAGTCGAAAAGAAATAAAACCTATTTTAGACTGGTAAGTGAACAAGAGAAATTATAGTAAACAGGATATGTTTAAAAGTGGATAGTTTGGTAGTGCAGTGAAAGAAATTAGAGAAAATAAGCAGTTAGAAATAACGTACTATTGCAAAAATAGTCGACAGAAAACAGCTGAGGAAAACAGTAATGGGTATTTTCGTTACAAAAACATACAAACAGACCTATAATCAAATATATTCTCTATTTTATATATATATATATATATATATATATATATATATGATGAAAAATACCATAAACTTGGGCCAAAAAAAAGGCAAACACTCCGGCAGGAGATAG